>NC_134716.1:11188030-11491060 GCF_049634645.1 Pelodiscus sinensis
AGAGATCAAACACGCAAGGGAGGACTCTAAGGCCCCAGTCCAACAAGATGCTTAAATATGTGCCTCTCTGACTACGTCTAGACTGCACTGTTAAATTAGAAAAAGAAACGCAATTTGTGGTATGCAACTTGCATATCTTTTTTTGATTTACTTTTGAAAGAGGATCTTTCAAAATTTGGTGCATCTATAAGGTGCCAAATTGCAAAAGAAAAAGCTCTTTTGAGCCATCCCTTATTCCTTGTAGAATGAGGTTTACAGAGATGGCAAAAGGGCATGTCTGTTCTTTCGACTTTTTTTTTAAAAGTGGACGTGGTGTTGCTATTTCGGGATACTGGCAGTATTCCGAAAAAGCAATGCAGCCTAGACATAGCCTTTTAGGGTATGTCTACGCTAGCTCGTTAGTTCAAGCTAGGTAGGCAAATGAAGGCAACTGGAGTTGCAAATGAAGCCCGGGATTTAAATATCCCAGGCTTCATTTCCATGTTCCCCGGCGCTGCCATTTTTAAATCCCCCTTAGTCCGAAGTAACTGCCCGCGGCTAGACACAGCAGTTAAATGTTAATTCAAACTAAGTCCTTAGTTCAAATTAACTGTTACACCTTGTGGAATGAGGAGTAACAGTTAATTTGAACTAAAGAGTTAGTTCGAATTAACGTTTAACTGCCGCGTCTAGCCGCAGGCAGTTAGTTCAGACTAAGGGGGATTTAAAAATGGCGGCGCCCGAGAACATGGAAATGAAGCCTGGGATATTTAAATCCCGGGCTTCATTCGCAACTCTGGTTGCCCTCATTTGCCTACCTAGCTCACACTAATGAGCTAGTGTAGACATACCCTAAGTTCCAGTAGCTTCAGTGGAATGCTACCTTGTTTAAAGTGCCTAATCCCATGTCCATTGTAATTGACAGGAGCCATTCAATCTACTTCCCAGGTCTTTAGATTGGTTCCAGAATGAGGCACATACTTGCGTGCTTTTGCTGAAGGAAGATCTTAGTGTTCAGGGGTAATATGTTAAAAAAATGCCCAAGGGCCAGATTTTCATAGATATTTAGGTTCCTGAAGATGCAAATAGGTGGCCAGTGGGATTTTTAAAAGTGCCTAAGCAGGTCTGGTGTCTAACTCCAAGTTAGGTTACCTATAAGTCAAGGTGAGTTAGGGGCCTCTCCTGCTTAGGCACTTTTAAAAATCCCACTGGCCACCTATTTGCATCTTTAGGTGCCTAAACTCCTTTTTAAATCTGTCCGGAAGGCACTCTTGAAAAATTCACTCTAGGTCAACCTTAACCCTCTCCCTTTAAAATGTAACAAAAAACAGGACTGTGTAGCACTTTAAAGACTAACAAGATGGTTTAATAGGTGATGAGCTTTCGTGGGCCGAAAGCTCATCACCTATTAAACCATCTTGTTAGTCTTTAAAGTGCTACACAGTCCTGTTTTTTGTTTCAGCTACACCAGACTAACACGGCTACATTTCTACCACTCTTAAAATGTATTCTCCTTTTATTATACTACAACTTACTTGTCAGTCAATACATTTTGCAATAAGATAAAAACTGTTTTTCCTAGAGCTTTGAATTTAGTATTAGTGCACTAGTTTTTAGATTTTAAGTCTCAGTCGTGTCAACAGAGTAAGCCACATTTGAAAGAAAAACATGTTAAATTATTTTGAAGTAAAGAATGTTTAAAGTGGAGTGTCCAGTTCAGAGATAATCATTCATTTGTGATGGAGCACTGACTGTGAGTAGAGATGGGCAAATGAGACGAGGAAAATGTTTTTTATAAGTATTTCTTTTTTGTATGTGTTTTTTGAAACTTTTATATGTCTCAAAAAGTGTTCCAAATCAGTTCCCAGATCAGTTTTCAAAGTCCACTTCTAGTTCAAAATGACTTGATATCACAATTTCACACATTAGAAATGTTACACACACATGCCACAGCAGTTATCCTTGGCTAATTTGGTTGGTGGAGCAAAGACAGAAGGGGTCTGAGTGACCACAAGTAAACATGCACATTTTATACCTGTATCAATGTAGATACAATAAGATGAAGATGGAAGTAGCCAGGGATGTAGTCACACTCATTTCATCATCAGAAGGTGTATGAGAAATTGCATGTTATTATGCAGCCAGGATCCCCTATCAGGTGATACTGTGAGGGTGAAGGGCCAGGTTGCTGGTAGCTGCTGGAGGAGTAAGAGCTGCCCGACCTTTCCTGCTAGGGATCAGATGATGGCCCAGTTGACAACTATGATTCATCCCTGAGGGACTACTTCCACACACAGTAAAACAATATAAAAGAAATAGCAGAGCATTTTTCTGCTGTCTATACCATTCTATGCCCGTTAAAACAAATTTGAAATGAGAAATGAATATAAAATCATCTCTTTGTATTTAAAAAAATGGCTAGTAATGCTGCTGCAGCAAAGAAGTTCTGCGAAGACCAAGAGTGCCCTTCCAACTGGAAAGATGCAAATGGAGAGAACTGCTGTGTCCATCACGCCAACATCCACTCCTGCCCTTTGGCCTTTATGGTTAGTACCAGGGGTGTGGCTGTTCTGTGTGCCAGAGGAGACACTGTAATAGACAGGGTCAAGATACTGAAAAGTGGGTGTGTAAAATTAGGGCTCTAAATCCATATTAAGGCATGATCCAAAGTTCATGGAAGCCAATAAAGGACTATGACGGATTTTAGCAGGCTTTGCAGTTGGCTCATTGAGACCAAAACAAAAGAAATTCTGAGAATCCAGAAGGTTTCTCAGTGACCCTGCTGGATTGGGCTCTATATGAACTGGTTTTATCATATTTGATCTAGGTAGAAAGAACGTTCAAAGGCCAGACTTTACGTGGCAAGCAGCATCTAATCCCTTTCTTCTGGACTCTCTTAGAGGAAAATCCTACTTCACTGAGGTCAATGGGCCTCTTCATGCTAAATTGTAGAGGATCTGTTCTGTATTTTGAGCACATAAATTAAAACTGCGACTCCAGAATTTTAGGACAGTTTCATCCAGGAGTGTTTACAGAGGGCCAATTTGTACTCCTAAGAGCAGATTAGACAGGAAGGTCTACAAGATTCCCCTCGCTGAGTTTTTTCATGTATTCTTTCAACGGGAGAGAATGCTTCACAGAGGAAAGCACATGTCTAGCCCATAAATCATGCTCATTTCACCTGGCTGCATCCACGTCCCTATGCCTCTACAGCAGCTGTGGCCCAGCCCCTTGCCAGTATAGCTCTATTGGAACCACTCTGCTAGGGATTCCCCAGGCTACAGCTGACCTCAGAATTTCCCCTGGAAGGAAGGGAACTACAGAAATATCATCTAGGCTGTAACTATGTAACCTTTTGGCTGGGATCTCCACTGGCACTGCCAAGCACAATATGCATCCCGCTGGCATGCCTTCTGCTCCCTCAGTGTGCCCACTGGCTGACACCTCCCTCCAGTTCACTCCAATGTCCACACATGCCACCCTCCATGGGGACAGAGAGGATACACTGGTGTGGAGGGTTTCTGCCCCAAAATCCTTGTGGGCAGCCAGAAATCTGGGAGTGATACTGGCACAAAGGCACCATCTGCCTCTTTCTTTTAAAAGTTGGAAATACTTTTGAGCAAGGCAAGCCTCTTTAAACTAGCCCCCATATAGCAGAAGTGCTGCAGGAAAGTGGGTTTGATATAATGAATGGAGAGTTACAAAGAAAGCGCTTTCCATACAGCAGGAACTGTCAATATGGTGTTATCTTTTTGGATAGATTTGACCTCAGCTAGCATGAGCAACCCATTTCTTTTTTGTGCACCGTATTCTAAAGTGCATTAAGAGAAATGCCTGAATAAATATCTGAAATTTAGCAATGAGGACTAAGCCATTTTAAAATCCATGATCTTCAGACAACCATTATAATCCTTCATGGCTGCAGCTGCTGGGAAATTAAAGTCTATGTAATCTTATTGAGAAATGCTCTGAAAATAGGCACTTTCATGAAAGAAAACAGAGTTCCCACATATCAAGTAGAGCTGCAGTGATTCCCAAATACAACATTGTGAGCAAAATTCTTTTAGTCACAGTGAAGTAAATACATAATAACTTCATTAGCTTCAATAGAGTCACTCCAGGTTTGGGTGCCTTAATGAGATGAGGACAGAATATGGCTCAAGGACTCTAAGGATATGTCTACACTGTGGTGCTATATCAGGATACTTCTGATATCCCAAAATAGCTATTCCGCATCTTTTAAGCAAGCCCGTTATTTTGAAATATAACGGGCTCACTATTCCAACATCCCTGTAAAGCTCAATAATGGTTTATTTTGAAATTTGGCACATCGCCAAATTACAAAATAAACTATTTCAAAATTAACTTGAAATAAGTTATGCAATTTGCATGGCTCAAATTGCATAGCTTATTTCAAGCTAAGGGTGCAGTGTAGACACACCCTAAGTGAGAGAGAGTTTTGTGGAATTTTAAACTGGACTCTCAGTCTATGTGCTCCCTTCCATTTGCTCGTGCTTTATTTGAGCACACAAAAGTGTAATTTGTGGCTGAGCATCACACTGTGGGAATTGTCATAATGAATAATACTTTGCTACTTACTGGAATAAAGCACAAGGCCCCACAAGAGTACTAAATTTAAGAGTACTGAGGCTTGGAATTTTCCTTGTCTTATTATCTATTGAAATAACTGATCTGTTTGATAAAGGGGAAAGGTGGAATATGCGGTCCGTGGATTCCAGATGATGGCCAAATATTTACTCACACCTTATCTACAGCTGGCAAAATGAGTCAGACAAATTGGACTGCCAAGGTATAATACATGTATAGTATACTATGCTCTAGATCTTTTTACTAGCAATCCTCACATTTCATTCAGAGTTATGTGCATATAAAGCAGGGGTGGGCAAATTACCATATCTGATCTGCCAAGGTAAGCTCCTGGCAGGCCCCCATCACTATATTTACTTGCACTATGACAGGTACCAGTGATCTCAGCTCCCATTGGCTGTGGATTGCCGTCCTGGCCAATGGGAGCTGTGGGAGGTGGTGTCCTAGTACACGCCACTTCCTACCACTTCCATTGGCCAGGAACAGTGATCCACAGCCAATGGAAACTGCGATCACTAGTACCTATTGCTATAGTGGCACACCAAGGGCTAATCCTGGCAAACCACCGCCATGTTATTGCCTGCCCCTGGTATAAAGGCTGCAGGTGGACTAAGGTGCTGAATGTTTTCAGCTCCCACCTGCCTTTACGGGGAATTGAATGTACCTAGAAACTTGGAGAAGCCAGTCCTCTGGAGGCTTCTGTTCCTCTCACTTCATGAGGGTTACCAACATGTACCAAAAATATTTATGGAAATCACTGAAGCTATCTGCACCCCACGAGCCTTGGAAGAATCCTAACTTTGCCTCTCACAAAGGCACAGCAGCAGTGTTGGGTGGAGTTGCAGACTCCCTCATGGAGAGACAGATATCTTGAGTGGCCATTTAGTACCCATTCTTGTAGCAGTGTCTAATGAGGTTTAGCTATAATTGATCATACTGCCTCAAGGGATGATGGTAAGATTATGAGACCTTCATCAACTGGAAATAGGAAGAAAGTGAAATAATAAATCTAGGAGAAAGGAGATTAGATTATGGGTACTGAAAAAGCCCAATGTATGAACATTTAAAGCAATGGCTGTTTGTTCGGCAGGTGGTTTTGGTTCATGTGGGTGTGACGTCTCTCATCGCACACATCAGAGTTGGGAAAATGCAAGTTGCTCTGGAAGCGAAAACCACTGTGCTACCAGCAGTAGGTATGATATGAAATAAATACATCTCTTACTTTAAATAGGAATTAGCTAGCCCTTCTTGGTATAGTGATAGACTAGACCAACAAAAGCACTCATAGCCTCTTTGCAAGAAAATGTATCCCGTCAAGTATTTCCACAATTCTTTTTCAAGTTACTTGAAATCTCTGCAATATTTCCAGTTTCTCTTTGCCCATGTAGGACGTGAGATCTGTAAAAGGCTGTACTTGGTCAAACAGCTGAAACCAAATATCAGAACCAGCAGCTTCAGGCATTACAAGGCTTGTTGTGATACTATAGGGATGTGAAACCGTTCTACCTTGTGGTCTCTTTCCATCATATGGACATTCATCATCAGACTAGCCTAAGGTATGACAGCAAACGTTCAAAGACAAATGATCCTTGAGCTTGACACTTCTGTTCATATAAACCTCAGAAACACTGCCCAATGCAATGTTCTAGTATTCATGTTCATGTTAGGCATACAGGGTACGTCTAAACTACAATGCTATTTCGGGATACTGGAGTATCCCAAAATAGCTACTCCATGTCTTCACAGCAAGCCCATTATTTTGGGCTTGATCTTATGACATCTCTGTAAACCTCATTCTACGAGGAGTAAGGGACATTTTGGAATAGTGCTTTATTTTGAAATTTGGTGCTCTGTAGACAGAGCCAAATGACAAAATAAACTATTCAAAATAGCATTGAAAAAAGATATGCAATATGCATAGCTCAAATTATGAATCTTAGGGAATGTATACACTAGCCACCCTAGTTTAAACTAGGGTGGCTAATGTAGTCATTCGAACTTGCAAATGAAGCCTGGGATTAAAATATCCCGGGCTTTATTTGCATGTTCCCAGGCACCGCCATTTTTAAATGCCCGGTAGTTTGGACTCCCTGTCCACGGCTACACACGGCATGGGCTAGGTAGTTCGAACTAAAGCCCCTAATTCGAACTACTGTTACTCCTTCATTTGCAAGTTTGAATGACTACATTAGTCACCCCAGTTCGAACTAGTGTAGACATACCCTTATTTCTACTTACGGTGCTGTGTAGATGCACCCTCAAAGACCTACAGAATTATTACCAAGGCAGAATTATCATCAATTTTTTTCCAAACCATTTTAGATCAATAGGAGATCTGTGCTTTCATTCAGCTCAGCGATACTAAGCTGACTCTGAAATATAGCACTCTCACAGTGAAGAGCTGTAAATGAAAGACAGCTCACATTGGAAACAATGGGAGTTTTGCCATTGACTTTCACTCTAAGGGTATGTCTACACTACCACCCTAGTTCGAACTAGGATGGTTAATGTAGTCATTCGAAGTTGCAAATGAAGCCCAGGATTTAAATATCCCGGGCTTCATTTGCATCTTGCCGGGCGCCGCCATTTTTAAATCCCCGTTAGTGCGGACTCCGTGCCCGCGGCTACACGCGGCACGGAGTAGGTAGTTTGAATTAGGCTTTCTAATTCGAACTACCGTTACTCCTCGTGGAACGAGGTGTACCGGTAGTTCGAATTAGAAAGCCTAATTCAAACTACCTACTCCATGCCTCGTGTAGCAGTGGGCACGGAGTCCGCACTAACGGGGATTTAAAAATGGTGGCGCCCGGCAAGATGCAAATGAAGCCCGGGATATTTAAATCCCGGGCTTCATTTGCAACTTCGAATGACTACATTAACCACCTTAGTTCGAACTAGGGTGGTAGTGTAGACATACCCTCAAGTATCAAAAGAAATTCCCACTGGGATTATGTTTTAGTAAATGAGATGAGAAAATAGTGATTATTTAGTGAGTTACTGTTCGGTATTTGCCTCATTGCCTACAAAACAAGAATATAAGAATGGCCATACTGGGTCAGACCAATGGTCAATCTAGTTTAGTATCTGCCAACAGTGGCCAACACCAGATGCCCCAGAGGGAGGGAACACAACAAGTAATCCTCACGTGGTCCCTTCCCTGTCAGCCACCTCCAGAGAAACAGAAGCTAGGGACACCATTCCTACCCATCCTGGCTAATAGCCATTGATGGACCTAACCTCCATGAATCTATGTAGCTCTTTTTTTAACCCTGTTAAAGTCCAAGCATTCACCACATCCTCTGGCAAGGAGTTCCACAGGTTGACTGTGTTCTGAGTGAAGAAAAACTTCCTTTTGTTTGTTTTAAATCTGTTGCCTATTAATTTCATTTGGCAACCCCTAGTTCTTATATTGTGGGAATAAGTACATAACTTTCCCTTATTCACTTTTTCCAGCTATTACCCGTCTTTCATGTCTTTGAACATCTCGTACATAAAATTCATGTCTTTCAAGGATACTTTCAACTTTTTGATCATTGCTGATGCTGGGATTCTCAAAAGAGAAACTTTCATGTCAATTGCATTACATCTGATATACATTTGTGCTATGTTTCATGGGCTTTCATGCTCCCTGCATGAGTTGGTGCATTCATTTTGCCTCAGGTTATTCATAACTAGAAGATTTACTCAATGCTGCTTGAGTTCCTAACACAAATACAGTTTTTTTCTTCATTTAAATCAGGGGTTCCCAACCTGGGGTACGTGTACCCCCAGGGGGTACGAGAAGGTTGTTAAGGGGGTCCAGGGAATATGTGGTAAATAACTAGATTATCCTAATTGAAATATTCCAAAAGTAGTAGTGTTTAGTGAAAAAACTTATGGATTCTGGAGTCTAGAATTTATTTTCTTTCATATTGAATGGGGGGGAACGGGAAGGTTTACTAAAAGCCAAGGAGGTACGGGGACCGAAAAAGATTGGGAACCCCTGATTTAAATCATTGTTTGGGAGAGCGGGCTGGGATGAGGAGTTCAGTATTTAGGCTGTCCTGGGAAGAGAGGACAAGCCCAGCTTTCTCTCTCTGCTGCAGCATGGGGTCAAATGAGAAGCGCCTGTCCATAGCTGCTGCAGTGGGCACAGCCCTGGGAAGGTGCATGTCTCATGGCAGGGTGACAGACAGACACACAGAGGCACAAACAGACAAACTCTGAAATATATAGTAGATAGCTGTTCCTTTCTCCACACCTGCCCCTTGCTGGCCCAATGGGGTTCTAGCTGTCCCAGTTCCCATCTCTGGCCCCTTGCTGCCCATCCCCCGTGGTCATTCTAAATTATAACTTACTTCTATCAGACCCCTCCCCCTTTCCATTTTATGAGAAACAGTCGAATTCCAGGTACGTCCCATTGTCCTGGCACAACCAAACCCTTGCCTTGCTTTAAGTTATGATAAGAGGAAACTCCGTACCAAATGTGGTGGTCCATTTAGGGACTCACAAATGGACAGATAGCCAATGCCAGCCCCGCTGATTGAAAGGAAAGGGGGCAAAGATGGCTTTCTATTCTCCTAACTCAAGGCTCTCCCAGCTGAGTGCACAGAGTAAGGGTGTGTCTAGACTACAGAGTTTTGTTGACAAAACTATACCTGCGTCTACACTACCGCTGAGTTCTGTCAACATAACGTCGACAGAACTCAGCAGTTTTGTCAACGCTGGTAAACCTCATTTTACGAGGCATAACACCTTCTGTCGACAGAGTTCTGTCGACAGAAGGTGTTATTGCCTGTAGGGTTGCGTCTAGACTACAGGGTTTTGTCAACAAAGCAGCTTGCTTTGTCGACAGAACTGAATGTGTCTAGATGCTCTTTGTCGACAGAAGTTTTGTCGACAGAATCTGTCGACAAAACTTCTGTCGACAAAACCCTGTAGTCTAGATGTACCCTAAGAGACAGTCTATTTTGCTTTGCCTGACTTCCTGCTTAAACAGGCAAGCTAAGCAACAAATCAAAAGCACTGTTGTCCACCATTAGACTCAGGTCAGTGTGATTTAAGAGTGTCTAGATTAAAATCAACATCTTTCAAATGTAGAATAAAAATCTCAGAGTTCCTCAAAACCTGTTCATTCAGATATTCTGTGCCCTCACATGGCTTACTAGCCTTATGTATTTGTTACTGAACTGAGCCCTATGTGTGGCTAGAGCTATTTTCAAGTATTTGCTCTCTACATCTCTTTTTGCCCAGTCTGCGGAGATGGGGTTTGTGAAGAAGACGAAGGCTGCTCCACATGTCCCGCTGACTGTGGGGAATGCCCACTGACAGCCGATGCCAGGATGGCGATTGCCTTACCCGTATGTGTAGTCTCTGTTGGCTTCATTCTGACAATAGTGGTGAGTATCAAATGAAATCTCCTTCCTCTTCTTTTATTTCCATTGTGGTTCCTTGATTGTTTTATTGTTCACAACATGGCTCTTCACAAGCATAACAGGTTCTCAGCTACACCCAGCATCCCCTGGGTAATTCCAAGGGGGAAGAAGAGAAATAGGAGGAAAAATTGCTGCTTGATTCTGGGGCCAGTTCTACACCATGCCTGGCAGATTAGATTAGAACAGCCCCATGTTGCTGGAGAATAGCCGTGAGAGACTGTCTGACAGTTGGGATCACCCCTTCCCCATCCCGATTGTCTGGCTGGGCATCCTAGCACCATCTGGGGTCTCTCCTCAACTTCGGAGAGCCAGTCAATTTACAAATCCTGGGGTTTAGTAGTAACTATTAATTATTTTAATAGACTCACAGGAGGTCACAGAAAGGAGTGAGAGACAGAGAGAAAGGAAAATGATAGATCAATAAGGAAAATGCTTTGTGATCCTTTGGGATAAAAATTGCTGGATAAATATAAGATGATGTATTATTGTTACTTTTGCTATATTTCTTGAGAATAAGCCCTTCTATTGTTTGCATTCATATAGACTCTGTAATTTCTGAACTTTTTGGAAAGCTGTTGCCAGGGAAATATTTTCAGATGTATAGTCCAGCTATTGATTGTGTACATAATGGATAACGTGTTTGGTTTTAGCCTATAAGCTTGTAAGTGCATTGGCTCTTTGTTACGGCAGGGATCGTTTCTCTCCTGACGGGCCCATTGATCATGGGGGTTGGGTACAAAGGAGCCAGCTGCCCCAGGGTCTGCAGATTCCAAGGGGCCTGGGGCTCTCAGCTACCTCTGCTGCTACTCTGGCAGCAGCCGGAGCTCCAGGCCCTTTAGAGCGCTGTACTGCAGGCTCAAGGGATCATGGAGCCAGGCCTCACCCACATGGCCTCAGTGATCCAGTTGGCTCCCCTGCTTCCTGGTGTCACACAGCTGCAGTTGAGACATCGCGAGTGCTCAATCTACCTCCCACCCCGCGGTTAACTGTAAAGCAATGACAGCAGGATGCTCCTTAAGAAGGTTGGTCTTATGGTTAGGGAACTGGGTTGGTCTTATGGTTAGGGAACTGAGGGTGGAGTTCCTCATTCCTAGGAAAATTTGGGCAAGTCACGGTCTCTGTGTGCCTCAGTTCCCTACATAAAATAAGGACAGAAGGTGCCTCCTTCACAGAGCTCTTGTGAGGATAAATCTAAAATCACAGCCCTGGGAGACACTACCCTGCTGAAGGCCATATAATTAGTAAAAAACCTGTGGCATTGGCTTCCTGTGTCAGATGGCCACAGCACAGAACTCTTACCTTTCAGGTTACAATGCAAGGCCTTTTTGTTCTTGCCAGCTTTGTCTGGGGCAAGAAAGGAATTGCTGGGAAGCGTGTTGAGAGACTGAGTGGGAACTGGGAAGTTATCACTCCTTTTCTGAAGAATATTTTCATGGAAGGAAATTGCTGTTCCATATAAATGTATCCAGAGTCTTTTGGTAGCTGAATATTTCACTTTCTAAGAGAAAACACTCCGTTATAATGAATTAAATAGAAAAGTATCAGTTGGACAGCTGTTAAAATTCATAATATGTTCCAATATCCAATGTTTTAATAGAGACTCGATCCTGCCTGTCTTTCTTGGACAAAACTCTTATCCCCATCAGAGGGTCTGTATGTGGACTGCAGGATTGGACCTTTGAACTATTGCAGCTAGATGAACATCAGGGGTACGTCTAAACTACATGGCTCCGTCAACGGAGCCATGTAGATTTGTTTTTTTGGCAAAGGCAAATGAAGCCGTGATTTAAATGATCGCAGCTTCATTTAAATTTACATGGCTGCCACGCTGAGCCGACAAACTGTTTGTCGGCTCAGTGCGCTAGTCTGGACACTCCCCTGCCGACATCAAAGCCCTTTGTCGGCAGCCCCGGTAAACCTCATCCCACGAGGAATAACGGGGCTGCCGACAAAGGGCTTTGATGTCGGCAGGGGAGCGTCCAGACTAGCGCGCTGAGCGGACAAACAGCTGATCAGCTGTTTGTCGGCTCAGCACGGCAGCCATGTAAATTTAAATGAAGCCGCGATCATTTAAATCGCAGCTTCATTTGCCTTTGCCTATCTGTCTAATCTACATGGCTCCATCGATGGAGCCATGTAGTCTAGACACAGCCCTTGAGATTTCCTAAGCCAAATTCCCGGGGCAGAAATTGACATAGCTCAGCCAGCTGAAGAATCTAACCCCAGCTGTTGATTCATTGTCAGTTTATTACACAAACATTTTTTTATTGAGGATCTTGCAACATAATTCATGTCAGGCCATTTGCACCTCCATTTCCTACTTTGCAAGACAGGCTGGAGTTCAATCAAGCTCCTGCAACCAGATTTCAGTGGATAATTTTAAAGTCATCGTGCTAGTTAGGGAAACAGCTAGCCCTCTTCTCACTTATGCATGTATTAGCTGTGAATCCTCCAGACCAAATTTACTTATTGTTTCAGATAGTCTTTGTATTGCTAGTACTGCATTATTTTTCCTCTTTTGCTGAAGTGCCTACTAAGTATCATCTACTTAGCTTCTGTAGGTAGATGCTTAATTCTTAGCATTCTCTCTGCTTGCTGCTTAGCCAAAGTATAAACTTGTTTTTACAAATAGAACTGGGAAGGTCACTTTCATCCAATTTACAGCAAGATCAGTACACTCCAGTGACCCTCTCTCTCATATGGTCTGATCCAGCCGCCACTCCACTCAATGACAGGATCCCATTTCATTCCGGGGTTATTGAATCAGTCCCATATTCTTCCTTTGATCATGGTTCTTGCACACTAAATACATCTTTTTCTGGAAGCATAGGCGGAAATCAGCAGAAAGATTCCCGTTGATCTTCTGGGACTGGCATCTGGCCCTGAAATTTCCCAAAATGCTGCCAGTACTTTCCAAGATGTCACAAGAATTCTTGTGTGAATTGAGTCTTTGTTACTTATCTAATGTGTGCTGTTGGAAGTAATATTAGATGTACAGCAAAATGCTGAGCATCTAAAATTTGTATTTAAACAGCCGTGTTATTTTATTAAAGTTAATCTGCAACTCTGACCTACAAACAAGCATGTGCTTATATAAAATGGATTGATTATACTTGACAACTTTTGTTATTAGACTTGCATCTTATTTACAAAACAGACAGTATCCCACCCAATGTTATACATCCCACAGTACTTTGTGTAGCAATGAACCATCTACATTTGCTGCTCCAGGGCCTGTCACCAGTCACTGATGCCTGTCTTGGGGAAAATGGGTTTGTTTGTTTTTTTACACAGCATTGGATGTTTCCAAAATGTGAAACGATGTTGACTGCATCACTGGGTAGGAATTGGGTTCTAAGTGCAGTGCATAAACGTGCAAACATGAACTGAACCTATTAGACTATTCACTAGGAAATGGCATGTTCTTTACTCTTCAGTATTATTGATGTTTGCATTTTGGGGTTAGATCCAGATTTGTTACTTCGAAGTCAGTCAGGAAAAGATTGAGATAGAATGGGGGCTAAAATGCTGATTCTTGTTCAGATACCTGGAGATTTTATACCTGAAAATACCCTTGTAACTAATCAGTTTTGGCACTATTCATCCCTGCTGTAACTCCACTGAAGCCAATGGAGTTGCCCAGGAATGAGTTTAGTCTGTTGTGCTTTTTGCAGTGGTTTCAGTATCAGAAGCAGAAGATGTTTTGGGATGAGAGCTGGATTATAGACTTCTCCTGCATCAAACAAGGTTTGTAAGTACTGTCACTTTGATGCTCTTCTCAGTAGTGCACATATATCCTGTAGGGTAAATGAACCACACGCAGAGATAGGACCATATTCCTGAAGGAAGAGGATCTATGGTGCTGGTCATCGCAGCATCTGGGAGCTGATCAGTTATTTTAGTATCACTGCATTAGAGAGCTTGCAGTTGGTACAGTTGCACCAACTCCTTGAGTAGTTCTAGTGTAGCTGCTCCAAACCAATAGGAGAGAGCACTGTCCACGCTGACAGGTAAGTGGTGTAATTTATCTCACTCATGGAGGTAGTTTATTCACACCCCTGAGTGACATAAATTATACCAACATAGGTAGTAGTATAGAAATAGCCTAAATGACAGGTGTTTTTAAAATAGGTTTTGGGGCTTTTGCCCAGTAATTTATAGTGATTTACAAATAAAAGACAAAGGAATGGATCAAAATACAGAAATTCTCTGTGGAAATATGTGAAAATGGGCACAACAGATGGCCTTAGTCCTTTTATGATCTACATGCTTTTTTATAAATGACTTCAGTGGAGTTACTTTGGATTTGCACAGATGTAAGCAAGAGCTTAATTTGTCCCACTGTGTGTTACCTGGAGCTGAAGTAATTCATCATGACTTGAGTTTTCTTCAATGTATCTAATGTGTAAAACATTAATTATATTTGTTTTCCACTTGGTCATTTTATAACATAGGAGCATTACTGTAAAGCATGTACGTTAGCTATCATATTCTGGAAAAATATATGAGTCAGATCAAGGGTGGGGAACCTATGGCCCAGAGGCCAAATGCGGTCCCCATCTTGCCTGGATCCGGTCTCTGAGGTTTGCGGCTCCTCCGCCCCCCCCCCCCCCCCCAGCATTGGGAAGCCTGTGCTGGCATTCCAGCACCCCCCGCTATCCCTCTGTGGGGTTGGAGCACACAAAGTAGCCAAGAGCATGTAGGGGAGAAGAAAAACAAAATGAAACCTTCCTGCGACAAACATTAAGTGTGCAAAGAACTGATATTTTAAATCGAGTGTCCCCAAAAAGCATATCAATGAAATTCACAGCTGATACTAAACTGGGAGGAGTTGTGAACTCCAGAGGGCAGAGAAACAATGCAAAGGGACAGACTGATTAGAAGCATGGGCAGCAAACAAGAAAATGAGTCTCTGCTTGGAAGAATGCCAAAATGGAACACATCTAGTCCGTGGGAGAGGGGAAATCTGGAGGGAAATAATGCTCGAGCTAATAATGGATAGCAAATTAAAGTGAGAAAGCCTGAGTTTGCAGCCGGATCTGGCAACAATAGCCACAAAGTGGCAATGCAGTTCTGAGTGGCTATGCCCCTGTTTGTTCCATGGCATTATGCCTATTCATAATAATGTCCGTCTCTAGCTCTGAGGAGACCTCAGCAGGGATACAGAGTTTATTTCTGTGTCACCCTTTACCGGAAAGATTAGCACGAGACAGAGTTGAGGGAAAGTAAACAAAAGTGACAAGGTGGCAGGGTAGACTGACTTTCTTGGGAATGTTAAGTGAAGGGCTGAATGGCGTTTAAGTAAGATCAAGTATTTGACCGACATATTTGAAGAGTGCAAACATCAAGACAAGAAAATGTTACAGTTTGATACTGCAATGGAATGAAATCAAGGAAGGGAATAGTTAGGTTGAATAGCAGGAAAAACTTTGTGACAGATCTATCAGGCACCTCTCTCGTGGATACATTTAAAATGAAACGTGACAGAATGCTAGTAAAGGTGCACAGCAGAACACTGAAAATCTAACAGGTATTGTAGGGCAGAATTCATATTTATTTATAATCCCTATGACAATCTCTCCAGCTCTCTTCAGCATAGTATCTACCCTGTGTGCCTTCTTTCACGAGTCACTCTAATTGGCCCCCTATGTAGTTTTGTTGCATTGAGCTGAACACAAAGTATCCCCTTTTATAACCCCCCAAAAAGACATGTGAAAATGTGGATACTTAGTTTTTCAGCCATCTGGAGTGTTGTTCTGCTTTGAATTCCCTTTAGTGTCAGAATCACTTCCCATGAGAATTACGTTAAATTCTTCAGAGAGATCCAAATAGATTTGTAACCTCAGATTTTGGAGTTTGGGCTTTTTTTGTACTCTCTCCTCCTTTATTGGCTTTGTCCCCTGCATGCAGTGACACTCGCCGAGTTTGAAACTGTTCCATTAAGAGCTGATAGGTTTGAAGGCAGAGGAGCCGATTGATGCTAGTGGGAGTGGCCAATGCATATGGCTGTCAGCCACAGTCAGCGCTAACTGACGGCTGAACCCTAAAGCAAAGCATAAGTGAGCCTGCCCTCTGGTGCCTATGGCAGCAGAGCTTCCTGGGGTTATATGATTCAGGAGTCTTCTGCACATACCCTGCCTATGCCATGCATCTCAATGTTTTTTTTTTTAATTTAGATCACAGGCTACGAACAACAATGGGCAGCACCATTAGTGTGGCCCATGCACCCAGCGATTCCAACGCCAGCTGTCTCACCGCCCTGAGCTCTTGCACAACAGCTGTCAACACGTCCAGGAAACAGCACTTCACCCAGACAGGGCTATAGTAGGCTTATCTATCCGTCAGTCTGTGCGTTATGTTGTGTATTGTAGTTACACCTGTGCAAGGGGGAACCCTGGCTATGTTATCCCCTGGAAATAAGTGGGAGGGTTAGTTTTCCTCTGCTTGGGCCAGGGCCAGGGCTAGGAACAGGAACAGCAGGGACAAGCCTGGCCTTCCTATCACATGCCAGCTGCAGGATATTCTCAGACACTTCGATGTTTTCTATTTTTGGATGCCCCTTTTCCTTCCCTTGCTGAGATGTCAATGCCTGTGGGACTGGGCTGTAAACTTGGCTCTGCTTCTGAACATCCATGGTGCTCGAGTTTCTTTGGAGGTAGGGTTTTGAGTCAGGCCCATCTCCAATAGTCAAGGGAAACACAAGAAAGTGCTTTGCCATAGGAAGTGATGTCCTATGCCCATTATAATCCATCCCCTTAAATCAGCTCACAAGACTGGTAACAGCACACTTCCTCTCTGGATCACTGGTCTGGAATCCACCCCTGGTTGGTGGGCTCCTACCCAGACCCAAAAGGTGTATCCGTGGCTACTAAACTTCTTTTGCAGAAGCACCTTCCTTCCACACCCTGCAATCCTCTCTGCAAAATCCCCTCACCTCCCAGTAAAGTTGCTGCTCTCTCCTTTGTCCAGCAGTTTCATTTTCTCACCCCACCCCTTCTTCCTTTGTGTTCTCTCTTTATTTCCTTTTACTTTCCTTTCTGTTTTGTGCTTCTCCTACCTAGGTGGGTCAGCCTCCTTCCCCAGGGGCTTCCCTTCCCTGGTACTCTGACACACTGGAAGGCTGTGCCCTGCAGGGGGGCAAGAATCCACCAATGGCTTTGTGTGGCATTTGTGCAACTGAGCTGAGTGCCACATGGAAGCACAGAAGAGAGATTGGGCTGGCAGGCTGCTGCCTAAAACTGCAGCCCTGTACACAGGAGCTACTCCCCAGCTGACTGCATTTGAAGTTGCTGCAGCTGGGAGGGAAGGAGAGAGTGGGCAGCTTTCAAGCAATCGCCTGCTGCTTTGCCCCTGCTGCTTAGTCCCCTTTTATTGGGGAGATGCAGCTTTCTGTGCCCACCCACTGGTTCTTTTCTCTTCCCCACACCACTCCCATCTATTACATAGTTGTCAGATGCTCCCTGCAGAAAAGAGAAGACTTCACGTCTTTGATTGGGAAACATTCTAATACACAGAGATAAATTGAGTAGAGTTGCTGATTAGTTGCAGTTAACTAAAATTAATTGTGATAAGTCACACTGTTAAACATTAGAATACCAACTGAAATTTAAACATGTGGATTTTTTTCTACCTCTTTAATGTTGATTTCAGTTATACAATACAAAGTGTGCTGCGTCCACTTTATATTCTTTCACTACAAATGTATGCACTGTAAAAATGATAAACAAAAAAGTATTTTTCAATTCATTTCATACAAGTACTGAAGTGCAATCCACCTGTAACATACAAATGTGGGATTTGAGGTTTCTTTTGATTGCCGAAAGTGTAAACTGCACTCAACCCCCCAAAAGCCTACAGTCTACTCAATCCTACTTCTTGCTCTGCCAATTGCTAAGACAAAGTTGTTTACATTTACAGGAAATAGCACTGCCTGCTTCTTACTTACAGTGACACCAGCAAGTAAGAACTGATGTTCAAATAGCACTTTTGGAACTGATGTTGCAAGGTGTTTACTGCCAGGGAGTTAAATATGTGTAAGCCGCCATTTCAGGGGACATACTTCCATACTGATGATTCTCTTTAAAAAAGTTATTCATTAATAAAATTTGTGACTGAACTCTTTGAAGGAGAATTCTCTCCTGTTTTACCTGCATTCAGCCACATATTTCTTATTATAGCAGTCTTGGATGATGACCCAGCATACGCTCGTTTTGAGAACAGTCTTCAGCAGATCTGATAAAACACAAAAACGATACCAATGTGAGATTTCTAAAAATAGCTACAGTGCTTGATCCAAAGTTTAAGAAACTGAAGTGCCATCCAAAAATCTAAGAGGATCGAGGTATGGAACATGCTTTCAGAAGATTTAAAAGAGCAACACTCCAATGAGGAAACTATAGAACCTAAACCACCAAAAAAGAAAATCAACCTTCTGCTGGTGGTATCTGACTCAGAGGATGAAAATGAATATGCATTAGTCCACACTCCTTTGCATCATTATCAAGCAGAACCCAAGATCAGCAGAGATGCATATTTTCTGGAATGGTGATTGAAGCATGAAGGAACATACGATTCTTTAGTGCATCTGGCATGTAAATATCTTGCAATGCCAGCTACAACAATGCTATGTGAACATCTATTCTCACTTTCAGGTGTAATTGTGATCAAGAAGCAGGCAGCATTATTTCCTGCAAATATAAAACTTGTTTGTCTGAGCAATTGGCTGAACAAGAAATCGGACTGAATGGACTTGTTGACAATAGAGTTTTGCATTGTTTTATTTTTGAATGCAGGGGGTTTTGTACATAATTTCTATATTTGTAAGTTCAACTTCCATGATAAAGAGATTGTATTACAGTATTTGAATTAGATGAATTGAATGCCACATTTGTTTTTTACAGTGCAAATTTGTAATAAAAATATAAAGTGAGCACTGAACACCTTGTATTCTGTATTGTAACTGAAATCAGTATATTTGAAAATGTAGAAAATATCCACAAATATTTAAAATGGTATTCTATTATTGTTTAAAAGTGTGATAAATTGTGTGATTAAAAATCAGAATTAATCACAATTATTTTTTCAATTGCTTGACAGCAGTAAAGTTGACCTGAGTTACAAAATTTGTAATGATCTATGCGTTTTTTTATTGCACGCATACCCACAGCTTCAAGGTGCTTTACCGCAGAACTCTTGCTCAGCCTATTACAGAAAGAGGCCCTAATCAGGAAATTCAGACCCACATTCCCATCCAGATTTTGACAAAATCCACATTTGTGCAGCCTCCCCAGAACATTAAAGCTCCTAAATAGAGAATATTGCATATGCACCATGTGGTATTCCAGAGCTTAGAAAAGTCTTTATCTTGTTGCAGTGATGGTAGAACAGTCGCAATCAAGAAAATAAGGAAGAAGACATTCACCCTGTCTAAATCTATACGCAAGGAAGTAAAACAAGTGAGGTAAACATTAAAACCTGCACATTATATGCCATTCTATATTTACACCAGTGTAATGGAGATCAGAACCTGCCCCAGTGTTATTTGTGTTCATGCTTTTCTCTCTCAAACAGTGTTGAAAACACATTACTTTGAACCTGGTTGAACATGTTCCTATGCATATTTAGCTTTTCCCCTACACCTAATAGCAACACTTGACCTTCTAAGTCTCCCCTGTATGCCTTTGGAACTGGAAAGGGTATGATTCCTCTTCATTTTCACAGAGAACTTGATCATCCCAATCTCTGCAAATTCATCGGTGGTTGTACAGAGGTGCCAAATGTTGCCATCGTGACAGAATACTGTCCAAAAGGTAGCCTGAGTGATGTGTTGCTTAATGAAGACATTCCTCTCAACTGGGGCTTCAGGTAAAAACAGGTGAAGTAAGAGATACACCTAGCACCACCAGGTGATGCTTAGGTTGAAGAGGGATATTAAATATGGTAAATGTGACATTGCTGTGATATAGAGAATAGCATGCTTATGAAAGCAAGGAGAGAGAGACCCATTGGATGAGAGACATCCAAGTTTCTGATTTGACCTGTTCGGGGCATATACGGGGACCCCTGAATTTAGTTTTTCTAATGTCACAACCAGACCTTTTTACCCCATCTCCAGTATGCTGCCACACCTTTTTAAACCTGGGTTCCCATATAATCGTTTTTATTTCACAGCTGTAGTCTGTACTTTGATGTCCTGATTCAAGATAAGTAAGAATGAAGCATAGCCAAATTCATGATCATTCAATAATGAACAGATTAATACAATAAAAAATGCATCATTAGCACTATCTATACAAACAAATGTATATAAAATGGGCTCAGGATTTCAAAGGAACTCCCATATGAAATACTTCTTCATGTATAATTGCGACATTCCCTTATCTGTTCTATTTCTTTTATGTTTGCCATGCTTCTAGGCAACTGAAAAGAAAAAAAGTGGTCTGAGTTGACATGCCACACAAACTAAGAAGGAGGAGTCCTTTGCACATCCAATAAATATCTGTGCACATGATTCAATCCTGCAAACTGCTGGGAACTCCCGCAAGAAACTGAGTTCCTACAGGTGGCCCAGAACCCTCAATTCCCATTCAACTGCATGGGAATGAGGTCCTCACAGAAGTCCTCAGCACTTTCAGGGATTGGCTCCCTAGGCACTGATCTATTTAAATCAGCAGGACTCTTTCCAGTGCTTCCAACCGTCTTTGAATCAATCCCTTCCCGCATGTCTGGTTCAATGGAATACTGACTCGTTAATGGTCTTGTGCCTTTCAGATTTTCCTTTGCTGGAGACATTGCCCAAGGAATGGCTTATCTTCACCAGCATAAAATCTATCATGGACGCTTAAAGTCGAATAATTGTGTGATAGATGATCGCTGGGTCTGTAAAGTTTCAGGTAATGAAGAGAGATGAAAATCTGAAACATGGCCAACTAATGCAGGCTCATTCCCTGCCATTCACTGCTCCTGCAGGACTGAGCGCCAACATTGTAGGTGGAAATGCTAAGTGCAGCAGCCTTCATTAAAAGCAAACTATGTTAGAGCAAACGTCCCATTACATTATCCTGTCTGGTTTCCAATTTACATGTGTCAGGATTGCACCAATCATGCGACACAAATAATGGAGTCAGTCATCAGACTTAGCAGTAGCTATGCCATTCTCTGTGATGTTTTTTTCCGCCTGATGCAATTCTCTGACAAAGCAAATCCTCCTTTCAGACAATAATCACAGTGGCCTGGGTGAAAAGGTGGGCTTCCAGTCTAAAGAATAGGATCATTGGAGTTTCACCAGTAGAGACTGGTCAGAACCAAAACCCTGAACCTGAACCCTTGCCTCCCACACCAAATTTCAGTCATGTCTGGATGTAGGACATAGAGGTCAGAAATTATATCACAATGTTCTCTGAACATAGCTCAGCATCCAGATGCTGGGTCAGATCCCAAGGTCCCGACTAGCTTCTTATCATGCAGGTTGGAAGATGGGGGGAAAGCTAGTCTTTTCTCTAGGTGCACCTCTACCCTAGCAACAGGGAAGTGGATGGTGCAGAAAAGAAGTGGACATGCTAGCGCTTTGTTGCACTGCAATGAATCTACTATGGCTGGATACACTGGTCCAGAAACCACAGCAGGGGTAGCAAGAAGCAGCCATACCCCACCACACAATCTCACCCAATAGTCCAGCTGCAGTTCCAGTATTCACAACCATATAGGAATATAAATCAAAGCAATATGTAATGTTATTTTTAAACCAAGCCTCACCTCCCCCCCCCCCCCCATACAGAGCAAACACCTTTAAAGCACTAATATTACCACAGTACTTAATAATAATAGAAGAGTTTCAGGAGAAAACAACTCTTACTGAGTACCTGTTCCCTTCTTCCATTCATGAAAGACTACGGATTACAGGCCTACAGAAAAGAGGATTTGTGCGAGGGGACTAGCGCATATAAGAAGCATTTGATGCAGATTTACTTGGCTCCTGAGGCCCACTCATTGCTGGATTTTGTCCCCACTTCTGTGGCAGACGTGTACAGGTGATACATTTTTCTCTTTCTGTCTCTGTGATCAAACAACCTTCCATCATAATCTGGCTAGATTCCAAAACTATACGAGGATAAATTTGATGGATTGTGATTAAAAATTGATTGATTCTTATTTAGAGAATAATTTAGACGTGAGATTTGTCCTTCCAAGAAAGGAAGCCAAATTCTCTACTCAGTAAATGCTCTTGTAAATTCAGAGCAACTCCATTTGTTGTTAATGGAGCTACTCTGGTTTTGCATCAGTGTAAATGAGATAAACAACTAGCTCTGAGTCTATGATTTTTTTAAAAAAAATCACTGCCTCCCTTGAGTTTTTCCTTTTGAAAAAAAATTTACTTAGCTAATGGCAATGTACTAAGAGTTAAAATAGGAGCAATTTTCCAATGTGTCAGCAAAACTCATCCATAATATATTTCCATATGTGGTGGGAACAGCATATTTTTGCTGAATACACTGGATGGCTATATTTTGCATGGAGAAAAAAAACCTAGCCACACCAAGGAAAAGAAGGCACTCTTGAGTGACACTGTGCCTTTCTTTCTCAGTGAACCCAGAGGGCAGTACTTTGCAATCACTTATCTACCCAGAGGATTCTGTCATGCCAGGTTCTAGCCTTCCCGGCTTCCTATTCAAACACGTACGTGGATTTACTAGGAGGGCTGCAAGAGACAAGAATAGTCCTGTGGCTGAGGGACCTGGTTTGCTACCTTGTTCTATTACCGAATCCCCGTGTAATCTTGAGCAGATTATTCCCTCCTCCTCCTACTTTGGGACATTAATATTTAGCCTATTTTTGGACTGTGAGATCTTTGTGGACGACACTCTTTCCGAGTCTTTATGAAATGCTTCGCACAATGGAGCCCTGACCTAGGCTGGGGGTTTTAGGTGCTACTAGAACACAAATAATAAATAATTAGGGCTAGTGAAGGAATAAAGGTGGTGGTGTCTATCTTTGGTATGCAGGGATCTGCTTTTGTATTTCCATCTCTTCTGACCCAGCCAGCGTGTTTGAGCAACAAGGACCAACACACTCTGTCCATGGAAGAAATCTAGCCATGCTACTAAGCAACTAAATCACTGTATTTAAAGAGACAGGCATTTCTAAAACAACCGTTCACCTCTAGGGTACAGTTGTAGTCTAGCCCAGGCTGGTCCCGCCCAAAGACTGTAACCTTCTGGTGGCTGATTGAGGGCCTTTTAATGAATTAGTTGCCAACTCTGACAGGTGTGCTCTGCTCACCGTGGAATGGCACTGCCTCTTGGTGGTGCGGGGGGTGAGCTGGTCAGGCAGGCAGCCCGTCCAGCTGTTACACCCAGTCAGCTTCTTCTCTGCAGCTGCTCTCTCGTGACAGGCACCGTGGCATCCTTTTCATTATGCAGCCCTCCGACCAGGACACTGTTGTGGTGTCCCATTCTAGGGTGGGGATGGGGATGTGCATCAAGACTCTCCAACAGTCTTCTGCTTCACAGTGCTTCTCTCAGCAGCTGGCAAGCGGTCTTGGGCCCACCCTCCACACAGCAGCTGAGGTCTGTTCCCTGCCTCACTTCCATCTCTCCTGGCCTTCCCCTCTTCTGGGGCTGCCAGTCTTTCCACTCCCAGGGAGTAATTTTAGGTAACTTGTCTCAGGGCCCCAACTCTTCTCCCAGGCTACGTCTTCACAGAAGAAAATATGCTAATGAGAGACTCATTAGCATAAGTCACAATCTCATTAGCATATTTTCCGCTGTTTCTTTTCGCATAAAAAGAAGCAGTGTGGACAGGATTTTTTTACGCAAGATCCTTACGCCTCTCTCAGACAGGTATAAGGATCATGCGCAAAATGGGGGTTTTGCGCAAAAAAGCCCTGTCCACACTGCTTCTTTTTGCACAAAAACCCCTTGCTCAAAAAGAAACAGCAGAAAATATGCTAATGAGATCTTAACTTATGCTAATTAGCCCCTCATTAGCATATTTTCTGCCAGAAGAACTGGCCGTTAAGACGAAGCCCCAAAGAGTAATTACAGGCTCCTCCCTGCTGCCTCCTCCTTCCTGTGTTTGGTCAAAGCCCTGCCTCTTCCTCACAGGTGAAGGTCTCTCTAATTAGCTGCCACTAGCTTGGGCTCCCCTATTTGCATCCTAATTAGCTGACCAGACCTACCAGGCCTAACTCAGCTCTTGCAGGGCCAGTGTGGGGAAGCCTATCCCACATCATGCTAACGTAAAATGATTTCAATTAATTCTTTCCCCTGTTATCACTAACCTCCCAGCAAAAAGGGAATGGCCTGCACAGGAGCTTGCAAGTTTGTATGTCTTGGATTCCGGCATATTCCTGTTTTACGCAGCATCAGCAGCCCATTATGCTGAGACCTGTTAGGACTATGCTAAAGGCCTTTAGCCATTTCACGTCACATTTTTTACCTCAGTGGGAGTTAGGCACCTGGGTGCTTTAGAGAATCCCACGAGGTGCCTCTCTGCATTTTAAGGTGCCTAAATACCTTTACCTTTAGGCTTGGCCTTCCAGTGGCTGAAGTTACACTGTTCTGTTTCTGCAGGGCCACCTGGGGGGGGAGGAAGGAAGTGGGGCAATTTGCCCCAGGCCCCGGGCCCCACAGGGTCCCCCACGAGAATGTCTGAGGTCTGAGACAGGGAGTGCCAGGAAAGGGCCCCTGAAATTGCTTTGCCCCAGGTCCCCTGAATCCTCTGGGCGGCCCTGTGTTTCTGTGCTAGGCCCAACTACTGAGGGATTATGCACTTGAGCTTTTATTCTTCTTGGCCTTACGGTGCTCCACACCATCAGGAGTGTCTCACGCACCTTGTTTAGTCACTGCCTCACATGCAGTGTGCCAAGAATGCTGAGATTGTTTGACATGCATTCAGCTTGCTGCTCCCTGCAGGGGCAATGTGCCCTGTTGTAGGCCACCCTGCCTTAAATTTGTGGCGGAGCTTGTGTCTTGGAGCCACATCTTGACCAGACCTTCCCTTGGTTCATGTCTTAGGCAACTGAGCACTCCAGGGAACTTAGCTGGTTACAGAGGTATCTGTTACAGGACAACCTGTCATCCCCGAGTGCCTAGGAAGTCTGTCTTTGCTACACTGTGGATAACCCTACTTGGCCAATAACTAGCCAGTGGTGAAATCAGAGTGAGGCAATTAGCACCAGTGTGCCCAAGCAGTCCAGAGAGAAAGTCCCTGCAAAAGAGATGTCACCTGTAGTATTGCAAGAGCTGTCCTCTAATCCAGGTTCACGAGTGCTTGGCATCTCTCATGTAATAAAATTTGTGTTTGACATTGGAGCAGGTGCTAACCCACCAAAACACCATGGCTCAATCCTGCTGTCCTTAGACATCCAAAAGGTCCACTGATTTTTGTGAGCTTTTGGCCTAAATAAGGATGGAGCAGAGACTGCAATCAATCAATCAATCAAGAATGAGGGAGAAAATGTGTAAAAATGCCATTCATTTCTTCAAATGGCTCTGTGTACAGTATATTCACATATTCACTAGTTATTTGTCTGTAATATTGCAGTTATTCCATCATTTTATTGGAGATTGCCACAAGGAATGACCCTGTGCCGGTAAGAGCTGAAGAGCTATTTGTGAAGTTCCTCATAATTGTGATCCTGGTGCCATTGAAGATTTCTCAAAACCCCAACTGACTTCAGCAGGAGCAGGATTGGGCTCAAAGTACTGTATTCACAATGGTGTATATTCCGGTCAAGGGCCAAAGTCTTCAGTGCTTACTCAGGGTTGGACCTTTATTTTGATTACTTTTGGTGTAAAATCAGTTCCAGTGGAGCAAGGCCACCAATGTTAGATCCCTCCTAGTGAAACCAGCCTCTGGAATCCCCAAGGGTATGTCTACCCTACCACCCTAGTTCGAACTAGAGTGGTAATGTAGGCAACCGGAGTTGCAAATGAAGCCCGGGATTTGAATTTCCCGGGCTTCATTTGCATGTTGCCGGGTGCCGCCATTTTTAAATGTCCGCTAGTTCAGACTCCATGCCCCGCGGCTACACACGGCACGAACTAGGTAGTTCGGACTAGGCTTCCTATTCTGAACTACCTGTACTCCTAGTTCCATGGGAAATTCAAATCCCGGGCTTCATTTGCAACTCCGGTTGACTACATTACCACCCTAGTTTGAACTAGGGTGGTAGTGTAGACATACCCCAAGAGAAATGCAGTGGAAAATTTTACTACAGCTTCCACTCTGTTCTTTTTCCTGGGTACGCTCTGTGAGGCTGGACTGAGGATGAGGTATGTCACTCCTAGGCTTTCCCTGCACCTGCCCAGCCCCGCTTTGCCTGCTCAGTTTCTAGTCCTCCTGCAGTTTCTAGTCCTCCTCCAGTCCGAAGCTGTGAGGACAGTGCTGGCGTAGCTGCTGAACCCCTATTCATGGGGAGGATGTTGTCTGGACATGGATCTCAGGGCAAATGATCTATGGCAAACTGTGCATCAAAATCAATGTAAGAGTCCCTGAAAAAAACCAACAGTTTAATGATTCTGGCTCCATAAAACGATTTTGCTTAAAAATAACTCTGGTGACCTGCCCTTATGATTACAGTTCTCCTACTTGTAACTGTTCATGACAGTGGCCCAGCATGGTCCTTCCAGCTTCATTAGGAGCTTTGCCAGGTGTCTGGCAGCTCCTGTCAGCACCACCAACTGGGCTGTTAGAAGTCTGGTCAGCAGTGTAGCAAGGCTAAGGCAGGTTCCTTACCTGCCATGGCTCCGGGCAGCTCCTGGAAACCCCAGCATGTCCCCCCTTCTGGCTCCTACATGTCAGGGAAGCCAAGTGGATCCTCACACTGCCCCATGCAGGTGCCAGCTCTGTAGCTCCCACTGTCTGGGAACCTTGGCCCCGGGTGCTGCAGGGGCATCCCCTGTGGACAGGGCAGTGTGTAGAGCCATCTGGCCACACCTCCATGTCAGAGCCAGAGGGGAACACGCCGCTGCTTCTGCCAGCTGCTTGAGGTAAGTACCACCCGGAGTCTGCACTCCTGAGCAACCTCCCGTGCCCCAGCACACTGACCCAGGGCTGATCCCTCTCCCATCCTCTGGACCTTTCAATCCCAGCCTAGAGCACTTTCTTACACCCCAAATCTCTCCTGCCCAGCCCCTCCCCAGATCCTGCACTCCCAGCCAAGCCTCACCCCCCACTCCCAATGCCCTGCACCAGCTCTGATCCCCCACCCACCCTCCAAATCCTAAAGTCCCAATCCAGAGCACCCTCCTACACCCCAGATTCCTCTTTGCCAGCCCCACCCCAGAGACTGCACCACCAGCCCCACAACACCAACCCCTCGTCCCAGCCCAAACCTCCCTCCTGCACCCTGATTTCTGCCCCCACCCCAGAACCTGCACCCCCAGCCTAGAACCTGTACCCTTCCCCACACACCAACCCTCTGCCTCAGCCGCCTCCCATACTATTAACCCCTTAGCTCCATCCCTCATCCCACAGCCCCCTCCTACACTGCAATCCCTGAGCCCTGGCCCCACCCTGCAGCTAGAGCCTTCACCCCATCTTGCATCCCAACCCACTGCCTCAGCCTGGAGGCCTCCCCCTGCACCTTGAACTTTTCTTTTCTGGTCTCACCCTGGACCTCACACCCCAGACAGAGCTTTCACCCATTCCCATACCCCAACCCTTGAGCCAACCCGATGAAAACAAACGTGTGGGGGGGGGTGACAGAGGGAGAGGGAATTGAATGAGCAGGGTGGAGCCTTGGAGTAGGGATGGGGCAGGGCCTCAGAGGAGAGGTGGAGTAGGTAAAATGGCAATCCTATTCATAAGGAGCAGTGGATCGTGCAGTGTCTGATGTTTTCAATCATTCCAAGAGCTGCTCTCCTTCGATCTAGGCAGAGCTCAGATCTTGTCAGCTGAGTGAGAGCTTGCAGACAGCCATCTGTGCCTGACAGAGATATGTAGGACTCTTCAGTACTCAGACATGAAAGCTCTGGTCTGGAACATTTCCACTGGAGAGGAAAAAGGGAGGCTTCTGTACAGAAAGTGATAGGCAAGAATATGCCCCAAACGCATTACAATAGGGGTGTGTTTTCAACACAGGGCATGAGGAACCTACCAACTGTTCTCTCATTGATTAGTGTATTCAGTGCTTTACATCACTATTATTGATTTTTTTCCACTACTGTTCCCCTTCCTGTTCTCTTCTTCCAACGTTGTTCTTGAGAAGGATGATTCTCATTCAGCGGAACATTCCTCATGCCTACCTCTAACAGAATTAATTTCAGGAAAGTCAGAGAATTCCTGCCCATGCCCGACAGACTATGTGGAGGTAAATGCAGTTATATAGTCTCTCTCACAAAAATCTTTATTAAGGTGATTACAGCGCATGAGAATGGTTTTAATGCAATATTCCTCTGAGGAATGTAAACCTTACTTTTAAGTTGGAAACCCAGGAAATGCAGAGTGAAGGATGAACTTCTTAAGCAAGGCACAATAAAATGTTCTTTATCTTATGCTTTGTCTATGCTACACTGCTTTTAGTGACACGGACATGTCATTAAAGGTCAGGCTCCCCTGACCTTTAATGTAAATACTTTAATGTAAATGCTATTGGCTGTCGCTTTTGCTGACAAATTTTTTCACTCCTTATGAGTGGTGTTGGCTTTGTCAGCAGTAGAGTGCTCCTGCAAACAATGTGCTGTTTACAATACCACTTGCTATGCAAAACTTTGGTAGTTTGGGGGTGGGGATTTAAGCCTTTTTCCTGTTTCAGCTAATTAGGAGGTGCAGGAAAACCAACCCATCGCAAAGGCCTACATTTGAGCAAGTCAAAAAGTTGTTGTACAAGATGAATCCTAACAAAGTTAGTCCGGTCGACATGATGATGACTCTGGTGAGCTTAATAGATTCTTAATCAAACCAGAACACAACCCAAACAGGATTTAAAACACCCACCCAAAACTGCTGCCAGCTCTCCCTTCTTATCGCTTGGAGTGATCTTGTCACACCATAGTTTACCCATGAGAACAGCAATCCCACATGACCTCTAGTAGAATTAGCTGAAGCATGAGCTATTGTGGAACCTCAAGTTAACTTTGAGTTCCAGGTTCCATTCTAGCCCCGTTCCTTCAGGTCGTAACTTTCTCAAATATGTTTAAAAAAATTATGTGACAGCAAAATGCAGATGGGGTAGCTCCTGTCCTTCCTTCTCACCTGCACGGCTCCCCTGATGCCGCAGCAGAAGCCCAGTTTACTGTATATAAAAAGTACAATTCTCCAGAGGTATGTTGAGTGTGATTCTACAAAGCTTTGGTGGTGGGATTGGGGCTAGTGGCGCCACCATTTACTGCCACTCACAGAGTACATAAGCACATAAGAATAGCCATACTGGCCCAAGTGATCCATTCCCCTTTCTGGCAAACAGAGGTTAGGGGGTTCATGTGCCACAGCATGGCCTAGCGCAGCTCTGTAATCAGCTGGTGGGGGCCTGAGGCTTAAATACTTATATGATCCCTGCACTGATATCCAGGACTTGGTTCCCAATGATTATGTAGAATTTAAAGCAATGGAGGCAAATTCTTTCTCAGAAGCATGAGCTCTTACTGGTTTCCTGTGGAAGCCACGAACGTGCCTAAGGACAGAATTTGATCTAGGGAGTTTGTAAGGAAAAAAAATAATCTACATCAACTTTTAACCAGAGCCCATCTAAATGGTACCAAACCAGAACCAGGCAAATGCTGAGCTCCCTGCCATTTATTGGCATGAACACCTTAGTGAATGGATTATCCTATAGAATCTGTTTGTCCTGCTCAGATGGAGAAATACAGCAAACACCTGGAAGTGGTCGTTGCAGAACGGACCCAGGACTTAATGCTTGAAAAGCAGAAGACTGATCGCTTATTATATAGTAAGTCAATCATGTTACAGAAAATATAAGGTATTCTGAGCAGTAGTAACTGAAATTTAACTTTCTTCATGGCAAAAAAAATGGAAGTAACTAGCTTCTATAGTTTCAGGGGGTAGCCAACTTAGTCTGTACAGGAAAAAACAACAAATGGTCTGGTAGCACTTTATAGATTAACAAAACATGTAGTTGGTGTCATGAGCTTAAGTGTTGTTTTTTAGCATCTATAGGTCATCCATTAATATAGTTTCTCCATGCAAGGTGCAATAGATATTTATCATTTCTTCATCATGCCCCTCCGCACAAAAAATAAATATTTTTCCATTGACTAGTTAATATTCCAGCTTCCTCAGTGTTCTGAGACCCTCTTCTTTTGCAGAGAATGTATTCTAGTGCAGTGGTAGGCCAGCGGAAGTGTCCTGGGGGGAGCTCTTAGAGGGGTTGGGTTGCTTCGTAGATAGCACACTGTCGAATTCCATTAAGAGGATTGGAATGAGAGAACAAACAGAAATGAAGTAAAAAAAGATAGAATCAGTGATGGGTTCAATTACTTCTGGACTTCCTATGGCTTTGGAATAGTTACCTCCTATGATTTCTCCTGGCCCATGAGCCAGCTGGGAGCTTAGATTAGAATCCAGATAGAATGTGAGATTCAGACCTATCTGTAATAGTAACACTAGTTGCAATAATAATTAGAATGCATAACAAGCAGCATATAGGGGCAAGTCCTGATCTCAGTTACAGCAGTTTGACACCAGTGTAACATCAGAGATTTCCAGTTATTTGGGATTTACCAGGTAGTGAGTGAAGATTTTGTCCTTAATTTTTTTCCAATCTCAGCACATTTTTAAATCATAAACATTTCTTTTGTTTTCTATATTTGAATGGGGGAAAAGTGAGGTTAACGTTCTTTTATTCTCCTTTTCATGCATTCCCCCACCCCCTAATAGCTGACATCTCACTTTGTGCTCTGAAATAGGTATGTTACCAAAGCAAGTAGCAGATGATCTGAGGCAAGGGAAACCTTCACGAGCCCAAAGTTATGTAATTGCCACCATCTTTTTCAGGTAAGTGGGAATGGGTAGATTTAGAACTTTAATTAACCTGCACAAAATCTGTGGTCAAGTCATTTTTAGAGAGGAGGCAAATAATGTCCATAAAAGACAAGCATTAAACTTTTTACCATAATGGAGAATTGCAAATTTCCCCCTAAGAAGAAGGGCTGTTAAAAGGCAATGGCTGAAACCTATGTTCCTGGCACTTACATAATTTCTATCAAAAACTGTGATCACTGGTGGGAAAATGGCAACATTTTCCTCAGGGCAAATGTGTGAGTTTCTGTGAATGATCACAAAACTGCCATTTGTATGTTAAAATTAATGAAGCAGAAAGTGAGACAATCACATAGCTGCATGTCCAGAATACCTCATCTCTAGCAGTTAAACGAAAATATTTTGAAGAGCCAGCTACTCAGTCCATGACAGAGGGAGGATATTATGTCCACTTTTTCTTGTGTGAATAGTTCAAAACCAAGGATCTTTTATCCACAGTCTTTGGTTGTGAAGGGATTTCTTCTCAGTCTAAGCAAATGTTTTAAAGAGGAACGTCCCTAGGTAGAAAGCGAAGTTTTGAAATAAAAACAAAATAAAATTCAGGTACAGGGAGTGGAGGGGTCAAAGCTTCCAGCTGAGAAAATAGTGCTGCATGGGTAAATGTGCCTTTATCCTCATGTTTTACCAGAACATGCCAAACAGCTGGCTGGACTGTATCTGTTTTCTTGTGCCTTGCCAGTGACATTGTTGGCTTCACTCAGCTGTCCAGCAGCAGCACACCTTACCAAGTGGTGGACTTCTTAAACAAGCTCTACACTACCTTTGATGAAATCATAGATAACTACGATGTTTACAAGGTGGAGACGATAGGAGATGCTTGTAAGTTCTCTGTGCTGTGGACCAGGGGGAAGCTTAGGAAAAGAAGGGATCAGAGCATGACAAGAATAACCAGTCCTGGTGATCTGAAAAGCTCGTTGCTGCATTAAGGACCAAAAGTAATTACATTTTGAGAGAGGAGAGTCCCACAGCTCTACAGGTGCAGTTTCTCCCTCCCCCCACCCCCATTTGTCCACAGTATTCCATTGAACCTGATGAAAGGAGAGAAGTGGGTGGAGATGAAAAAACTCTTCTGTGTTTGATTTCTGTGGCCTGCCAGATCCTGTCAGATCCAGACCAATGGCAGCTGGTGTGCTTGGTGGCTATTGCTTTACAGAAATGTGTGACTCCAAAATGAACCAGAACCAACAACCCATCTCCACCCCACACTTTCTGACCAAGACTCCCTCTCCCAAATCTTCACATGTGGGGTAGCCTTGTCTCCTTTCCAACTGGAAGCTGGAGGCTCTCTCTCTCTCTCTCTGGGTTCCTGAAAGGGGATACCACACATTCTTTTTTATAGGTTTACAGGGTGTGGCCATCAATTAAAGACCATTTTTGCACCAGATCCTTCAGGGTCTTTGGGGGCAATGGACTCTACACCCTTCAAGTTTTAATGGTGGTGATGAAACACCTCTTGTTGCAGCAACTGTTACACTGAACAGCAAGGCTGCACACATTCGAGATACCAAGCATCTTAGCTATCATTTGGTTTCTAGAGTCCTCACATGATTCCCCTAACCACAGAGCAAATCTATAGATTATCTCGGCTGTGGATGCTCAGTGTAGGAGCCAGCTTCAGAAGGAGTGGGAGAGGATTCCTGAGGTATTTGGGGTTACTTGCCATTTCTTGGTAACACCAACCCAGAGATAAAAGAATGAATACCTTTCATAAGGCCTCTTGCACCTTCTCCAGGGTTCTTGCATATAGGGGAGGGCAAAAGGGAAGCCCAAAGTTTTGCATGGGTCTAGAAATTAATCACTTGAATTATTGTGCTGTGTTTCCTTTTCTCGGTATGTTTCTGGATGTTTTTGCCCTAAACTCACAGAGCTACCCCAGTAAGTGAAAGACAAATGGCTTTTTTAGACAAGGCAAACATCCTTCTAGTAAATATTTTTTAAGTGGATTATATTGAAAGCTGATGAGGCTGGATTTTTGTTTTGAGACATGGTAGTGTCGGGGGTACCCAAGGAGAACGGTATTCGTCATGCCAGTGAAATAGCAAGCATGGCTCTAGACCTGGTGGCTGTGTGCAAGACATTTAGGATTCCACACAAAGCCAACACCCAGCTAAAGATACGAGCAGGAATCCACTCAGGTATGTGGGTAAGCTGCCATCTGGCAAATGTTTGTAATGGCATCTTGTCTATGTAAAGAGTAAGCTAGATTTTTCAGCCAAGGGCTGAGCATCCTATTTCAGGTTCATAACCCCAGGTATCACCGTAGCCTTAGAAACCAAGATCCTGTGACAAAGCTGTCAAGGCTGTTCCCCACTCTGGCTGCAGAAAGTGGGGGTCTGATATACACTTTAAAAATACCCTCCCACTAAAGAGTTCTGCTTAAAACTCTCTAAGGTCACAGATTCCCCAATCTTGCATGTTATCGTGCCACCACCCAGTTCAAAACCCCTTTGAATCCCAGGAAGACACACTTAGGAACTTTTTCTTTGGGGTAACCCCAAGCTCTTTAACCCTTCCTCTGGAGAGAGCTTGAAAAACAAATTAATTTCCATATAACTGATCTGCAGAATCAGGCACAGGTACACAGACACTCCTGCCTTCTAGGACACTGGAATCAGATCATAGTCTTAAAAAGTTGATTTTATTAACAACACAAGAAGATATACTTGGTAAAGAAAACTTGGTTGCTTGGTGTTACAGAGCAATTGAAGAAAACAGATTCAAAGCATAGAGAATTGCTTCCCTGGGATTCAGTTTCAGTTACAATGTACAGTGGGGAGAGGGTTAAATCACCACAGAGAAGTCCCACAAACCAAAAAATAAAGAAAATAATCTGATTGCATCTAACTGCACATTTCCTGTTCACTTACATAGCAGTTGTTCCAAGGTTCAGTTCTTTCTAGACATGGATATTGCTGAAAATTCCATGCTTTGTTCCTGCCTCAGCCCATCTCCTCCCTGCACCTACTCTGAACTCATACCAAGAACTGAAGCAGGCAGAACACTTTTTTCAGTTCAAAGCTTTCAATTCAAATCTCTCATTCTCTTCCTATTGACTGTCCTGGGTCCCTGCCAATACTTCCTGGATACCCACTACCACTAGGTTTAACCCTTTACAGGCAATTTAGTTAATTGAATGGATGGGATGTCTAGAAAGGGTAGTATCCTTCCCATCAATCACAAAGGCCATTACTGCTGAGTTTTAAATGGCCCCCATCATCCGTCTGACAGATGCTTTTACAAAGAACACCCCAGCAGCCCACTTGGGAGCAGCAGAGCCCACTTGTGTCTGACAGAAGGAGAGAGAAAGCTAATGCTAATAGAGACTGGGGCCAGGGGATAGTAATTTGTTGCCATTGTTGGTCCCATGTATTTACTCACAAAGAAACCTTTTCTCACATCCCTGTCTCAGTCCCCACGCTCACACTTTTGCTGCTCTCTGATCTAGGCCACCATCTGATTTTCCCACTGGTTGGCAATACAGAGTCTGGATTAGACCAGTACACGTGCTGTGATGTTCAGCGCTGTGGAGTGTGCCTTCCTTAAGACTATTAGAGTTAATAATCAACAACAGAGCAAACCCTTCTCATTTTAAAGCAGAATGGGTTGATATTACCACACCCAGAGTACGAGCCAATGGAGATAACTAGAAATTGAAAGCTCTTCTGCTATTGTCAGCAATATACAAGCGTGGCTCCAGTTCTTGCTTTTCTAGATGCTTAGTGTGTGCAGTTTTGTGTGAACAGCCCCTGTGGAGACCATGGATCCACTTACCACTCGTCACAGGCATTAGCTCCACCAATCAGTATGCCGTCTCCTGGTAGTGTCTCTCCCATCATTGTCTCAGCCTGCAGACCCATCTCAGTCTGAGTACTGTGGTGTCCTCTCCATAACTTTGCCATTCAGCCATGTCACCATCCATGTTTCTCCCTTCTAGGGAGGAGAATATCTATGTCAGTAGTCCAGCCACTTCCCCAGTGATGACTGAGGGGGATACAAGCCCACCCCCTACTCCGAGTCATAGGCCAGAAGCCTATGGATAGCAGCGATATGCTGCCTTTCCTTAATTCCCCTTACTACTTCTATGCATCCCTGGTTCTCTTCCCCTGGCCCTCAGCAACTGCTTTGCCCTCACCTCAGGCTTTTCAGGCATTGCTCTGTCCAAGGTACTAGCACTCCTTCATATAGCTAGGAGCACAATTTTCCCTCCTGGAGCTCCAGGTAATTACTCACCCTGCTCTGCCTTGCAATACTTCTTTTATATGATCGCTTTTCCTCACAGACTTATTAGACCTCTTTTAGCCCCTTACATGCCACCCCATTATAGACCCATCTAGCTCTCTGCCCACCTATGACCAGGCCCTCTTTCCCACACCCTTCCATGAACCCATAGCATCACTTCCTGCCTCTGATCCCTCCAACTGAGCCCTCCCTTGCTTATGAGGCTCTTGGGTTTCTGGTAACCCACCTACATGGTCCTGTAAATCAGTGGTGGAGCTGAAGCACAACTTGTTAAATCCAGAGGATGAATAGGGCAGCATTGACATTTATACCTTATCACGGGACGGGGAACTTAGGACACTGGACCAGAGCTGTGTGTGGTGCTAGCCACTGAGGCTGCATAAGCCTGAGGCCCACTCTCAGTGTGAGTTAAAAATATCTCCCAGAATACTTAGCTTTCTTTCCTTCAATAGGGCCGGTTGTAGCAGGAGTCGTTGGAACCAAAATGCCCCGGTACTGCTTGTTTGGAGACACTGTCAACACTGCTTCCAGGATGGAGTCCACCAGCGAGGGTAAAAAAAAGCCAAGTGCCTGGGCAAGGCTTAGCACATTTTAGTGAGCTGTGGAGAAACAAAGGGCTGAGCTGACACAAGCCCTGGCTTAAGTGGGAGCAACTCCCAAACTCAGGAGACTTTTGCTGTGAGGGCTAGATTGTGCTCTCAAGATCCACTCACAGAGGAAAACTTTCATGCATGGCTTTCCCTTCTTGTGAAAAAAGGAGCTCCACCACCTCTGAGAACCTCTCCACTTCTTTAGGGCCCATGAGAGGGGTTTCCAAGGGTCCAGAGTTCCTTGCAGGAAATAGGGCAGGCTATGATCAGGCCTTGGAGAGGCATAGGATTAGCAGTGAATGTTCATTGATTCCCCTCCTTCCTGGCACTCAATAGCACTCCTAGCTGAACTGTTATATTTTCTATGACCCACCCTCCTCAGTGCAACTTTCCCTTAAATGGGGAGTCTGGGAAATGGCTAGTGACTGTAGAAGGTTTGACAGCCAGGCTACTTTGGGGTTACATCCCCAGTCAGTGGGGCAGAGGGGGGAGGACAGGCAGAGCACTCTGTTGCATGGGGAAGAAAACCCTACCACCCAGCAGAAGGATTAGGGAGAGATCTCCATGAGAAAATCTTCCAAGTGAGTTCTTCTTCTTCAGCTCCTCCCGGGGTCTGACAGAGTCCTGAATTTGGTTAGCAAGCTTTATCTTTAGCTGAGCTGAAAATCAAAGGCCCAGGATCTGAAATCTGATTTGATCCTACTTCCAGGGGCCAGAAAAGGACGAATAAGCCAAAACTGGGCTTTTAATTAGACTTGTGTTTGTTCCTCTACTCCATGAGAGAAAGAAGGTTGCATAGTTTTGTAGGGTGGGGGTACAATGCTTTTCAAATATATTAAAACAGAGCAATTTTTCAATATATTTTAAAGAGCTGTTCTGCTTCAAATAGTGATTCTCAAAATTGTCATGATGGCATTTATCATTGTGCCTTATTGATTATACATCAAGTTTGCCCAGTTTACAAACTGAACACGTGTCTTTCTGCCTGCCTCACTGCTGATTTTGCAGACTCTGTCTGTGGATCTGAAAGTCAAGCTGGGTTCTTTCCTTTCACTCATCATCACTAGTATGAAGACTCTGCAGAACAAATTATGCCCTCAGTGATACCTGTTTACCACCATTGTCTTCAACTCATGCTCTCAGTTGTGTGTGCAGCCGCATTAGCCTTCTGTCAGTCTCTCAGTCTGCTCCCTTCCTCTTCTCCCTTTACACTCTCCTTTGAGTGAACTCATTTGATATCATAGCCTCAGTTACCGCTTTTATGCTGATGACTCCCAAATCTTTTCTTCCATCCCTCACATTTCATCTTTTCTTCAGTCATGTATATGCCTATCTGTCACCTCTCCTTGTGGATGGCTTATCAGCACTTCTAAACAGTATGCCAAGACAAGCTTATCATCTCATAACCTTAATCCTTGCCTCTTTCCTTGCTTCTTTCAGAATATTCATCTGAGGATTTCAAATAGCTTTGCACTCTTTCAGGAACTAGCCCAGAAGATATCACAGTGATAAGTTAGAAGCATTAACTTCAGTGAAATCCAGAATGTCCACCCTATATAGACATAACATTTGTTTCTGTCCCAAATCAATCCAAACATTTTGTGGAACCAAAAAGAGTTCAGAAAAGTTTTCAGTTGGAAATTACAGAAACATTTTATTTCAGCATTTTTCAGTCTAAATGAACTGAGATTTCTGAATCAAAATGCTGTAGAAAAATTTGAAACTGCTTTTTTTGTCAGAAAATTATTTCAGAAAATTAATTCCACCCAGCTGACAAATCATCCCCCTTTTTACAAATAGGCAAATTGAGAAATTAAGTATCTTGTCCCATGTCGTGCAGAGAATTAATGGTAGAAGTGGAAATATAATCCCAGTCTCCGGCGTTGGATGAGACAATAAGCATTTTGTATGAGGATAATTCCTTCCTTGATTAAAGAAAAGATCATGTTGCCAGAATAACTCAGTAGAAGTACTTATACAGTTACAGGAAATGGCACCTTCCCCTTCTTTTTATTTATTTATAGGCCTGGAGACAGTGGGTGGGTGGAAATTTCTCTTAGATTTAGTCTTTGTTCAAAAGTGAGTACCCAGAGAAGGCAGTGGATGTTCAATGGCCACAGGCTAACACTCCATATGGATTTCTTCCCTGGGAGATGAAAGGGTCACTTGTCAAGCAACTCCAGCCAGGCAGCTATAAAGAGCAGAAAAATAATATCGGATACAGGATGTGATGCGAAGAGTTTGTTGACAGTCACATATGTGTCCTGAGATGACTTACAAAGAGACCAGAGACCTTTTGGTTCATCTGTGAGCATTTCAAATAACATAGTAGTGACAGCCAAGAAACGAAAAGAGCTAGGGTGTCATTCAATAATAATGACACAGCCTGGGGGGCAGATGGAAGTTTAGTTGGTATTCGTTGTTTTGAGTGGGTAAATGGTTGCAATAATATGGCAATTTCTCCCCTTCCAGCTCTTAAAATACAGTGCAGTTCAAATACATACCAGCTGTTGGAGCAGATTGGAGAGTACATATTAGTGTGTCGTGGGAATCTGCAAGTCAAGGTAAATATGCAGAATTTGTGCTCAGCTTTTCAGAGGGGAAAAGTGTGAGCTGTCTTCTGGAATGTTGGGGTTTTAACGCTTCAGGCCGTCTTCTCTCAGAAAATGGATTGGTTGAGTCTGACGCATGCCACCAGCTGAGAGGACAGGATGGCTTTCCATGGGAAGTTGACTCAGAGGAGCTTGCTGAAAGGTGACACAAGCTGCTCCTAAATCCAGCCAACCCTGGGAGGCAGGGTACAAACATGGGATCCACACTCGGATTCACTGCTTGGCAAGTGCCTAGCCTGACTGCTGAAAATCAAACCTGAGACTTGAAAATGGTGATGAACAATACATGAACACAAACTTTGCCTTTGGAATTTGTTAATCCTAGTGGCCCACATTCTGAGAAGCAATTTCAATGGCAGTGGGATTTTCGCTTTGTGGTGAAAATGGGCAAGAGTAATCACAATGGTTGGGAGGAATCTGTAGTTACCTACAAAACTAGAAGTTGCTGGCAGTATCTCTTGCTCTGTAAAATCCCTGGCCCTGGACTTTGAAGGGGGTGAAATCTAGAACCCGTTTTTTAAATTTTGAGTTCATATCTATCTGGCTAAATATCCTGCCAGATGAAGCAGGCACGTAAATGATGAAGTGTCCCACAGTTTGGCTCTGCAAATGCAAATCATTCCCCTGGCCTCCCTCTAAAACAGTCCCATGACTGTCTCCCCACATGTACAAGTGAATCCCAAGATCCAGTCACTACACAATTTTCCACTGAGCACAGTTACACTTTGCAGTGTGGGAAGGACCTAACCAAGTTGTAACCATGTCTCTCAACCAGCATACAGGTCTGGCCTCAGATCTTTACTTACGGCTCTGACCTCAGGAATGGGATATGGTAAAATACAGTTAGATTGTCACTGAAGTGAGTCAGGAGGAAAGCTGTGATCATGGCACTCTCGACTGATCTGTATTTGAGTTTGTAATGTTAACAGACCCATATTTAAAATGAGTGAAACTTTCTCGAAGAGGAAGTGAGGTTTTTTAATGGATGCTGTAAATAATAGTAAGAATATAGTAGTGCCTTGTGCACGGGACCGGGACTCAGAAGATCTGAGTTCTATTTCTAGCTCTGCTGGGTGATCTTGGCAGGTCACTTTGTCATTGCATGCCTCAGTTTCCCTTTCTGTAGAACGGGATAGTGATACTGAGCTTCTTTATAGAGCATTTTTAGATCTACTGAGGAAAAGTGCTGTAAAACAGCTAGATGGTATTATTGTTACACCTCAACTTACTTTTCTCCTTAGGGGAAAGGAGACATGGTAACATACTGGCTAGAAGGAAAGAAGGATACAGCCATCCAGAAGCAAGCACCCATCCCTACTACAACCTCTCAAGACCCTGATGGAACTACTTTTAGTTTAATTCCAGGAGTTTTGCCCAACGATCCTCTTTCGAGTTCAGCTTAAAGGGCATGGGGGGGGGGGATGTTTAGTTGTTCCAGTTTCTCCTTGTTTTCAGTCTTTTAGACCTCCTTGGCATCCTTCCCATGTAATCCAGAAAGGCAGAGGTATTTGAAAGCTTCTATTGTTGTGCCACATCTAGAGGCAAAGCAAGAAAATCCCTGCTGCTCCCCCTCTGCCTACCGAGATGTATAGACAGTCATTAATCATAGCTCTCTCCCTTACTCCAACGGGGACAAAAATAAAGAAGTAAAACAAATCACTGGCGATGACAAATGTGCAGCTACATAAGGAATTAAATGGATTCTTCTGTGTCACCAGCTATCCAGAGAGGGGGGTGAGACCTGTGCAGCTGCTGCATAGGTTTTTAGGGAGAAAGCCCTGCAAATGGCCCCTCAGTCTCAGACTTGGCATGAGCAGCAGGCTGGAGATGCCAGCGTATTAGCTTCTCTCGTGGTGAGACGGGGAGGCCGTGCTATTTTGTGCCATGGTGGTGATAAGCCGCATGGGATTACTTTGCTTAATGTTTTGAAAGGTGGGACTGAAATGTGGACTTTGCTGGAACTAAAGGCCAGGTGAAGTAGGAGAGAACAATCTAGCCTAGTGGCAAAGCATTGGATGAAAAGAACTTGGGGGGGAGGGGAGGATTTGGTTTATTAGCCATTTGAGTGACTTTTGGCAAGTCAGTTCACCTGTGCCTCAAGTGTCCATCCATAAAATGCAGATGATACTAACTTCCTTTGTCCTGTGCTTTGAGATCTAGGGATGAAAAGAACTCAGGATTATTAAACAGAAGAAAGAATGTTTAAACAGTTCGGCTATGATTTTCCGGAAATGCTTTTAACGGAAAAGTTTTCTGTTAAAAGCATTTTCGGAAAAATGCGTCTAGATTGGCAGGACGCTTTTCCAGAAAAGCACTTTTTGCGGAAAAGCGTCCGTGGCCAATATAGACGCACTTTTCTGCAAAAAAGCCCCGATTGCCATTTTCACCATCTGGGCTTTTTTGCGGAAAACAAATCTCTGCTGTCTATACTGGCCCTTTTATGCAAAAGTTTTTCGGAAAAAGACTTTTGCCCAAACGGGAGCAGCATAGTATTTCCGCAAAAGCACTGACAATCTTACATGAGATCGTCAGTGCTTTTGCGGAAATTCAAGTGGCCAGTGTAGACAACTGGCAAGTTTTTCCACAAGTTTTGTGGAAAAACTTGCCAGTCTAGACACAGCCTTCATGTCTTAGGACTGCTGTAAGAGCTCTGTTTTTGGAATGATGGTTTGACACTCAAAATCCACACCCCAAGTGACATAATTATATAGGTTGAACCTCTCTAGTCCAGAACTCTCTGGTCCAGAAATATCCATTGCCCAGAACGATTTTAGTTTGCTGGATGTCCACTTTTCATGGGTGTGGCCAAACTTCTCACAGTCCCATACAGTTTGTTTGCAGCCACCAGTCCTGGCTCTCAGTGTTCTGTGCTGTTATTTAGCTCTAATTTACCCCTATATGTCTTCTCACAACCCAGTAAGCAGTGGGAGTGTTGGTAATGCTGCTAGACAATATTGACCTCCTCTGATCTGGAAAATTCTCTGGTTCAGAACCAGTCAGGTCCTGAGGGTGCCAGACTAGAGAGGTTCAACCTGTACCCACCTAACCTCCGGTGTAGACTGTGCTACATTAAGAGAAAGGCTTCTCCTGTCAACATATGTGATGGCGTGTCAGGGAGCCCCCAACTCTGCACCCCCAACCACAGCCAAATGTGCCTCTCAGCCGGAAGGTAGAACAGAAGGTTTATTGGTTCACAGAGACTCAGCGTAGCTTGGGATAGATGTTAGCACAGGTGCCAGGGTAGGCAGACTTATTCCTCTTGGGGGAAGGGCTCACAGGCCCTGAACCCCCTTTTCCTGCTCCTAGTCTGCTGTCTTCATCCTGCCCAGCTGAGACTAATTCAACCCCCCATCCACTGCTCACTCGCCCCATGCAGCCCCGCTTTCTCCATTGTCCTCCTTCCAGGCCCAAGGTGCTACGTGCTGTCACCTGGACCTCATGATGTGAGAGGCTGAACATACTTCCCCAGTGAGTCACACCCAGCCTCCCCCTCCTCATGCAGCTACTACTGCAGGGCCTGGGGAAACTGAGGCACGCACACACCCACACACAGCATCACTACAGAGCAGCATAGGGCAATAGGGATCACACACAGCACAACACAGAAACCAGTGAATGCAAAATCAGAGTGGATCCAGGGCCACACAAGTGGACGGCACTCCCACGACATCGCAACATAGCTACTGCCTCTCAGGGAGGTAGAGTATCTAAGCCAGTGGAGAAAGCTTTCCCATTGTCATAGGCAGTGTCTTTACTAAGTGCTACAGTGGCACCGTTGCATCCCTACAGCTCTGTAACTGTAGACAAGCCCAAAAAGAAAACGCTCTCTATAAATCTGCATGATTTGCTGATTGAGATGGGTTTTTGTGAATGGTGTCTCACCAACTCTGTCATGGATTATTTGCTCTGAATGCAAAGTATGCTGTACAATGTGCACTATAGGCTGTGTGGGACTCTGCAGTTTTTCTTTTTTTTTCCAGACCACAGATTTTTTTTAAATGTCACTACATTTTCTCTAGGTCACGGCTAGTCTATCTTAGAAAAGCTTCACTGATATAACTAAATTTATTCCAAATCAATCTAGATACACCAATGCAAAACCCTAAATTAAGTGTGCTTAAACCAATATAATCTCAGTTTAGATTAACTGGGTAATTTATGGGGTCAAGCCCCATGTAATTAGCATATTTTATATTAAATATGTACTGTGTGATCACTGAAAATAAAATTAAAAGGTATTGCTGATACTGACATTTCTTATTTAATTAGAAAGCACATGCAATAGTAATAGCAACTGACTTTATTGAGTGAGATTCCAATATACATTCTGACCATTCTTGTTTTAAAGTAAATGTTTGCATTTATCTAAACTTTAAATGTTAAATTTGTATATGTTCCAAACTGTAAAATATAACCACCAGTAAACAAAAGTCCAAGTCAACTACATCATTGTAACATCCTTTAACACATTCAGTTCTTCCTCGGTTCAGCCAAATCCCACTGATCTGAATACATAGAGGCTACGTCTACACTGGCCCCTTTTCCGGAAGGGGCATGTAAATTTCACGAGTCGTCGTAGGGAAATCCGCGGGGGATTTAAATATCCCCCGCGGCATTTAAATAAAAATGTCCGCCGCTTTTTTCTGGCTTTTAAAAAAGCCGGAAAAGAGCGTCTAGACTGGCCCCGATCCTCCGGAAAAAGTGCCCTTTTCCGGAGGCTCTTATTCCTACTTTGAAGTAAGAATAAGAGCCTCCGGAAAAGGGCACTTTTTCCGGAGGATCGGGGCCAGTCTAGACGCTCTTTTCCGGCTTTTTTAAAAGCCGGAAAAAAGCGGCGGACATTTTTATTTAAATGCCGCGGGGGATATTTAAATCCCCCGCGGATTTCCCTACGACGACTCGTGAAATTTACATGCCCCTTCCGGAAAAGGGGCCAGTGTAGAAGTAGCCTGAATGTTCCTAAAACATTTTGATCTACATCATTGCATCATGCATTATGTATTTGGCACTACGCTTCCATTGACTGAACAGTCATTTTTCAAATATGTTAAAAATTGGTATTAGAAATTATAGAAAGGGATAGATCACAGGCCTGTCAAGAAATGTGAATTTGTTACCATTCACTGTATCATATTGCGTATTCTTTTATAGAAAAGTTGCGACTGTTACTGATCTATGGTATACTAATGTACACTGGTAGGATTAAAAGACATTATAATGAACATTTTTTGAGTGCAGGTTATTCTAAATATAAGTCAGTGGTGTGAGCATTTTGGTTTTGTAAAATGTTTGTGTGACAGTGCTTAGGAAAATTGCTGGACTGACACATGTAGCTACTGAGAGTATATTTGAGAGTTTGGTCCAAAGCCTCATGAAATTAATGGAAACACTCCTAATGATGTCAGAGAGCTTTGGATTGGACGGTTTACTTGCAGAAGAACATAATGGACAACACCACTGTGAGCATCCCTCTGTTGCTTTGTCACTGGCTTTCAACCCTGTCTTCGATGGACCACCTCTGCAGGGATAGGTTTCCATAACTCACTGAATGTCTGGTGCGAAGGTTTTGATTAGTGTCACTTGCGCTGACTGCATTGTGATTAATGTCATTTATGCAAACAGCTTTTGTGCTGTGGACACTTGTCTCCTGGGAAACAGATGTACAGAAGATGTGAAATACCAAGTGACAGTGTTCCCAGATGATTTGGCAGAGATATGGTATTTACTGATACACCTTGATAAGAATATTTAATGGATTTGGCCAAAATTGCATTGCCACCTAGCTCCTAGTCTCCCAAAATAGGTCTGTATTATTATCATGAGATAGAGGTCTCAATCCCACATTCACAGAGTATCCTGCTAGCAATGATTTACCTGGGGACCCATGAAGCCTAACCCCAGTGTAAGGTTCTGCCCCTGAGGCCCAATTGGTGGAGTCCCAAGGAAGTTGATTTGGCCTACTTAAAGCAGCAGTAGGAACAAGCAGCTATCTGAACAACTGGGCTTGCCTCCCCCCCCGCCCCACTTCCTGTGCCTGCTGCTTGATTTCCTGGCATCCCAACCCAGTTGTATTTGTGGTTCTGAATCCTGACCTCTGAACCCTTGATACCCTGAGCCTCCTGTCTCTGATTACTAACTTGTGATTCTGAGCTCCACTTTGTCTCCTGTTAATCTTTCAGCATCCTGAATCTTGGTTCCTAGAGCTGCTGAGACTCAAGCCAATTAAAAATGGCTTAGGTAGTAGCATGATGCCTTATGGGATCTGTCTTGGTCTGAGATGATCTGATTGAAAATGTTGCATTCTGCATTTTACAAAATTGCTGAACATCTTACTTTAAAGTCACAGGGCCAGGTCCTGCAAACGCTTATAAGCTTGGGTAGAGCCACACACAAATGAAGTAGTTCTATTCAGGATTGGCTGGAACAGTGAAAAATTTCCCCAAAAATGTAAACAAAAAGAAAAGTTTCTGTATTGCTGAAAAAGTCACTTTTTTCATTGCAAACCACACAAACCTAGCTCAATTTTCATTGAATGAAATGGAGCTGTTCACAGGAATAAAGTTACTGCAAAAAAACCTCAGGGTAATTCTCTTTCATCAAATAGATAATCCTGACAACATCTCCTGTACAAAATGATTCACCCCACCAGAAAGTAAAGCCATGGGGCCAAAGCCGGCTTTAGGAAGTGCGGGGCCCACTTCGAACCAAATTTTGGTTGAGCAAAAAAAACCCACAACCCAACACACTAACAAACAACTCGCAGCCCCCTTTAAATCTCCAGCTACAGGGCAGAATCCCACCTTCCAGCCAAACCCATGGGCTGACTCCCCCTCTCGCAGCGCACCGAAGCCGCCGCGCTCCTCCTCCGGGGCCGACGCCCCCTCCTGCAGCATGCCCAGCACACTTCCAGGTTTAGGGCACGGGGCCCTCTGGCTTTAGGGCGTGGGGCCCAATTCAGGGGAATCGGGTGAATCGGCCTAAAGTCAGTCCTGCATAGGGCTTGATCTAGCTGCCAAAGAAATCAACAGCTGTCCCATTGGCTGTAGTAGTTCAAGATGAGTGGGGGACAAAAGGAGGACAATTGTAACAGACTCCAAGCTCATGGAGACCTTGGGTATGTCTAGATTACATACTTCTGCCAACAGAGGCATGTAAAATAGGATACCCAACATAGTCAATGAAGCAGAGATTTAAATATCCCCGGCTTCATTAAAATAAAAATGGCCGCTGCTCTGTGCCGGCTCAGCGGATCGTAGGTACAGTGTGCGAGTCAAGATGCGGATTGGTCCACAAGGGAAGCTTTTGTCAACCGCTCCTGTAAACCTCGTTTCATGAGGCATAAGGGAGCCGTCGACAGTCTTCCCCTGTCGACTGATCCGCATCTTAACTCGCGCGCTGTGCCAACAATCAGCTGAGCCGGCACAGCGCGGTGGCCATTTTTATTTTAATGAAGCCGGGGATATTTAAATCCCCACTTCATTGACTATGTCGGGTATCCTATTTTACATGCCTCTGTCAGCAGAGGCATGTAATCTAGACATACCCCTTCAAACAATCTGTAACAATCTGTTGTATCAGGGTCCACGTTTCCAGAGTGACCACTCAGAACTCAAATTACCAACTAAGTGCCCTGATGTGAGACACTGTGTAATCTCTGAGGGGCTAAGTGCTCTTCTATGACAGATATCTATGAACAGTCAGCTGGTACAGAAGTCTGTGTAGAAGGGGGATGTCATTGATGTTACATGCCTATAGATTGGTGATATTTTCCTCCTTTTCCTTAAAAATATCTAATCCATGTTTACATTTGAAAGTTGAGCATTTCCAGGGAAAGGGGCCGATCCTGAGAGGCGTGCAAGTACCTTCTGCAAGGTGCTGAGCACCTTCAACATCCTCTCCCACGTGGGAGGTGAAATGCTACATTGCTACTGGGAAGGTCTTTGCCCTTCACAGGACTGGACCCTCACTGTTTGCAGACATAGGAAAACAGCACATGTGGATAAGAACAATACCACTCTGTTTTTATGAAGTATGTGGGTATACATATATCTAGTCTGATTAGTATTTATTACAATTCCATTTCAATACAGTCTTAATACAGGTAATGATACACACAGGCATTGGAAATAAATAGCGTGATACAAAGCAGAAAAAGAATTACAAAATTATTTAATATTTAACTAAACCCTCTGAATGTTGAAGAGTAGATGAAAATCCAATTATAAAAAAATCAGCAATGTTGCAAAAGTTTGGGAAGTCAGTTTTCCAAGGTTAGACACTCCCAGAGGTTATTCAGTCAAACTGTTAACATTGGCAAAATGTTCTTTCTTTCTTGAAACAGAGCACTTAGCTCTGACCAAAGACTAGGGAGAAACTACCTAATGTTTAATGTTGTGTTGATATTTTCTGTAGGTACGGTAAACCCAAAACTTGTGGGATATGTAAATAGACCTAGACTAGCAGACCTCCACAACAGATCTGCACCTCTTCAAAGCAGGAGGATGAGGCAGCTGCTCAGGAGGAACGGACCTGGTGTTGAGAGCTTCCCAACCATTTGGGAAAACAGAAACAGACCGAACCTGATTATGCAGCAGAAGTCTGAACCTCCTCCCATACAATCCAATGGTCACATGCCCATTGGTTGCAGTCATGCAGGATGGATCCCCATTTCTGTGTGAACAACTCCTGAGGCAGGAGTCAGTGGGCTTTCCATGCATGGACAGCCGTAAGGTCAGACTTGTTGGGTTAGTCAGATTACTCCCTCCCCAATAACTTCCTGATCACTACTAGTCCTTGCCTCAGACTTTTCCCTTTTTCCTTCCGGAGCAACTGGCCCATACTGCCCGTACTGACACCCCAGTGTGAGCTTTGTTCCCCAGCTTTTAATCAAATATTCAAATGCACTTTTTCTCCTCAGAGTTATAAATTAACCCTTTTCAAATTTGAAACCGCGGTGTGGGTTTGGTGTTTGGAGAGCAGCGATGGGCAACCAAGGCTAGTGAGGGGGCTGCATGAGTGTCCCTCCTTCATTTCAGTGTGTCGCAAGGTTGAAGTCACTCATGTGCACTAACCGTGACCCCAAAACAAGATTACATACATTAATACAGGGCATGCTGCATATTCCAAAAGGAGCAGAAGTGCTTTAATCATTCATATATGAATAGAACTGTCATCAAGTTCAAATAATAAAAAAGAAACAATGACACTTACTTTACAATATCACATCCTTGGCCAGCCTCTTCCCCACCTCCTCTTCCAAAAGCGTCCCATCCCTGCTCCTCTCCCGCCCTCCCAGCTCTTCTGGTGTGCCACGAATCAGCTGATTTAAGCCCTGTCCCTACTCTTCCCCCTCCCTCTCAGAGCTTGAATGCCACGAATCAGCTCTGGGAGGAAGGGGGAGGCGCAGGAGTGGGGCACGAATCAGACGATTCATGGTACTCTGAAAAAATAGGCAGGCACAGCGCCCCCCAGTGAGTGAGCTGCATATGGAACAGCCCTGGGCCACAGGTTGTAGAAGCTGTTGCCTTAAAAGCCATGAGCAGCAAAGTCCTTTGTCAAGCCACAAGGCTATATTAGGAGTATGCAGTGCAGCCTGTTGCATACATTTAACAAGGGGTTGTTGTTGTTGTTGTTTACAGATGATTGCATCTTAACATTGAAGTACAAGATAGGGTGCCATTTGCTGTATTTATGAATTCTGGAAAACGAAGTATCTTCATCCCTGAATTTTAAAAGGAATTTTGTTTCTCATGTATTACTGCATCTGGTGAAGAATGATGCACCAATTGTTGACTTAGAGCAGAGGTGGAGAACCTAAGGATCGGGGGGCTGGATGCAGCCCCCGACTTCTCTGGATCTGGCCAGCAAGGCTCAGGATTCCCCTCCCAGCCTGCTCCTGTGCTCCCTCTCCCACTCGGACCCCACACCTGAAACCTGCTTCCTGGCAGGCCCCTCCCACACACTGAACCCCTCAGATTTGGCCCCATCCAAGAGCCTGGGTGGGGGCACACACAATCTACTAGCCTAGGCTCCTCTAGGCTCTAGTGTGCGAAGGGAATGTGGGGAGTGTCTTAGTGTTTTTCTCCTTCTCAGTTGGAGACCAACTCAGTTTTTTTGCTTCTCGCTTTTGTGTGATCCCGTCTGATTTGTCTGTGGGTCAGCAGCTCCCAACCCAAAAACGGTTGCCCACCTCTGACTTAGAGCCTGATCTTGAGAGGTGCTGAGTGTCCTCAATTTCAGCTTACTTAAATGAGAGGAAGGAAGAGACACACTTTCTACTGATCAGATCCATACTTGACATTGAATCTGTGATGGATTAGCTCTGTCATCCTGGGACTAGATGAAAAGGGGGGCCTGTCTTATCCCATTCTACCTAACAGCAGGAAGAAAGGCTTTGCCTCATCCCAGAAGGGCATACGAAGGCGGCCAAATATGGCAAAGAGATAGAACTTATACCCAAGAACACATGAACAGGACTGGAGCGCCATGAAACTGACACAATGAAAACTGAAAAAATGATGAAAGGATGTACTCCTTTCTCTCCTTTCAGTTAATGGAAGGATGTTGCCCACAACTCCTCCTTGCCCGAGGTTTTGTCCCACTTAGACAGTACATTAAAAGCCCTAAATCAAGTGGCCAGGTTCCCAAATCTTTCAGCAGCTCCCAGGGTTCTCTGGGGGTCAGTAAGAGGTTTGTTTTTCAGGGGAGATGCTGAGTGCTAAGCACTTTAGCAATCTTAGGTGAAATCTTAGCCCCGTGGAAGAAAGCAAGAGCCTGGCCATGACTTCTGTGAGGCCAGTATTTATCTGCTGGTTATAACAGAACTGTCCTGCGGCCTTTAAGTTCCACACGTCCTGAGGGAGAGATTCTGCCTGACAAGGCACAAGCTGTTCAGCAACATTTGAATTCCTACAAGGGGATTCTCCTTTCCTAAATAACAGATGGGATTTTAAAGCATCGGGAGTGTTGAGATAAACCTAAGCTGCAAGGCTTGGTTGGGTTGTGAATTTCAACTTCCTCAAATCTTGCGGGGAGTTCAGACCTCAGGATGTGATGGTGTTTCCTGAGCCTGTCTCTAATGAATATGTCACTGTGATGCATTGTATGACTCTGGTCTTACAAACAGATGCACCAAAGTACATGCCTATGCTTATATGGCACATCCCTAAAGTCAAAGGGACTCCTCGTGAGCATAAAGGTCTATGAATGCATCTGATAGTAGATTCTGGGCCAACACTCATAACCTTCACAGAGCATTCTCCTTAGTGTGTTACCTTCCATGCATTTTAAAAACAAAGGGAGCTAGAATCCACTTGACTGGCAAAGAAAATGTCATTCTGTCTCCTTTGTGATCTAGGGAACTGACAGGGTAACCCCAGGCATCACTAGAAAAAACATTGCCTTTGACTATGGTAAAAGAATCCTGGACTGGATTTGTGCACTCATTGAAAAGGATGCAGAATGCAAGATCTTCCACATCCATAATCCCATGGGAAGGCAAGTAACAAATGTCAACACAGCATGTAGTTGTCTCCATGGGAGCTTCATGCAGATTAGAATCAGATTAGAAATGTGAGGCATGCAGCTAAAGCCCCACAAAGAGAGCTGAGGCAATGTTTTCTATAAAGAGACCAGTTACATTGGCTAGAAAACATTTCTTTTAATAGTACTGATGTTAACAACTTGCGGAAACCCTTTAAAACTGGGGTGGGGGATAGAATCTATTGGTTAGATACTGTCTACCAACAGGACGTAGCTCAAGCTTAGCAACAAGGTGTGGAGGTGGCTGCAATTATTACTGAAAATGCTCAACACAGAACAAATGGTCCTCAGTAACAGTACCTCAGACAATCAGGCCCCTAAAGAGACTTGATTATAACCAATGTAAAATCAGACCCAAAGTGACTTAATTACTGGTCACTGTTTATCTGTTTTGATTGTTAGTTGTTATTAGTGGTTAAAATGTCTGTAGGAGCATTGCTGCGAATGATGCTCCATACAAAAGTAAAATACAAAACCTGTGCTCCAATATGTGACAATCTAAACCAGAGGGATGATGTAATATCACCATCTGGATTAGGCTGATGATGCAGGGACAGATTCTGCCACCCTGAAATTGAGTTGTCTCATATTCTATGAGCGTCATCAAGAAATCAATGGGACTGTTCACAGAGCACGATGCCTCTCGACATGAGAAACATGTCAGAAAGTGGCCCTTCGTGTAAATAAGCCAAATTAGACTGCTCAAAACAAAAGCATGGGATGAGGAAAGGAGAAGAAATTACAGTAACAAGCAAAAACAAAAACCACAAGGGGAAAGGAATAGCATCGTATTTCTAAAAAACCCAGCTCAGTTGTGTGGATCTGGTCCAAAGCAGAACTTAACATTGTCACCACTGATGTCAACTAGAAATGGAGAATGCTCAGCACTTCCCAGGATCGGGTCCCACATTGTGTTTTTATTTCCTGTTTGTTTTCTAGACAGTGATGAGATGAATGCAGTTTCACTTGAGCAGAGATCAGAAAATTATAATAGAGGACCATGGCTGTTGCTGAAAACAGTTCCTGATTTTCTTTTAAAGAAACCACATGGGTTCTTTCTTGTAATGCAAGCTGTGTGGATAAAAATGCTACTAACAAACAAAATATAAAAGAAAATGAAACTTCAAACCAGGTAAAGATGGTTGATTTCTGCATCGCTTTTACATAAGTTCAGAAAAATCATATCCTTCAGTACTGACATTTATGGCAAATACAACAGTAAAAATTATATTTTACAAGGCTTAGAAATCTATCCTAAGTGCTTTATCATCTGATCTGATCATTATTAGAGCCCTGCAAATCCACAGATATCGGCTTTATATCTGAGGGATCTGCAGCTGCAGATGTGGATCTGGATATTCATGGCTCACTTTTGTGGATATCACTGTGGATACAAATTTTGTATCTACAACTTTGCAAATGTGCAGATATCCTCTTTATATTTGCGGGTATCTGTATCCATGGATGTGGATGAGGATATCTGTGGCTCATTTTTGTGGATAAGGATTCAGACGTGGATACCAATTTTGTATCTGCATAGGGCTCTACTGATCTCTATAAAGACAATTTAAAATCCTGATCTTGCAGCATTGAATCAATGGAAGATTTGTTGCTGACATCACTAGATGCAGGATTAAGCTTTAAGAGGCGAAGAACATGGCAGTGATGTTCACTGCTTTGGGACTTTAAAAAATCAAGGATGAAAATGGAATTTTAACCTAGGGAAGCTTGAGGATTTATTGAGCTGGCAATGACATAAAGAGATTCACCTTCAAGTCATGAGTTTGAGTCACACCCAGGTTGGTAGTTTTCATTAATCGAATTCAGCCCTGTGATGAGTGGGAACAATTTCTATAAAATCAATAGAATTACTCCTCCTTATGCCAAATTCAAATCTAATCATACAAATTGTGACCATAATATGGCTGCTTGGGAGATAAATGTCTAGATTTAAAAACACTCACCAGCAAAACTGTGCTGACAGACTCAATAGAGGCCAAGAACTGAATGGCCATAGAAATTAAACATGAAGGTCAGGGTTGAGGCTCATTGTTAGTTTTGTTACTGTCTATGCTCTGCTTGTGTTGTGTGTAAACAGGATTTTATCTCCAGGATTATCAGTTTAGCACTTTTCATAGACATTAAGGGCCTGAACCAAAGCTCACAAAAGTCAGTGGAAAGAGTCCCATACGTCTAGACTGCAGAGTTAAATCGGAAAAAGATACACAATTTGTGGTATGCAAATTGCGTATCTTTTTCTGATGTTCTTTCAAAAGAGGCTTTTCTGAAATTTGGCGCGTCTACACGGTGCTAAATTTTGGAAAAACCTGCTCTTTCAACACATCCCTTATGCCTCGTAGCACGAGGTTTACGGGGTGGCAAAGGAGCACATCTGCTATTCCGAAATTGTTTTTGGAGAAGTAGACGCATTCCTTGAATGCGGCATTGATTTTCCGGGATACGTCTGGAAAAGCAAAACCTCTGGTATCCCGGAAAAGTGCTGCAGTCTAGACAAGACCTTGTCTATCCAAAGGGCTTTGGAGCAGACCCTAGAGCCACTTTTATTTTTAATGGCCCAATTCATCCCTGGTTTCACTCTGTCCTGTTAATTAAGAGTAATACTGAACATGGGAAAAGCAAAGATTCTCAGGTAAAGATATTTCAGAGAAAATGTATCCATATTCCTCTGGCTTCAGATTTCTATTTGTGCTTATGTTAATTTACCTATAATGACTCCTAAGTATATGACATCTTAAAATGTAAAATTGTGGACCCATTGCCTTCAATGGAGACAGGATTTTACCCATAATCTTCACTATTTTTAACATTCATTTTTAGAAACTGTGTGCCATTTTCACTACCATAAAATCTGCTTTCATTTTTTTTTAAAGCAAAATCCTAAAATCAAACAGTAAGAATGGAATATAGGGCATGACTCAGAATTGCTTGATTGCATTGCGTATTATATCTTTGTCATGCCATTTACCACTAGAATTTATTGCCTTGACTTATAAGAGACCTTTCTACTACTTTTAAAATGTGTGGTTTGGCAGCTATTCAGCCTAAGCAAAGAAACATCCAATCCTATTTTCATACATATGTGCAGAACTGCCCTGATCTCTGCAAGGGAAACTTACTTGCTACCAAACACAATGCAAGGGGCTGTTTTCATGGCAGTCTCTACAACCCTGATTGATTCTGGACTCCAATACCTAAGAGGTTGCTTTTCTGACCATGCACCTGATTCCAGTGGTGTTAAGCTCCTCTTGCACTATATTCAACATCCTCGACATCTACATATAAGGGCTGAAGGCACTCAAAAGGCCTTATTCTGCACCGTGGGAGTCAGTTGAATTTTAGCTGTTGACTTCAATAGGAGCAGGATTTGGTTTTCAGCAGCATTCAGGAGGTGCTCAACACCTTTCAGGATCAGGCCATATGTTCTTTTATGATGATTACGATCTCTTGATCTATTTCTGGTGACCATCCCTGGAGTGTTTTTTCCAGGGCTGGAAGTTGAACCTTTTCAGTGAGGGTCTCTCTCTGTGGGACTCATTTACTCATATGGCCCACAAAAGCTTGAGTTTTGCAAATACAAGTCCCTGAACTGCACACCACAGCAGCAAGAGCTGTGGTATATTAATAACTGGCTGTCTCTGACTGAGACAAACCTGCATTTTCTTTATTTGTTTGAACTGCACCCTGATGCCACAGAAGTGAGCAGAGTGTGGAAAATCAGTACATAAATGCATAAATAAAATAAACAATGTTACATTTAGTGCACCAAAGAGAAGCAGAGAATGCCCATGCTGGGAAATCTTCCCAACCCTCCCTTTGGCAATCTCCTTTGAGCTGCTTGTCTGTAACGATTTGAGAGCAGTTTCCAAATGGATGGACCCTGAGGATGCCTGAGGTTTCCCTTTATTTTCCAAATAATTGCACAGACATAATGAGGAGTTGCTCCGCTTACAATCTGTCAGTGGAAAATTCCACAGCAGTTTCTGCAGAATATTCCCAGGCTTCTGTTAGCCAGGGGTGGATTCTTTTCCCACTGGTAGTTCAATAAATCTGTCTGGTACAAATTATGGTTTATTACAAATAACTAAAGCTCGAACTGTTATTAAGACTTCCAACACAGAAAGGCTTTTCAGAGCTATGATAACCGTTTAGTTACGGAAATCAAGGCTTCGTCTGTGAAATGCTAACAAATTATTTTATGCTTGAGCAAACATTTTTAACAGTTTAACCCTCAGACTGGCTGTATAGATTACATTTATATTACACTGCATCTATACTGTCACGTTAGGTTATGTGTACGCTGTAGAATGTGAATGTAATTGTGTTATATATAGGTGGGCAGTCTGCAGGCTCTGAAGGCTTAACCACTATGTTAACTGCATCTTTCAGGTCATGGTTCCAGTACTATGCATCTGTGATCAGTGAACTAGTTAACAAAACATACAGCATAGTTGTGAAAAACTCTAGCCAACCACATTTCTCTGGTTTTCCCCACCTTAAAATGATTTTCATAATATTGAATAAAATGTCATTATGGATAAACATCTGGAGTTGTTGAAAAGGTATGTGAAGATGACATTTCCCTAAGAACCTAATCCAGCTTCTATTACAGCCAATAGAAGTCTGTCTGTTGACTTCACTGGAAGCTGGATCAGGCCCAAAATCTCCAAGTGATTTTAGAGGTTCTTGCATATATTTTTACAATCCTAAATGCAGTCAGTGATTGCTGTTGCTAAGTCTCTTCAATTATTTAATTGCTATCATGTTGTTAAATACAGCTGTAAGTGTCAAACATATTAGAAAGACCTTGGTGGATTCATTAACAAATGACAATGAACCAAAGTGCCTAACATTTGCACCTCTGATATGACTGTTGATAGATTTTCCTTTGAAAATTCTCTCTATCCTATTCCCCTTCCTGAACTCAGGAGGCTTGCAATACAATAGTGTACAATGCTGCTTTTTGATTTCTTAAAACATGGTCATGTAAAATCTAGTAAGAACAGAACACTGAATTCAGACTTTGGCTCCCTGGTTTTCCTCACTTGAGTCTAAGGGTGGTTAAACTGAAAAGATTTTCTAACAGCTAGACATCAGGCAGCCAACTAATTTAACTGCAAGTTGACCTCTATCAATTCCTTCAGAAATAAAGGAAGTGACACTATTTGTAAGAGTCACTCATCCATATTGCATGTTGGTTTACACCGCAAGCTCCAGACTTTTGACTCTTGCCTTGATTTTAGCTGACAGTCAATGCTTTCCTCTTGCCAGCTTGTCTAGGCGCTAGAGTGTGAGGAAAGAGAGGTGTCTGGACAAAATATTCAGCACTGACATTTTAAAAAATAATTAAAATTGATTTCCACAAAGAAGAAGGAGTTCTTAGCCTTAAACATGCTTATTTACTTACAGAAAGTATTTCAGGCACAAAAGGTTTGAGCATCAGTCACATACCAGATTAAATTTGTAACAGTATGAGTTTTTCCATGCAGTGCAATCAGCTACTTTTTCATATAAGAGCTGAACGATGTAGTCTGTAGAAATACATAGAGAAATAGAAAAAGGTGCATCATTCAAACTATAGTCTCGTGGTCCGAGCTGACTCCAGTAGGGTTTATATAACAACAGTATCTGTCGTAAGGGTTATTCTCCTTGTAGGAACAGACAATGATACTGTCTTTTGGAGCCACAAAAATGTTGTCCTCTGTGTCAGGGCAGGCAACTCTGTCCCAGGGAGGAGAAGAGCTCGTCTTCTCCAAGGCACTGAAAGTGGGACCCTCTCCCACGAACACGTTCCCCGGCATCTCCGGATAACAGGTCTCCAGGTATCTCAGCATCTCCTCCTGGTCCACCCTTTTGATCAGGCTTTTGCACTCTCCCGTGGTGGTGGTGGTGGTGGTGCAGATGGACACAGAGTCCTCTCCCTTCGGCACTCTCCTGCCCGGCAGGTGTGCCTGTCTGGCCAGCTCATCGCAGCTGCCCTTGCCCGACTCCAGATCCGAGGGCGTCCGCAGCAGCTCCATTACTTCCTTGTCTTTCCCCTTCTTGCAGCAGGGACGCGTGTTCTCGGGCCATTTGGTGCAGCCGTCCGTTTTCCTCGTGAGTGCAATGGCAGCGATGCCCGGCAAGCAAATCGCGGGCCCTATGGCCAGGAGGGGGATGTCCCCCAGGGTCTCCCCTTTCATCCCAGAAACGGTGAACATGAAGCCAAAGACCAGGAAGACGCTGACCAAAGCCACCACCAGTCCCGTCCGAGGGTTAATGTCGTCGGGTCTCATGGCTCCTCACCGGGCAGACCATCCGACCGCTCCTCGTCCCTGGGCTTTCGGAGCCTGCCTGGGAGCGCGTCCCTAGCTGTAGTGAGCGCACCCGCAAAAAAGTTTCCTGGGGGAAAAAAAGGCAGCGCCGATCCTGCTTCTCTGGCCACTGCCTTCCCGGGAGAAGGGGTCAAGGAGCAACCCCCTGCAGGTCCCCGGGAGCGCCCCTGCGCTGCTGCCAGGCGGGGTTAGCTGCCCCCAAGGGCGAGGATGCTGCCCCCGGCTGCGGGGGCCGGTCGCTGTGACCTCACACGGCCAGTCCCGGGGGGCTCCTAGGCCAGCCCGGCGGAGGGGAGCCGCGAACGCAGCAGCAGCAGCAGAGCAGGCACCCCGAGGCAGGGAGCTACCGCCCGGGCATGGGCGTGCATAGCCGAGGCAGGGGTGGACGTGGAGCCGGGCAAGAGGCAGACTGCAGGCGTCTAGTGTTACAGGCGAGGGGAGCGGAGCCCAGGGCTGCGGGAAGTGGGTCAGGGAGCGTCTCGGGAGCTTCCAGCACAGGGCGGAGGGAGGGGTGGGCGGGGCGCCGAGTTGCCCCGGCAGAGGCAGGTGCTGGGCGGCAAGGGAAGCGGGGGGGGGGGGGGTCCCTGGCGAGGTGGGGTGCGGAAGGAGGGCGCACGGGAGGGGCGGTGCAGCCAGCCAGGAGCCGCGCACCGTGGCTGGGGCTTGCCCCTGCAAATCCCCGCTGGGCTCTTTCGAGTCTCGCCTGGGGACGGACGCAGCCCCCCGCCCCGCCTGTTTGTCCCGCCCGGCTGGGATCCCGCACGTGCCGGCCCGGGAGCAGCCAGCGCCGCCCGCAGCCTCGCCCCGCGGGGCTGGCTGGGCTCAGTGGCCCGGGAGCCGAGGTGCAGCCGGGGAGTCCCTCCAGCGGGGCAGCCCAAGGCGGGACACAGGCCAGGGCCGGGGGCAGCCGCCGCGGGACCCCCAGAGCACGTGTCAGGATCAGGCCCGTGGTTGTCCCCCCAGCCCGGCCCAGGGCGCCCCCTCCGGGCCACTGCCGCTCAGGCTGCCTTCGGGGGGCTCCCGGGCCCGGCCGCTGGAGGGGGGGTGGAGGCTGCGCCCCTCCTTGCATTCCCCTCGGGCTCCTCTGCCGCGTGACCCCCACCGGCAAAATGGGGAAGGGCGCCTGCCCCACACGTGATCAGCTGGTGCCTCCCTGACCTGCGGAAGGTGTGAGACACACAAGGGGGGGGGGGGGGGCAGGTGACTGATAGTGGGGGGGGGTTCACCGCCCCCTGTGCCTCTGCCGGAATTCTAAGGGCTAACTGGGGTGGCCCTCCCCACACCCTTCCCCCCGGGCACCATTTGCCATGGGTGGGGTTTCAGCCCCACAGAGCTCTTCAGGGCTGCCCGCTCTCCCCTCTGCACAGGCAAGGGTCTCACTGATCCCTACTCTTGGTCACTTCCCCTGGGTGCCGCTCACCTGCATTGCTGGGTGGCCCAGTGTCAGGGCTCTGCAGAACTGCCAGGTGGGGTCAGGGGGAGCTGCCCACACGCTGAGCAAGTGGCCCCAATTAGCTCCCAAAACAGCCAGCTGTGGGGGTCCCCCCTTCCTCCCAGGCTGGCCCACTGGTGTCAAGGGAGCCCTGTGAGGAATTCATGGGGCTGGTGGGGTCCAGTCATGGAGTCTTTAGTTGCACCTCCCTGGCCTTGGCAACCATTGTGCCGTCTTACGCCTCTGGACTATTGGCATTAATATTGTTTGATTGGTAACCCCCCTCATAACCTGTGAGGCCAGCCTAACCTAGCTGGATAGGGACACCATCTCAGCTTCCAGGCTAGTACCACAATGCTAGTGGGCATGCCACCCTTCCCCCACCTGGGTGTACATATGTCAGGTTGTCTGGAATGGCTTGGAAGCATGAGTATCAATCACAGGGCAGCCTGTTAAGGGGCAGGGCACACTTCCCAAATTGGCTGTGAGTTCTGTGCTTAGCTTTCACCAACCAAATATCACACGAGGGCTGCGTCTAGATTGGCATGATTTTCCGGAAATACTTTTAACGGAAAACTTTTCCGTTAAAAGCATTTTTGGAACAGAACATCTAGATTGGCACTGACGCTTTTCCGCAAAAGCACTTTTTGCAGAAAAGCATCCGGGCCAATCTAGACGCGCTTTTCCGCAAAAAAGCCCCGATCGCCATTTTCGCAATCAGGGCTTTTTTGCGGAAAACAAATCTGAGCTGTCTACACTGGCCCTTTTGCGCAAAAGCTTTGCGCAAAAGGGACTTTTGCCTGAACGGGAGCAGAACAGTATTTCCGCAAAAAGCACTGATTTCTTACAGTAAGAAGTCAGTGCTTTTGTGGAAATTCAAGTGGCCAGTGTAGACAGCTGGCAAGTTTTTGCAGAAAAGTGGCTGATTTTCCGGAAAAAATGGCCAATCTAGACACAGCCATGGAGTCAGGTCGACAACAGGCAAAGCAATGAGTCACAGACAGTTCCCTTTAGTACTTCGACATACCTTGTCACCCAAGTAAGTCTGCCTTTGTGCAACATGGTTCCTTACACCCAAAATCACAAGAATATTGAGGTGACAATCAGTTCCAAAGGACTGGCTACTTGTCCCAGGTTACTTTCACCTTGCACAAAGACAATGCTGGTAGCCAATCCTATAATAAAGATTTATTAATTTGGAAAAAAATGAGTGATTTACAAGGTTAAAGCAGGTAAACATGCACACACAAGTTACAGTCTGAAGTTCCCAAAGGTCATAAAAGATGCAGTAATAAGCAAGGTAAACATGTCCTTTAGGGCTAACTCAGACCAAACACTGGGGATCTTTTGCTTATGTAAGCAGGGGCTGAACTGCTGCTTGCTATCAGCCAGCTAAAAGGAGGGGTGGGTGTACCCGTTACAATTGTTTAGCTTTGCAAGGAAATTAACTGTTAACTGTTGATATGTAAATACAGTTCTGGAGAGAATCCGAGGTGCGGCTATGTAAATCCCATTCAGCCAGGGCTGATGAAGGGTCAGTGTTGGAATGGAATGTGGAGATTTGTAAATAATTTGGGACTGTTGTGGGGGGTCACTAATCATGCTACCCCTAAATGTGAGAACCGTAAAACATGCCACCAGTGCTTGCAGGAGAGACACCACCAACATGGCAAGAGATCTCAGAGGAACAAGCCTCCTCCCTTCCAGAGTTGAGTGAACAGAGCTGGGGGGGAAAGGTGAAAGGGCTTGAGTCAGCCTGCTTCACACCTGCCAGGTGTGAGCTGTAAGATTGGCCCAACCTGCCCTTCCCCCCACCCCTTTTGTTTTAAGGACAGACCTAAAGCAGACTCCCTGAGGAGTCTTTTCTTTTGCTAGTCTAGTGGAAGCTGGATTCCTTTGCCAGTCCAGACGGTGGCTAAAGAGTTGAAATCACTGAGAACTGAAATCACTGGTTTAGCTGAGAGCCAGACCCATGGCAGCCAGTGAAGCGGCAGCGGCCAGCAGAGTGGCTGGTGGGAATCACTGGCTGGTGGTGTAACATGGCTGGTAGGAGCGGCGGCGTGACGTGGAGCAGCGGCAGGTGAGGAGCAGTGACCAGCGGCATGGCATGGAGCAGCGGCAGGCAAAGAGCAGCGACCAGCGGCATGGCACGGTGACCAGCAGCGTGGTGTGGAGCGGCAGCAGGCGAGGAGCAGAGGCAGGTGACCAGCGGAGCATCCGGTGACACGGGACGAGACAGTTGGTGGAGTGTGGCGGAGTGTCATAAGGTGCCCCCTTCCATCCTCCCACCCCCATTTCTACCCAGGTTGGGAGGTGAAACCCTGCAGGTGAACTTTGGGACTCTGGGTGGCACAGACCAGGGACAGAGACTTTTGGGGTGTCGGACTCTTTGGACTTCAGGTGATTCTTGGCTGGGGTGGGGGACTTAGCTCATGTTTAGGTTATGCACTCTGGTTGTGATGGTTTCCCCAAGTTAATACTGTTTGACTTCTCTCTCTGTCTCATTAAATGTTTCTTTCCTACACTCAGACTCAGTGCTTGCGAGTGGGGAAGCATTGCCTCTCAGAGGCACCCAGGGGTGTGAGAATTTCCCAGATTACTGGGTGGGGGCTCGAGCCGGTTCTGTGTGAGATGGACCCCAAGATATTGAACCCAGCCCTAGTTACTGCCAGGCCTACCCGGCAGAACGGTTACACTTATACTTAGTAATCCTTGCCTGTCAGCATCCAAGCATCTTAAAGATAGTTTCATCTTGTCAAAGACTTTCATTCCCTCCCCCAGAATTTGAGTTGTTTAGGTGAGTCCTCATGGATTATTCCTATTCATGGGCATGGGGTAAGCTGTCATCAAAATCTTTTGTTATCTGATGTTGTACTATGTTTAGTCCAGCATCTATAGGCCTTCTTTTGTTGGGTAGGAGATAACACCTCTTATGGTAAAACTAGTATTTCACATTTGACAATGCTTCTGTGGGGGAGTGGACTCACCACCCTGCCTCAGTGACCCTCTGCCAGTCTTCATCTAGCCCCCATCTCGGGGCAAACTGCAGTCTGTAAGGGCCACTCATCACCGGCGAAGGGGTGTGGACCTGCTACTCCCGCTTACCACAGCTGTCCCTCTACAGCCCTCCTAGCCCTGGTCCACGCTCTAGGCCCTACAACCTGGGAGCTTCCCCAGGCCCTGCCTTGCCACCTCAGTGCTCCTGGGAGCCAGCCACGGGCCCCCTCCAGTGAGGAACTACTCTCCTTTATATAGCCCCCAGCTGGGCCCTCATTAGCCCAACCTGCCTCAGCTGGGTCTTTGCTTCCAGCCCGGCTCCAGGCTGGGGTTTATGCTCTTAAAGAGCCAGTGCAGAGCATGCATCCTGTCATAGCTTCTTTCCTGAAAGTTGCTGAGTTACAGAGGCTTACAATGAGAACATTTAATTAATATCACCTTATAACATGGGATACAGATATATTATGTGAGAGTAATGCAATCAGCAATTACAAGTCTTACATAAAGTCTGAACACTAAACACATTTTATAAATCTAATACCTATTTTAACTAGACTAACACATAGGGGAGTTGGACTAGTTTTCTGTTACCCATTTGTCGGTATTCAGGGGAGGCCTGGGGCTTTGACATATGGTCTGCTAAGTCACAACCTCCCTTGCTGGCTGGACAATACTCCTTCCCTGCATATACCCTCTCCTTCTCTCACACAACAGAACCACCCTAAAGATGCTATTGGCACGGCGGTGCCCAACTGAATGTAACATTGGAACACAACCAAGCTATGGTGTGTGATTGTGCAAAAGCACACAGCTTTGGCTGAACACTGATCCTATTATAGTCAATAGGATTCATGCCATGAACTTCAATGGGAGCAGATACTGGGTCAAGGCTGAAGGCCTTTGAAAAGCCCACACAGAATTAGGATTATTTAACTTTTTTGTGACAGTGACACCTAGAGACTTCAACAGAATCTGGCCGTGTCTACACTGCACCCCTTTTCCGGAAAAGGGATGCAGATGAGACAAGTCGGAATTGCAAATGAAGCGGGGGATTTCAATATCCCTCGCTTCATTTGTATAAACATGGCTGCCGCTTTTTTCCGGCTCGGGGCTTTGCCGGAGAAAAGCGCCAGTCTAGACGGGGATCTTTTGGAAAATAAAGCCTTTTCCGAAAGGTCCCTTATTCCTCTTAAAATCAGGACTAAGGGACCTTTCGGAAAAGGCTTTATTTTCTGAAAGATCCCCGTCTAGACTGGCACTTTTCTCCTGCAAAGCCCCGAGCCGGAAAAAAGTGGCAGCCATGTTTATACAAATAAAGCGGGGGATATTTATATCCCCCGCTTCATTTGCAATTCCGACTTGTCTCATCTGCATCCCTTTTCCAGAAAAGGGGTGCAGTGTAGACACAGCCTCTGGGTCTTGTTGTGCTAGGTGCTGCACAAACTTGTAGATGACAGAGTGTTCCTCGGAGACTCTTCTCTTTAAAAGCAAGATATCATAGGTGAATGAGACACAAGCAGGTCAGGGGGGGCGGGGGGATGATAGGACAGGATAAAAGCAGGTAAAAGGCTGTTTTGGCCTGAGCTAAAAATACATTTGTGACTGGTGTTTTTAGCCAGGCTGTAGTAAAAATTGCAACTCACCACCTGCCCAGCAAATCATCCATTAACCTATAGCAGTTTTCTCTATGTACTGTGGCATGGCTAAGGTTTAAGGAGGGCCATAATGGAAGTAGCAGGTTTGAGAGAAATGGCTAGGAGTGTGTCTGGTGCAGAAGGGACAGCATGGGAGGAAATGTGAAAGTGCTTGTGAGAAATGTGGGATTGGGCCAGTATCACAGGCAGAACAAAGACTGGCAGTGCTAAAGCAATAGGATGGATAGGACAGGCCTACACTGTGGGACTTCACTGGTCTTTGAAGGCTAGGACAAGAAGTTCATGTGTGATGCACTAAAAGAGGGGGAGTCAGTGAAAAGACTTGAAGAGGGGTTAACATAGCAAGAGTGGAAGATGACAGTAGCAGCAGCATGTTGAATGGAATTGATGAGGACATCTTTTCAGGTATTGAGGTTGTGCAGGAGGATATCCAGGACATACCACACTAATACCAACCCTGGTACCTTCCCTTGCAACAAACCCCGTTGCCAGCTTTGTCCACATATTCATTCTGCTGATACCATTATTGGACCTAACCTAGTGAGTTATAAGATCAAGAACACATATTCCTGCGCATCCAGAAATATAATCTATGCTATCATGTGCCGAAAGTGTCCGTCTGCTATGTACATTGGACAAACATCTCAGACACTTCGCCAAAGGATTAATGCCCACAAAACAGATATCAGACAAGATCACAAAGAAAAAACAGTTTCTTGCCATTTTAACCAGAAAGGACACTCTCTCAATGACTTAACCACCTGCATTCTGCTACAAAGACCTTTTACATCTGCACTTGAAAGGAATCCTCTGAACTGTCATTCATGTTAAAATTTGACACTTTCCAAAAAGGAATGAACAAACACTCAAGCTATCTTACCCATTACCAAGATAGTTTCCCCAATTCTCACCTCTAATACAATTAACTCACAAACATCCCACTCTCCCCACCTCTAATATCATCAATTCACAGACACTTACCTTCCTTCCTCTCCCTCCCCCCCCCCCCCCCCCCGCATCCTCCTCCTGTTCTGAAATGTGATTTGTTCTTTTCATATGTGTTCATTTTTTTAATTGTATCCTTTGGTATATATGGTTGTGACTATTTTCTTCCACTATTTGATCTGAGGAAGTGGGTCTGGCCCACGAAAGCTCATCATCTAATAAACCATCTTGTTAGTCTTTAAAGTGCTACGTTGTCCTGCATTTTGCTTCAGCTACCCCAGACTAACACGGCTACATTTCTATCACTAGGTATTCATAGTGTAAGATGTTTAGAACTTATGCAGTTTGGCTAGAGCAGAAAGGAAAAATCTTGGAAATATTGTGCATGAAGAGGCAAAATTTGAACTCTATCTGGATATAGTGTAGACAAAACTGAAATAATATGTTGTGTGAAATATACATAAATTACAAAATTCTCACAAGTGGTTTGCACTCATCACAATAGTCCATTATCATACCTGACTTCATCGGGGCCCAATCAAAGTCTTATTCAACTAACTGGGATCATTCCTGTACACTTCAATGCGAGTAGGCCAAGCAACCATAGCTCTCAACAAATCCAGCACCGAAAAATGTGATCCTAGATTTTGTTGGTGTGTGAAAAAAGATCCAAAGTAGGATGACTACCTAAATTAACAGAGGAAGAATCTTGAAATCATGGCTGGGCAGGCGGAGAGAAGGGGTTCTCTAATGAGTTCAAATAATAATAATAATTTTGAATGGATACATAATTGTAATCTGTACCCACATCTGCAAAAATGATCTGCAGATATCCACATGTGCAGATCCACACATTTGAAGGGTTCTAGATACAAAATCTGTATGTGCACCCACGTCCGTATCTGCAAAAAGGAGCTGTGGATATCTGAATTCATATCTGCAGGTGCAGATGCCCATGGATATAAAGCAGATATCCGTGGATTTCCAGGACTCTAAGAATAATTTTCTGTGCTCACTTGAGACTGATGTGTGCTGACAGAATGGGAATAAGGGTAGGAATTCAGTGCATATTGTTTGGCAATGTCTTAGTGTTGGAAGTTCTGGGTCAAATGTTATAAAATGATCATGGACTGACTCATAAGCTACCAGCTGAGCCAGGACTATATTGCTATATGGTTTTTCTTCAGTACATGGAACTACAAAATCTTTTTAAAAATAGACTTCAATTTGTCATGGCCTGTGCAAAGAGTCCTTAGGAGGTGGGAAAGCTTGTGTGTGTCCCTTTTAAAAAGACGAATTTATTGGTATCACAGCCATTGCTTCATGGGAATATTTTCTGCATAAAGTTGATGCAGCAGCAGCATTTCAAGTGACACAAGAAGAAATGTTCTCTTATCTAAAGGAAACATGTGCAAGTGAGAAGTTCATGAGATCTCTAAGAAGGCATGGCAGTGGTAAACTCATACAGTGATCCAGGACTTTGTTTTTCATAGGTTGTAAGTCCAGAATGGACATTATGAACATCTAGTCTGACCTGCATAGCACAGAGTATGGAACCTCACTCAAGCAGTTCTTCCAGCTGACTAGTAACTTCTGGCTGAGCTAAAACATATCTTTTAAGAACACATCAGTCTTCATTCATCAACTTCAAATGACGAGGAATCCACCATGTACCAAGGTAAGTTTCACTTCTGCTACCAGGATTTGAACTTCTGGCACTGTAAATAGGATCCCAACCCTGTCACATACATTTTTGTGAAGCACATATTTGTTACTTGTTTGTATCCAATAGTATTCTTACGCAGAACTTTTACTGCATTATTAGAACCAATAGACACATAAAAAAACCCAAGCACTGCTTACTTTTTAGCATGTAAGCAGTTCCATTGACTTGAAGCCCTGGCTGGGTTGATTTAGTTGGCATTGGTTCTGCCTTGGGCTGGACTTGATGACCTCCTGAGATCTCTTTCAGCTCTATGATTCTATGAAACCAATACCTTATGCAATACCCTTGTACAGTCTGGGGATGTGGCCCAGTATTATGTACGATATATTTATTGAATAGCTTGTTAAGATTTCACAGTTACTTAGTCACCACAGCTGAAAGAATCTAATATAGAAAATACTAAAACAAAGGAAAACAGAAATCTCTGTGAATGACAGCTTGACCATAATCTTATCTTAAGATTCTGAACTTCACTGAGATTCTTAAAAATGGGAAACTGAATAACTGCATCAAAGGAGTAGAAGGCATTACACTATTAATGATCTCAGCAAAAAAATGTTATCAGAATACTTCAAGAACTGCGGAGGATGTCAGAAGATAAAACAAACAAAGTTGACCCTTCAAATGTAAGGGACAGGCTTACTGAGATGGAAAAGAGAATAGCCACTTTAGATGACTGGGATGCTTTTAGCAGAAAAAATGCTGATAGAAAGTGTCAGAATAAAGGTGGGACTAAGCAGGACACATTTAATTCAGGAAACAGTTCAAAGAAGGGACAACAGCATAAAAACCATACACTTCCCAGACAGGGTAGAGAGGGAGACCCAAAAGATTGTTCAGAAACCACCCCTGATCAAATTGCTAAAATGTATCCACGAATTTGTAACCTAAAAATTGGGGGGTGGGACCTCATTGAGTCTCACACAAATGACAGCAACTGAGATCATTAAATGAGTCTCTGGGTCACACCAAAGAATAAAAGTAAGCTCTTTGCATGGGGCACTGTCTTTTTGTTTTGTGTTTGTGCAGCTCCTGGCATATGGGGCTCCCATGCCATTATAGAGACTTGTCATCCTGCAGTACAAACAAGTGATTTTGCTTATTATTAGGAGACTCCACAGGAGGAAATGGAACATTACCAAAATAAAAGATCATACTTCAGGCTGTGATCTTGTCAGCTGTTTGGGTTCATCTACACTGCACCGTTTTTCCTGAATAATGGCCATTATTCCAGAAAAATAACACTAACGTCCACACTGCAATTGCGTTATTTCGAAAGAAAGTTGAAATAATGGCTTTTTCAATGGTGGCAAACCTCATTTCACGAGGAATAAACCTTTTTCTGCAAAAGCTTTTTTGGAAAAGGGTGTGTGTGGATGTGAAATAGGGAGTTTTGTTGAAAAAAGAGGCCTCCGGGAAATAACACAGGTACCCTCCTGGCCACTCCATCCACACTCATCTAAACTCTATAGTTCCTGTCCCCCAGCAGCTCTAAAAGCAGCAGACCCAGGGGACAGGGCTTGTGGCAGTAAGCAGGCCCTCACAGCTTCCAGCACCAGCGCAACTGCCAGTGCCACACATCTGGGCACTATGTCCGAGCCACAAGCCCCACAAGAGCCCCCTGCCCATCCCAGGGAGCATGCACAGGGCTCCCAGGAGCCTGCCAAGGGCTGCAAGAGGTGCGCACTGTCCTGGTCTGGGGCAGAGATCCTGACCCTCCTGGAGGTGTGGGGTGATGAGGAGAACATCCAGGATCTCCACTCCAGACAGTGCAACACTGACATTAACAGGTGAGTTGTGAGCAAGACACGAGAAGCCATTCTTCCGCTCTACTCTGCTCTGGTTAGGCCTCAGTTGGAGTATTGTGTCCAGTTCTGGGCACCGCATTTCAAGAAGGATGTGGAGAAATTGGAGAGGGTCCAGAGAAGAGCAACAAGAATGATTAAAGATCTAGAGAATATGACCAATGAAGGAAGACTGAAGGAATTGGGTTTGTTTAGTTTAGAAAAGAGAAGATTAAGGGGGGACATGAGAGCAGTTTTCAGGTATCTAAAAGGGAGTCATAAGGAGGAGGGAGAAAACTTGTTCATCTTGGCCTCTGAGGATAGAACGAGAAGCAATGGGCTTATACTGCAGCAAGGGAGGTTTAGGTTGAACATTAGGAAAAAGTTCCTAACTGTCAGGTTAGTCAAACACTGGAATAAATTGCCCAGGGAGGTTGTGGAATCCCCATCTGTGGAGATATTTACGAGTACGTTAGATAAATGTCTATCAGGGATGGTCTAGACAGTATTTGGTCCTGCCATGAGGGCGGGGGACTGGACTCGATGACCTCTCAAGGTCCCTTCCAGTCCTAGTATTTTATGATTCTATATGGCCAGATGGCCGACAGCCTGGCCATGAAGGGCCGTACCAGGACCCTGGAGCAGGTCTGCAGCAAAGTGAAAGAGCTGCAGCAGGCCTACGCCAGGGCAAGGGAGCATAGCTCACGCTCTGGAGCAGGACCCCGCTCTTGCCCCTATTATGATGACCTGCACCACATCCTGGGGGGTGGTGCAGCTCTTTCCCCACCCCTGGTGGTGGACTCAGACTGAAACGCCCGTCGTTGCCAGCCCAGAGGTCCCAACCCAGGAGGAGGACGCAGCCAGCACTGTTACCACGCTCACTTTGGAGCCGATGCCCCATGGCCTGGACGTGTCCCAGGCATCCTTTGAGACCAAGGAGGGATCATCAGGTGAGTGATTTTAGTTTTTCACACACACAGGGCAGAGGTGGCGGGTGCTGAGGGGCTGTGATCATTGCTTGGCCTGGCCATCGCGCTGAAGTCCATCCACATGGATGCCCATGCAGCGCCGGTCTGCACCGCACAGCTCAGGAGACAGCATCAGAGCACCCCTGGGCTTCTGTTCACAGGCTCTGGGGAGGCCTGTGATCCCCGGGGAGATGCCCTCCCACCACAAGCCACTGCTGGAAGGATGTTAGGGACAAGAGTACACATGCACACAGACTCTGGAGTGCCGCACATGGCACACAGGCATGCCTGCATGCTCGAGGCAGCACCCGTTCCTGGGGACAGCGCTGAAAGGCGCAGGTGTGTGAGCAGCCCTGTTGGAAGCCCAGCCTGCTCCAGGCCCCTTTTCCAGCCAATGGATGTGTGTGCTCTTGTCTGCCTCCCACCCCAGAAGGAAGGCCTGCCCCATCCTCTCCATGATGTTGTGGAGCACACAACATGCTGATATCACCTGGGGGACGTTATGCTCCCCCACAGCCAGGCAGGCCCAGGAGGCATCTGAACTGTGCCTTCAAGCACCCAAAGGCACATTGAAGTGGACTTTGCTCGCGGCCAGGTGTCTGGTGTAGGGCTTCATAAGCCATGGCATTAGGGAGTAGGCTACAGCCCTTACTATGCACAATGGCATCTCAACATCCCCGACCCTGATGCTGTGCTTGGGGAAGAAAGTGCCAGCCCCCGTCTTGTGGTACATGCTGGAGTTGTGGAAGATGCGGGCCTCGTGCACCTTCTCTGACCAGCTGACGAAGATGTCCGTGAACTGGCCGTGGTGGTCAACCAGGGCCTGCAGAACATAGAAAAGTATTCCTGCGATTAATGTTCTGTGCTGCACAGTGGTCGGGGGCACAGATGGGGATGCGGGTTCCATCAATAGCCCCCCACAGTTGGGGAACCCCAGGGTGGCAAATCTGGTGGCGATGTAGTCCAGGTCACCCAGGTGGATGACCCTGTGCAGCAGGATGGTGTTAATGACCCTCACCACCTGCAGAAGGAGACAAACAAAGAAACAAAACAGAGAATCAAACCCTGAGCCCTTAGGAGGGGGGAAGGGCGAGGGGACCTCCTATGTGAGAGTGGGACTGCAGAACACCCCCTGGAATGGGGCTCACCCTCACCTCTCCTCTCTCATGCCCCCCACCTTCCCCTTTCCACTACTCCCCCTTACACTCCAGGGACTGAAGCCCGAAAGTACCATACTTGCATGAGGAGGGCCTCGACGGTCAACTTTCCCACGCCAAACTGGTTGCCCACAAACTGGTAACTGTCAGGCGTGGAGAGCTTCTAGACGGTGATGGAGACCCGCTTCTCCAGGGTGGAGATGGGTTGCATCTGGCTGTCATGTCATTGGAGGGCTGGGGTGAGCCAGGCACACAGCTACAAGAATGTCTCCTTCCTCACGTGGAAGTTTTGGAGCCATTGCTGGTCATCCCACCGCTCCATCACCAGCCAGTCCCACCAGTCAGAACTAGTGTCCAAGCTCCAAAAGCATCGCTCCACCATGGGGTGCAGTTACAAGGGCCTTGCTCGCGCACACAGGCAGGGATTCTCAAGGATGGGTTCGGGGTTGAGCTCATGCAGGGCCACGAAGGCAGCCTGAAGAAATTGCAGCACAGCAGTGTGGGGCCATCGCATGCCCAGAGGCATCTCCAGCTCTATGGCAAGGAGTGCTGCGGTGTCCAAATGCAGGGCAACCAGAGGACACACGGGAAATGCTTTGCTGTCCCTCAGAGGTAAGTAAGCAGAAGAACTTGAGAAACGGCTGTCCAGGGGGATCCCTTTAAGCATCTCAAATAGCCTTTGGCAGCAGCTAGCGGAAGCAACTGCTGACCTAATGCCCTGTCTGAACTGGTTCCAGGTTGCCTTAAATGTGAAATAGTGACCAATGAGTACGGACGCTGTCTTTCAAAATAGTACATGGCTATTTTGTTGTACTTTTTGCGTGTAGAAACGAATACGCTTTTCTGGAAGGTATTTTCTGGAAAAGCTTATTATGAAAGAAATGTGCAGTGCAGAAGTATCCTTCAAGGCTAAGTAGGATTGGAAGAGCTTGGGAGTCAGATGTCCAAATAAAACTCAAAGTTTGCAAAAAGTGGTATTGTGGTTCAGTGAAGCAATGTCCCAGTATGCCATTGGGAGAAAGTTGTTCTAGATTAAAAGCTTCTAGATTAAAGACCCCACACATGTTTTGCTCAGGTAGGGATAGTAGCTCTTGTGTTCTGAGTAAATTCCAACCTGGGATACTACTTTTGGTCTGCCCTCTGTAAATTCACTGGGTAGATTGCATTGCTTACAGAATCCTTTGCTTTCTGTTCTAAGATACTGTAATAGTGTTGCTAATAGTCAGTTGCTACCTTTTACCCCATTGTTGACTACACTTTATTGCTGAACAAAGTAGTTTTTCTTTGTAAAACTGCTGGGGATCATTCAGGAGGAACAACACTCGAAATGCCAAAAGTCACAACTTCTTATAGCAATGGCATAGAAGCTGGCAAACTGAAATTAAATTTAAAAATTCAAGTAGCTAATTCAAAGGCCATTGGCTATTATAGTTCGTTCATGGATATTCTTGTCCGGAATATGCATAACTTCTGTGGTTGTCTTCTAGTTATTTGAATCCATCTGTAAGATTCATATTTTCTGTGAGGTCTACCAAAATTGACCAACTTTAAATAAAATGCCTTTGGACTCCTGTCTGAGGATGTGAAAGACTTTTCAATCTTACTAGAAGCCAGTCCTGTGAGGTACTAAGAACCTGGACCCGAGTAATTTGCATTTGATTTGCCTCTTTTTTGTTTTAACATAGATTATAAGGTCTTTGAGGCAGGAACTATGCTCTCTGTTTATAATACACAGTGCAATGCTGGCAGTTCCCAGTTGAATGAACAAATAAATGCTATCAGAAGTACATTTTCTGGTCAATTACCAGTTCAACCTATATAATCTAGACTTCTGGCAACATCTGTGGTCTGGCATCCCCATGGGTGCTCCTGGGCTGGATCACTCCTGGGAAGAAGCCAGGCCCTGCTCAGCAGCTTCTCCCCAAACCTCTCAGAGCTTCCAGAGTGCTGCAAATAACTCATTGGAGGCACTCCAGCTCAGGGAGGGAAAGAAAGGGGCGGGGACAGGGGGGATGCTTGGGGAAAGAGGCAGTATGGCTGCAGACCTCCATGGCTGGTGACCTGCAGGGGTGCGCTCCTGGCCACGGGGCTCTGCAGCCACCCTGACTCTTCCTCTGTGCGCCAACCCCCTAAGTCCCTGCTCTGTCAATTCTGGTCCCTCCACTGCCACCAGAGCGGAGACCTGTGACCAGAAGCAGCAGAGGGCCCAGCATCAATATCTGCTGGTTCAGCAAATTTCCTGCTTTGGTACCGGTCAGGTCTCAAGGGTGTCAAACCCGGGAGGTCCAACCTGTATGACTCTACTGAACCACTGAGGATCTGAACAGAGAAATCAATCCCAAATCATTACCATTTCAATTTTAACTTGTGCACTGGATGCACCCAATGGCAAATTGCTTCTTAATTATTTGGTTAAAGCCATCTACAGAAGACACCAATATTCTCCTTATAAATGCCGATGTAGTTAAAAGGGGTATTCAGTTGAGCAAAGGATTTAATTTACATTTTCCTGTCTCCTGCATGCTTTTCCTCAGCCTAACCTCTATTTCACAGATCTGATTTCAATTTTAGCTACTACCAACTCTCATTAGGATATTATGAACACAAAATTAATAACCTGCATGTACTGCTGACTTGGCAAAACCATAACCAACTGTACTCAGCTTAATGTGTTTCCACAAGTCCCTTATGAGAGACAGTTATAGTAGATGAAGTTTCAGGCTATACTTGCTGCAATTGGCAGTTGTCCAACTGCAGCATCTTACACTGCTCCCACCCAAGTGCCAAGATTCCAGAAGCCAAATCCACAGCACTCATCAAAGCTAGCACGGGCAGCACTGAATATGCCTTTCCAACTTCGAAAGGTACCCAGCTGAGGTCAGCAAAATCTATGCAGTTTGATATGCCTTGTCAGTCTGTTTGGTTTGACTGAAATTTATCCCAGCAAACTCCTCTTTCAAGCCCTTAAGTGGTGCACAGGCCTTGTGTTGGAAAAATTCTATTGCTTTTATCCAATCAGAAGGTTTAACATGTTGGCTGATCTTGCAGCACTCTCTGTGGGTTGTGAAGTTTAGTTTGCAAGCTATTCCTGGATTTTGATGTGTGGGCTGTTGATTTTGTCAAACACGGATCAGAGCAGTGGAAGCTAGTGGAATTATGACAATTTACACTAGCAGAAGATCTGTCCCCAGAAGTTTTTCTTCGTAGCCTCTATCTCATTCCTGGAGGTGAACGCAGATTGCAGTATCCCTCTTCCAATTCACTCTTATTTCATGGTTTCTTAACCATGGCTAAAAAAGGAAAGTGCTCACTGGTGTCCCTTAATGTACTACAAGGACATATGTTCCATCCTTATGTTCTTCAGTCTGTTAGCCTTTTCCTCCATTTGAAAGAGCAGTGACCCATTAAGCTGATATTCCAGCTCACAGAAATTTCCTATACCTCCATTGTTTATGACTTCTAGCCTGATTCTGAGGCTCTGCAATTTCACCTATGTTCTTTCAGCAGATCTGGGCATTCCTCCGAAGTCTTCATCTGACTCTGACACTTCATAAGTTCAACCTGGGAGAAGGGCTTTATAGTTTAATAGTTTGCTTCACTCTCAATCTTCCCCACAAATCATCTGGTCTTGATTTCTGTTTGCTGACACAGTGGCCTTGGGGTAGGACATGACAAAGTGTTGCGGAGGAAGAGGAGGGAGAAAAATTGTTCTCCTTGGCCTCTGAGGATTGGACAAGAAGCAATGGGCTTAAATTGCAGCAAGAGAGGTTTAGATTTGACATGAGGAAAAACTTCCTAACTTTCGGGGTGGTTAAACACTGATTGCCCAGGGAGGTTATGGAATCTCTATCACTGGAGATATTTAAGAGCACTTTGGATAGACATCTATCAGGGATGATCTAGATCAGGGATGGGCAATAATTTTTTGCTGGGGGCCACTTCAAAAATTAGTGCAGGGGCGAGGCCTTGAGCGGAAGGGGTGGGGCTGAGCTGCTTCAGGTTGCCCACCTCTAGACTGTGCAAAGTCTCCTCCTGCCCTGCCAATAGTATGAGACGCTTCTAAGTGCCACGCGCTGTTCGCAGGGTGGGGGGAAAGTGGAGCAAACTTCACTCACTCTCCCAGCCTCCAGGCCCTGATTGGCCTGGGGAGCATGTGAAGCCTCCTCCCACCATGCCCAGAGTGCCTGGCGCTTTTAAGCACCTCATGCTCCTGGTAGGGCGGAGGAAACTTTGCGCGCTCCCCGTGCCCCCAGACTCTAATTGGCCTGGGGGGCGGGCGAGCAGCAGGGCCTCCACAGGCCAGATCCACCTGCATGGCAGGCCGGATCCAGCCCCTGGAGGCCCTTTTGCCAACCCTGATCTAGATGGAGCGCAGAGGACTGGACTTGATGATTTCTCAAGGTACCTTCCAGTTCTAGTGTTCTATGATTCTATGATGAAAATCCTTGAACAAGCCACTGATAAAATATACACATCTGAATCCTACTTAGCTTAAGGTTCTGCAGAACAAGTTTAATAATCAGTTGTCCACTCCTGGAGCCAGAATCTGACACTCAAATGCTGAGTGATACTTTACTCTTCAAGTGAACGTGTTGATTTTAGTGGAACTATTTGTGGAGAAGATACTACCCACATGAATTGTGTCAGAATCTGAGTTTAAACTGGTTTTTCAGTCTCAATCCTGCCTGCATTGAACTTAAAAGGAGCATTTGTCATTGACTTCAATAAGAGCAGGATTTCTCCCCAGAAATGCTGCACCTGGGCATAGGGAGCCAAAAACCTGCTGAACAAGGTATGGAGGGGGCAGCGGCTCATGCCTGGAAGGGGCAGGACCTCATACAGATGAGGTGGGGCTGGCAGCCAGTCCTCTGTGCCGCCAGGAGAACATCAGGAGCCCCCCAGCCAGCCTTCACAGGCACCCAGAGTGCATTGTGTGGTGCTCCAGTGGCAATTTAAAATGCTCAGAGCTCTGGCCACTGCAGCTGCTCCAGTAGCAACAGCTGGGAGCCCAGGGCTCCTTTGAATTGCTGGGCCTCATGGCAACTGCACCTTTGCTCTCCCTACCACTGTCAGTGGGCCTGCACCCAGCTCTTCATACACTGCATTTAACAGAAAAGGCATTTTTTTTGTATAGCATTATTCATACAAAAATGTAGTAGTTACATGGAAACAGCATGCAAGATCTATGATAAAATAATAATGAATCATTAAGAGGTATCTTACATTTGCACAGTATATTTCACCCCCAAAGAGTTTTACAAACTAAGGCCATTTTCAAAAATGGTCACTAATTTTAGTGTATCATTGTTTGAGTGCCGAGCTCAAGATGCTTTGGCCTAAGTTTTCAGAAAAGGTTAGTGATTTTGCAGACCCACATTTGAGACACCTTTCAAGGGACCTGATATTAAGATGGTGAGTCTCCAGATATGGAGGCATCTCAAATCACTAATCACTTCAGAGCCTGGCAACTGTGGGATCATTGTTTGTTCTCTTCTTGCCTGATAGGGAAATTCAGCGCTAACATGCAAGATTATGAATTAAAGCTTTTAAATAACTCATGTTACTTAGAAGCTTTGGGAAATCCAAGCTTCCAAAACCAATTGAACATAAAGCAAACAAAGATGCTGGTAAGAATTATTGAACGTAACTGATAGAGCACACTAAACACAGAAAACAAAAAGCAGTGACTTTCGACTAATATTCTGTATTAATGTAAACAATTCTGTTCATTTAAAACTACAAAGATTTCTTCTTTTTTATGTCATTCATATTCATCACATTTTTTTAAACAATGATGTCACTACTTGCACTGATCTGAAAGCAAACCCTCAAGGTCTGAATAGCTGCAGGCATGGTTTTTGCACCTCTCAGGCGTCTGCAACAGCCAACAGTAAAATGCCAACTTTCTTTTCTGCATTACTGGCTGTCAGTGAGAGAATTGTGGAGTAGGGGTTGGACAGAGCAGATCCTGGAGCATCTTTGTACTTTGTGTGTGGGAAGGGCACTAGCAGAGTGTGTGTTCATTTGAGCAGAGATCTTACTGGTGTGAATGGAGCAGGGGGTTAGCCTCATAATGTGTGTATTAGTGGCTGGACGAGCAACAGCCGGGCATGAATATATGTCTGTTTGGGGGAAAGAAAGCAAACACAGAACATATTGAAAAGAGAAAAGTGCTCACTTTGTTCTGAATGATAATTGGATGCAACTGAGACATAATCATAACTAACGGTCATATTTCTAATTATTTTGAAAGTTGTTTTCAAAGAGATACCTTGCCTGACTCTGCCCACATAGCACTGCTTCACTACTGTTCCAGTCTGGATATCTGGTTTGTGTTAGGTGTGTCTGTCATGAGCTCCGCTGCTGTCTGTTCTATCAATGCATCTCTCAGACCCCTTCTAGCTGTTGTTCCCATACTTTCCAGTCACATGTCATGTAACTCCTCTGGCTTTAGGTATACCACTTTCTCCTGACCTCTGAGAGTATCTGCCATTATATCTGACTGCACCTCTCTGCTCCTCCAACAATAGATCTCAATCTTGTCGGCTTTCCCTAGCTCCTCCAAAAAGACTGTTTCCTCAGTCTCTGACATGGGCATCTCTCTGCTCCACTGGCTTTCTTTCTCACCATCTTCTTTTCTTCTGACCCTCTTTCCTTCCATTCTTCATTTCAGCACTCATTGGGTCTCAGTCCCTCTTTGTTTATTTTGCAAATTATTTCTTCTCCTTCCTAGCAACCTTCCCTCCCCCTTACTCCCTAGCCAGCACTGAATCACAGAATCATGGAGTACTAGAACTGGAAGGGACCTCAAGTCCAGTCCCCTACCCTCATGGCAGAACCAAGTACCAAGAATGGGGTTGCATATGTCCTCAGTGTACCATACGTAGGGCCCTACCAAATTCATGGCATGAAAAACCCATCACATGATCTTTTGGGTGCTTTTACCTTATACTATATGGCTGCATCTAGACTGGAAAGTTTTTCCGCAAAAGCTCCTTACCAGCTGTCTATACTGGCTGCCTGAATTTGCGCAAGAACACTGACGATCTAATGTAAGGTTGTCAGTGTTCTTCCGCAAATACTGTGCTGCTCCCGTTCAGGAAAAAGTCCTCTTGTGGAAATGTATTTGCACAAGAGGGCCAGTGTAGACAGCTAAAAACTGTTTTGCGCAAAAAAGCCTACATGGCGAAAATGGTGATCGGGGTTTTCTTGCACAAAACCGCATCTAGATTGGCACAGACGCTTTTCCACAAAAAGTGCTTTTGCGCAAAAGCGTCCGTGCCAATCTAGACGCTCTTTTCCGCAAATGCTTTTAATGGAAAAACTTTTCCGTTAAAAGCATTTTGCGGAAAATCATGCCAGTCTAGACGTAGCCTTCATGTTTCATGGGGGAGATCAGCATTTCTCAAATTGGGGTTCCTGAATTAAAAGGGAGTTGCATGGGAGGTTGCAAGATTATTTTGGGGGTGTGTCTCTGTATTATTTCTGCGTGCTCCCTTTTGGGCTGGGTGGCCAGAGAGTGGCAGCTCCTAACTGAAGGCCCCCTATGCAGGCAGCAATGTAAAAGTAAGGGTGACAATACACTATCATGCCATCCTTACTTCTGCTGGCAGTGACTCGGCCTTCTGAGCTAGGCAGCCGTGCTCTGGCTACCCAGCTCTGAATGCAGTGCAGTCACCAGCAGCAGTGCAGAAGTAAGGGTAGCAGTATTGCAGCCTCCTCCCCATAATTTTGTGCCCCCCCCCCCCCGCCCTCATAACTCCTTTTTGGGTCAGGATTCCTACAATTCCAATGTCATGAAATGTCAAGTTTAAATAGATGACATAATGAAATTAATATTTTAAAAATCCCATAACCATGATATTGACCCAAATGGTAGGGCCCTAGCAATTTGCAAAGTATATCTGCTCATATATCAAATAATCACACGTTTGCAGGGATTGTCATATTGGGACAGATTCTGACACCTTTACTCATTCTGAGTAGTACCTTGCCCTGAAACAGGGCCTTTGTGATAGCTTCAAGTCAGACTTACTAGCTGGTTGGTGCTCTTCAGTAGCCGTGCATGCTCATTGTCCCCTACTGATTGATTGCCAATGACAAAGGCCCACAGATGTTGTGGAATCCTCAGATGGGGGGTGCATAGTCTTCTACCTGGGGTAGCCAGTGGGGTTGGACAAATGCTGTGCACATATATTCGATTCTGGTAGACCAGCTGCCAGCTCATGCCAAGACCCCTAGGCCTCGGTGACAAATGAATAGATGAATCAGTCTGACTTGTCTGTGGGTTAATATAGTTTAAAAATACATTAGTGTTCTAAGAATGTGCTCAGTGTTTACACTTTATGAAAGGCTTGTAAATTGCTGCATGCATTAATATCACTTACCATATCTCTACCCCATGTAATAAACAATATTTAAGTGCTTGCTGTGAAACTACAAACCCTTATAATCAGGAGAGAAACATTAACAAATGCGAATTTTTAAAGCTCAAAGCAGACTGTGAAAGTGACAAAGAGATCTCATAACATTGGATGACCAGGCAACAAAATGGCAGCTAACATTCAATGTTGATCAATGCAAAGTAATGTACATTGGGAAACACAAGACCAACTATACATACAAAATGATGGGATCTAAATTAGTTATTACTACTCAAGAAAGAGATCTTGATGTCATTGTGGATAGGTCTCTGAAAATATCTGCTCAATATGCAGTGGCTGTCAAAAAAGCTAACAATGTAAGAAACCATTAGGAAAATGATAGTTAAGAAGACAGAAAATATTATGTCTCTGTATACATTTATAATATTACTATATCTTGAATACTGTGTGCAGATCAGGTCACCCCATCTCAGAAAGATATTTTGGAATGGGAAAAGGTACTCAGAAGGGCAACACAATGATTAGTAGTACAGAACAACTTCCATTTAAAAAGTAATAAGGTTGAGACTTTTCAGCGTGGAAAAAGAGAAACAACTAAGGGAGGATATGATGGGGACCTATAAAACCTTGACTCGTGTGGCAAAATGAAGAAGGAAGTATTATTTACTATTTTACATAGCACATGAATTGCAAGTTATCCAATGACATTTATAGGCAGCAGGTTTAAGACAAACAAAAGGAAGTATTTTTTTCACACGGTACACAACCTGTGGAACTCTTTTTCAGAGGATGCTGTGAAGTCCAAAATCATAACAGGGTTTAAAAAGAACTAGATAAACTCACAGAGGATAGGTCCATCAATAGTCAATAGCCACGATCATCAGGGATGCAACAAGCTCTGAATGTCCTTAGACTATGTTTCCCAGAAACTTGGAGTGCACAACAGGGGATAGATCAGTAGATAATTGCCTGTTCTGTTCATTTTCTCTGAGATTGGCCACTGTCAGATACTGGCCTAGATGAACCATTGGTATGACCCAGTATGGCCATTCTTATGTAACTAGCCAATTAGCCCGTCATAAGATGGGATTTTCAGGTCTCTCCTCTACGTCGGTCTTCTCTCCTGAGCCTCCGGTCTCTCACTCCATCTCTCTCTCTCTCTCTCCTCCTCCTACTGCCTTCTCCTCTCTCTCTCTCAGCTCTCCTTCGCCTCCTGCCTCTCTCTCTTTCTCTTCTCCTCCCGCTTCTGCCTCTCACTCGGGGGTCCGTGGAGCCCAAACGGTCGCTTGCACCACTTGCTTCCATGCAGCGGCCCAGCTGAGCAGCGCAGAAATCAGCCGAGCGCCACGGAGGGAGTCAAAGGACGTGACTCAGGCAACAGCGCCGCCCAGAGGGAACAGCCAGGGAGGCAACAGCGCTGCCCAGAGGGAACAGCCAGGGAGGCAACAGCGCCGCCCAGAGGGAACAGCCAGCATTTCAGCATTACAGAGGCACAGACATTGGGCTACTATATATATGATACGACTTTACCACAGGAGGTGTTATCTCCTGCTCATAGAAGAAGTCCTTAGAGACCTGATGAACTCTTGTGAAACATCAGAGGGCAAAAGACCCTTGTTGATTGCTTTCCTGCAATCCCTATTCATAAAGAGGAGACATGCACAAGTACTTGTCCTATAAGCTTTAACTCTGGGGAAAGAGAATAAAAATCCCAGTAAAGAAATTGTTTTTTTTTCTATGCTGCTTGAATGCTAAAAAGTGAAGATTTCTAAGCATAAGCAAGAGTTCCCCAGTGATTGCCCAGGGTTAAGCCTAAAAGACAATATAGAGCATGCTTATTATAGAAGCTTCTATTACCTTTTGAAACTTAAGACTGTACTTCATTTGTGCATGTATGTTTACCTCTTTTAACCTTATAACAACTCATTTTTCCTAGTTAATAAAACTTTAGTTTATCAGATGATTGGCCACAAGCATTTTCTATGGTGGCAAATCTAGGGTGCATTTGACCTGGAGTAAATGGCTGGTCTTTTGTGACTGGAAGTAATCTGAATATTACTGTGATTTTTGGGGAAGGAAATCATCTATCACAAAAGCAAGCTTACCCAGGTGGCAAGATGGATCAGAGTACCCAAGGGGACTGTCTGGGACTCTCTGGTAAGGCTGTTCTTATGTCCAAGGAAATTACATTTGATACGTAGTTTATTAAATCTAAGCATAGACTTCCTAAACTAACGTGGGGAATGTGCACTACTCCTTGACTCATTCAGAATGGGTTCCCTTCTTAGAATCTGACTATGCCTTCATGGATTCAGGAAGACCCAGGATCTGACCTATAGAAACTGGAGCTAGAGAAACAACTCAGAATTGTTCTTTCCCATAGGCCAGATCCTCAGCTGGTGTATTGGCATGACTTCACTGGAGTAAATGAACTAAACTTACATCATTGGAGAGATCTGTCCCAGCTGAGATTTAATCATGTGTGTTCTAGTCTAGCTTTAAATGTCTCAAGCATTATATTTTCCAGCTCTTGCCTTAGGAGGTGGTTCTTGGTAAGGTATAAGGATGTGTGTCCTTCCTTTCCTTCCCCCCTCTTTCCATGTGGATAATATACGTGGAATGTAGGGGTTGGGCATGGTTCTTTGGAGAACCGCATGGAAACAAACCTGGGAATAACAAGGAGACAATTAGATATGCAAGCGGAAATTCACTGCAAGTGGAAGTCTGCTGGTTTGTGCTTAAAGCTGACCCTGAGTATCCACCTCCCAGGCCTTCTTATTTTCCATCCAGCTAAGTGAACAGCTGTCAAATACAAAGCTCAGCAGACCAGCTCAAAGGGTTGCCTTCCACAGGCACAATCAGGACATCTTGTACTGAAGGATTCATCCTTGCTGTGAGCTGTTCCCACCAGCTCTGTGATTCTTGGGGAACCAGAACATGGTCACCTGTCAGTCTTGTGCTTTTGGGGAGCCAGGGAGTGACATTCATGGAAAACCATCCCCCTCCCTCAGGCCTCTGCTAGAATCAAAGACAAAGCAATGAAAAGGCTGGGGAAGACACACCTAAACTGCTTCAGACAAGGGTGATGCAATTAAGGAAACACCCCAGCCTCATTTGCATTAAAGATGGAACAGAGGGACATCTCATTAGCATACAGAATGGAGAGCAGCTCTTCCAAAGCAAGAACCGCAGTGAACTATGGGTCACCCAAAGCAGAGAAGCACTGCCTGATGGGAAATCCTTGCTCCAGATGCTAATGAATCCAGGCCTGCTCACAACCAAATTAGTCATCAGACCAATTCTAGTAACGATCCTATTGACATCTAAAGTATTGAAACTGCCTAGTTGCATTGTGAGCTCGTTCAAAGAACATCACCCATAACCAGGGGTGAGCAGTCTCCATTGTCTCTCCTCTTTCTCTTTGAACTACCCCTATAAAAATGCCTATCTTTGCCCCAAGAAAAACTGTTCTGATGCCTAGATTTAAACTGGATCAGTTCCATTGAGACTTCTTCATCTCCTGTCTGATTGTGCTGGGGGCTCTGTTCTGCTTTTCTCCTGCCCTCTGGACCCCCGGCTACCATCATCATCGGGGAACCCCGATCAGTGCAAGCTCCGTGGAGTGGTGAGGTCTCTCTCTCTCTCTCTGGGCATGTCTACACTACAGAGTTAGTTCGAACTAACAGATGTTAGTTCGAACTAACTTTCATAGGTGCTACACTAGCGCTCCGCTAGTTCGAACTTAATTCGAACTAGCAGAGCGCTTAGTTCGAACTAGGAAAACCTCATTTTACGAGGATTAAGCCTAGTTCAAACTAGCTAGTTCGAATTAAGGGGTGTGTAGCCCCTTAATTCAAACTAGTGGGAGGCTAGCCCTCCCCAGGTTTCCCTGGTGGCCACTCTGGCCAACACCAGGGAAACTCGTCTGCCCCCCTCCCGGCCCTCTTAAAGGGGCACGGGCTGACTACGGTGCCCGTGCCAGGTGCAAGCCTGCCAGCACCCAGCCAGCAGACCCTGCACCTGGCACGGATCGAGCCACCCACCCGATGCCCCCCAGCCCTCCTCCTCTTCCCGGGACCAGGCTGGCGGCTCCTGGGAGCTTGCCCGGGACCGCAAGAGGCGGGCACCCGCCTAGGCTAGTGCAGACATCGTGGACCTCGTCCATGATCTCCGCACTAGGCACAGGAAAGTGGCCGGCTAGGGCAGGAGAGCTGCCACCCTGGCCACCCAGGAGCAGGTGTGCAAGAGAATCAAGGGGGTCCACTGAGACCCCCGACCCTGAGCCCTGAGCTTACAATGGCCGTCCTGGGTCAGACCAAAGGTCCATCTAGCCCAGTAGCCTGTCTGCTGACAGCGGCCAACCCTAGGGACCCTGGAGGGGATGGACTGAAGACAGTGACCGAGCCATTTGTCTCGTGCCATCCCTCTCCAGCCTTCCACAAACCTTGGGCGGGGACACCACTCCTACCCCCTGGCTAATACCACTCCATGGACCCAACCTCCGTGACTTGATCTCACTTCCCTTTAAACTCTGTTCTAGTTGTAGCCTTCACAGCCTCCTGCAGCAAGGAGTTCCACAGGTTGACTCTTTGCTTTGTGAAGAACAACTTTCTGTTACTAGTTTGAAGCCTGCTACCCATTCCTTTCCTTTGGTGTCCTCTAGTCCTTCTTTATGGGAACTAATGAAGAACTTTTCTGTTTGCACCCTCTCCACCCAACTCCTGCTTTTAGAGACCTCTATCCTGTCCCTCCTCCGTCTCCTCTTTTCTAAGCTGAAAAGTCCCTGTCTCTTTAGCCTCTCTTCATATGGGACCTCTTCCAAACCTCTGATCATTGTAGTTGCCCTCCCCTCTCGCCCCTCCTTTTCCCAGTCTCCCCCAGTTTTGTTCAATAAATACAAATTCCATTTTGGAAGACACGTTATCTTCATTTTGTACATCAAGAAGAGGGGCTAGGGAAGGTTAAGTGGAAGGAGGTGAGGGAGGAATGGGGTACGAGTCCCCGATGGGGAGGACTGGGCTGGCTCTGTGGGATTCTGGGGGTGAAAGCTCTCCTGAAGCCCCCCAATTGCCCCCTCTCCCCAGATGGCAGTCTGCGGCAAGTGCAGCTGGGCTGATGGCCGAGTGCTGTGATGTGTCCAGTGTGGGTACTCCGGGCAATCCAAGCCAGGACTGCTTTGCAAGCGGGGCACCCCTGAGAACTGTCTGTCCGGGGTGGGGGTCTGGACCCTTTAAGCACAGCCCTCGGCTAGCCTGAGACAGCATCTCCACGCTCTAAGTCCTCCTCTGATGCCCTGCCGGCACTGCTTCTGGCCATCCTTAACCCCGGTTCAGGGTCCACTTAATGTGGACATGCTAGTTCGAATTAGCAAAACGCTAATTCGAACTAGTTTTTTAGTCTGGATCCGTTAGTTCGAATTAGCTTAGTTCGAATTAACTAATTCAAACTAAGTTAGTTCGAATTAACGTAGTGTAGACATACCCTCTCTCTCTCTCCCATCAACTATCTCTATAAGCATAGCCTCCTGACCCTGCCCTATGTAAACTGTTATATGGTTACATTTGTAATCAGTTTCAGTTTAGATTTAATATTGCAATTGTTAGATTTAATATTGTAACTTTTTGATATCTATTCACTACTCAGAAATAAATAACTTTCATTGTTAAGCTGGTTGCTTCTCTCTCTTTCTTTCTCTCTTGCTCACTCTTCCTTAAGGGGTGTTGTTTTGGCTTCCCCATTCACTCTGCAACAACGCTTCTTGTACCCAAGCAAAAGATCCCTGTAGTGCCCAAAATCCTGTGAGGTTTGCTCATCATGTGGTTTACCAGTGAATGACTGGGGTGTGAAAGTGGAGATAGGAGGTGCTGAACCTAGGGGCTTATGAGGATGGCACTTTAAAGTGCTGTTTAATCCAGCCCACGGAGTCCAAAGGCACATGAGGGTGCAGTGTGGCATTGCTGTGAAACCCAGCGAGCTGAGTCCAGGGACATATGAGGGGGTCAATTTGTGAGTTCTGAGTACCCAGTCCTCTCAGACGTGCTCTGATTAGTGGGTGTGAGTGTCTGTGAGTGTTGCCAAGGTGGTAAGAACCCCATCCTGAGGAACCTAGTTCCTGCAGGAGAGCTCCAGTGGGAGGGGGAATTGGCAGCAGGGAGAATTCAGCTCCATATGAGAGCACAAGTACGCACAAACAGCACACTGAATTGTCAGCCTTCCCCCAGTCCCATAAGAGTAACCCTGATAAATGAGCATACCCCAGAGTATTGGGCAAATCTGGTAACAGAGCCCAGTAACCTGACAGCGCTCTCGTTCCAGTGCATGTAGCTATAGTGAGCCAACCCTGCCCAGGGCAGGACCGGGTCAACCTACTATATGCTAGTCTCAAAGCTGCTCCATAGAGAACTACAGAACGTGTGGAATGAAGAGCATCTATGGCTAGACAAAAAGCTGCAATGTGGTGATATGAGTAATTAATTAGGCTTTTGCTGCCATGGGCACTTACAGTCCCAGCTGATGACAGGCTAATTAAGAACCTCTACTGTGTATATTTTAGATAATCATTTACTTTGGAACAAATTAACAATGGCTTTTTAAATCATTTGTTTCACAGGGGACCAATTACTGTAATCTATGAGAAAAATCACAGAAGGTTGAACAGACATTTCAAACTTTCAGCTACTTAGTGCCAAAGCAATATTGCTTTAGAGTGCTAGAACTGTATCAGGGGAAAACACTTGCTTCCTTCTCAGCCTGGTGCCATGTTATTGACACACATACAGTCACTTAGGTCAAAGGATGACATGGTCGAAGGACTTTGAAAACTGATGAAGGTGACAATGAAAGTTATGCTTTTTAGCAAAGGAATACAGGGCTACATTCTGATACCTTTCTTCCCTTTGAGTAATGCCTTTGAATGGTATCATTCAGATCAATTGAGCTATTCTCAGGGTAAGGTGCTTCTCAACTTGAGTACATCTGGCATAATCTGACCTACAAGTCATCTTTCTATAATGTCCGCCAGTCGGGAATCTCAGAGCACTTTTACAAATATTAAAGAATAACGTTTCATAGAAACCCCATTCGTGAGTGAAGTGTTATATTGTTTTGCAAAATGAGGGAACTGACATGCTTAAGTGACTTGTCCAAGGTCATCCATGCAGTCTGTAAAAAAACAAAAAACAAACAAAACAGGAAAGGATCCCTTCTCTCTTTAATCCGAGTCTAGTGTTCTCAACATTTGAACATGTTTCTGCCACAGACTAACTTTGAAATGTCAAGTATGAAGCTGGAGGAATACTGTGCATGTGTGAGAAAGAGCATGTGACATTTCCCTTTAGGATTATGTGGCATAAACCACAGGAGTCCTAGACTGAGACTTCGCCATGGTAAAATATGATATGCACACCAGGGAGTTTAGTCACTTGAATGTGGGATTCCACTCATTGATTGAGTCTGCTCCAGGGTCTGGCACTAGTGGGCAAACCACAAGTTAGGAAACACTTTGGAGTAAATTCTGTCCTCCTTTGGGAAACCCCTTCCATTAATTTGGTTGTACAGTGAGGACGGAATTGGTATTGGAGTCTTATAGACAAAATGAGAGCAGGAAATGTAGTGGGAGAACACTATAGCTGAGAGATATTTGAAATAATAGAACAGAGAGGAGGGAGAAACATAGGGATCTGAAGAAGCATAAGAGAAAATAACCAACAGCATAAATTGGAAGGATCCACAGCAATAGTAAAATATATATATCAGTTGTATAGGTTTCTGCTAGCTGCTCAGCACCATTTAACTGAAAACATATTGGAATGAAAGCTGTCCCAATGAGAATCCTTAAAGGTCAGTATCCAGCTAGTTTACATTTGTTATGAAAGAGGAGCATGTCCTCACTTTTCTTCTTGAAATGTTGCCTATGAGCTAAGAGGCAAAATTTGCTGGTCTAAACCTGAACTCACTTTCTAGAGCTGCAAAAGCCACAATAGAATTACTGTATATGCCCTTCCCTAGCATTTGCTTTTCTACCTCACTAGAAGCTAAAATAGTTTCCTTTTTCCATGGTAACTGTGCTGTGTTGTGGGGGCTTCTTGGAGTAGGATACATTGTGATCTTTGCCACCTGCTGTATATTGGCTACCTTGGTGCTTTTACTTAGTAACGTAGCCTGGATCATTTCAAATCTCAGCATTCTCCATAGACATCCAATGCTGCTTTTGTCTGTGGACACAGCTGTCTTTTTTCCCTCTTTTATATTTCCTAAAGCTACTTATGTGTTTCTTTATGGCTGGACTTTAAGACACTGGTGACTCATTTCCTCAATTTAAAGATGTAAATGGAGCATCGTATAGCTACACAGCCTAGTATTTTTTTTTGAGTGCTAGTAGCCACAGGCAGCAAGGTTTAACACAATTGCTCCTGAAATGCATACTGTGCAATTCTTAGCAGATGCTTCAATAATAGCTTATGCAAAAAATGTGCTTTCAAAACCAGGGGCTGGTGCCTTAGTGCATATAAACTCTCACAGATCCATTGACCTCAATGGAGTGACTCTGATTTTCATGACATGAGGCTCTGTCATGTTTTGCACTGAAGCCCCCTGAGGCTTCTAATAAATCAAGGCCTTCCTCTCAGCAACATTTTCTAATGAGCATTCCTTATATAACTAATCTCTGGCACAACAACGTGTCTCCCCTTGTAATCTTTGCTTAGTCACTCTTGGGATCTTTCAGCTCAACCCTATTGACTGCCGACTGCTCTGCTAAATCTACATGCTGATTGTATCCAGCAGGTGAGCTCAACCTTTGTGATTTGCGCATCTCTTCAGCAGGGACCTTGCATGAGGCCAGTGCAGCTGTACTCTACTCTGGTATCATAAGCATCAGCTGTCTTATTGCCACATCAAGGAGACGCTTTCCAGAAGGCTGAAGAGCTTCCAGTGTGTGCTTAAATCCAGCAATGTAAATTGCCCTCCTTTGTGCCAAGAGATGTTGATGGACTTGATACCTGAGTACAGGGTAGACTTGCATGCTAGGACATCTATCACAGGCCCCTAGGAAGCCACTGAGCCACCAATGCACAGTGGGTGCCTCAGGCTTTTTCAGGGCCTCTCACAGGCATGTGTTTGTAAAAGATGCTGAGAGAAAAACACTAACACTGCACTCTTCATAATTATGCAGTGTTGTCCTCTCCCTGAGCATCTCTTAGGGACACACCACAGATAATTGGGATGGTCTCTTATATCACAGCTCCTGACACTTGTGTTCAGCTTATAAAGCACTTTGTGGTTACCTCTGTTGGAAAGAGGATGCTGTCACCTTGTGAGCAGTTCAGACTATGGTCAAAAGAGAAGGTGAATTGCTCTTGGAGATGTGCACAGAGCATGAGTATAGGCTAGGGATTAGCTATTCTGGGCCAGGGTTCCCTATAACTGTTATTCTCTAGAAATTTTGTAGGTTCTTGCTTCCTCCCTCTTTCCTGCCAAAAGATGCTGCAAGAGGGATTGTACTGGTGAATGCAAAATCCCTGCCTCCTCCTCCTCTTTGGTGCATGGAAGGGCCTGCCTGCTTCCCCACTTGCCAGGTTTCTGAGCCAGTATGAGGAATGTGCTATCTGGCCTTGCCTCTACCTCACCCCCACAAATGACATAATATGACCCCCAAGATAACTGCAAAGTAAACTTGCTACATTTATCCATGGATCCCTTCTTGCAGTACTCACTCACTTCTCCTTACAAAGACTAAGAAAAGCATACACACTGACTGGACAATGAGAGATTGTGGTAAAAAATAAGGTTGTTTGGGTATCTTAACTAAGCATTTTCCTATCTTGTAAGGTTTGGGTTTTATTTTTAAGTTTAATTTTCTACATTCTAATTTTTCCATAGGAATTTTATGATGGATTTTGTTCTATCTTAACTTCAGTCTAGTAAAGGGAATATGTATCAAGACTGTTTGGTCTGGAACATTGTCAGCAATATCATTTCCTGAGACAGCAGAATAAATTCAGTCCTGGACTAAACAAGTGCAATCATCGTGTCAAATTGTTCCTGCATTATGCCATCATAATCGGGCCCAATATTTCCAACATACCATAGATAAATCATATATTTTTCCATGTGGAGTGAATCATAGGAAATGTAATTTGCTTATCAGAGGTGTTTGTTGGGGAGAAAATGCTTAGTCATTCAGGAAAGCAGGACTTTTGTATAGAGAAGAGCATTTCTTTGTTTAGACTGATACCATCCTCTATAAAACCTCAAAGGAACTACATCTCCATGCCAATCACCTTCTTATTTCCTTTGGCTACAATCCAAATTCCTCTTCATTGGAATGTTCAGGGTCAGGCAAGTCCCCGGCTGGCTGCAGAGGAAACAAGATCAACTTTCTGTGATGAGTTGTGTAAACAGCTGCCCCCCCTCTCTCCCGCCCTGAACTACTGAAACAATTTAGGACAGTGTCCTCAGCTTTAATGCTTATGTCCCAGGGAAATGTTTACTGGATCAAAGCTTAAATGATTATTTAAAAGCTTTGGTCCAGTAAATGTACATTTGAGATCTGAAGTAATGAATGGGGCATCCATTTGTGTTAAAAATGAAATGTAGTAGAAGTCATTAACAAAAGCCCAAAATTCCTATTAATGTCAAGCATTCAACAGATAGCAGTCCTCTAACAAGAGATCATTTAATAGCTTTGCTAGAATTCACAATGTGTGACTGTCCAACACTATTTCTCAGTAGCCTTGGCAATTCAGACATAATCATTTAATTGTTATCAGGTTCTGCTCCTGTGCTTAGGAAAATTAGGAGGAACTAGCTTTGGTATGGCAAATGCCAGCATGTGTAATGAGAGGAATTGGCTTGTGCAGATGGAGTAAGTTTAAGTACAAAAATAAGATGCCCTAGTGAAGCTTAAAGGCATATTCCAACTTTCTAAAACTACAAGCCTCTGATATATCCCAGCTCAAAATTTCCTGTACAGGGATATGGCTCTCTCAATCTCCAGTAGGGATGGAAACCAAATTCCACCCTCACCCTCTCTCACACACACAGAGACACACACACGCTGAACCTATGTGGTTTAGGTTTATCTCTGGTCTCAAGCCATTTACAGTAGTTACTTGCTAGCATGTTGTGGAGGCAGGAAAAGGGAATAAGGGAATTTGTGTGCAGCCATCTTGGTCTTGTTAACAAGAGAGCAAGAGTCAGGCTAAGTCTGTGGCCTGTGAACGCGAGATCTGTAATTAGAAACTGCCTTTGCCTCTCTCCTCTATACAGAGATAGGGATAGAATGCTGACTCTGGCAGGGACCTTGAGATAAGGAGTATCTGGGTGGAACTAAATAACTGTTAGACATTGGTGTTTGTAATGGGAAGGAGACTAATTGTTATTGTTATGATATCTAATGGACAGTATATAAACTGCTTCATAATTGCTTGTATTAGAAGATCTGTCTCGGAGGGGGGAGAGCTTCCCCCCCGTCCGAACCAGTTTTTCCCTTGCTGCAGCTCGTAATAAAACTGCCTCTGGCTACTTGTTGCTTACAAACACAGAGTGAGGACAATGTTTTCTTCCACAATGTGAATGGAGGCTGGTGGAAAGGATGTTTGAAATTGTCACAGATTTATCCCTTTATTTGAATATGCATAAAGAAAAGTCCAGATCGTGATGAGAGCTTACCATTTGACATGGAATTCAGCAATGAAGAGACGATCTTCACCGCTGAAGAGGAGCAAGGATGATAGAGCAACTCCAGATGAAGAATACAACCAGAGTCAGCTCACAGGTACTGTAGAACACTCTTCGTTTGCCCTGGTGCTGACCTTGAGCAAATCGCTCTCTCTCTCACTCTTTTTCTTTTTCTGGGAACAAGGTTTTAACTTTGCCTGGAAAGCAAACTCGTTTTAGCTTATTTTAGATTTTAGCCATTCATCCTGCAAAGTGAAACCAAGGACCATCTTATACCTGGCGGCTCCAGATCGTGCCACACTGCTGGGCTTTCTATCATTAACCTTTCTGATGTACAAAACTATTGTTTTTTTAAATCTTCAAGTTCATTTAGAGCCAAATCTGGAGCTGTTGAACTGCTATGTTCCCAAAGAAATGTAGATCAGAGGTATCCATAGAATAGATACAGCATGAAGTTTCACTAGTATTCCTTGACCTGGAAGAACTAAGGTAGAATTGGTACATTAGCCTTTATACCAAGTCAGCTGGTCTTGTCTACACATAATTTATACTGGTGTAACTCACATTAGTTTTTAAACTGATTTAGTTGAACTAGTGTTAATGTGCATGTACTCTTCCTTTGGCTAAAGAATGGCTTATTTCATTTACATTTTAACCAGATAATGTTAAATCAAAACAAACCACTCTAGTAGGAGACTCTAAGCACAAGTTGGTACTATTTAAATCCTTCTTTATTTAAACTGGGGACAGTCTGTATGAAAATTAGTTTAATAACATTGTTAACAAAGGTGTCAAATAGTGCCACAAATTGGAAGAGTATTTGAAAGGATCTGTGTTCATTAGCTACTGGATTGATAGCTCAAGACTAATAGTCCATCAAGTAATCATCAGATGATAACTTCCTAATGACTTTACTTAAACCCTCTAAGGATCTGTCTAGACTACAGAGTTTTTACGAAAAAAGTGGCCTTTTTATGAAAAAATTCCCCTGCGTCTAGACTGCTGCCACATTCTTTTGAAAGTAAATCAAAAGAACATGGCAGTTTTTTTGACCGCGGAAAACCTTGTTTTACAAGGAAGAACGCCTTTTTTCAAAAGTGCTCTTTCGAAAAAAGGTGCTATGTAATGCAACTGGGCTTTTTTGAAAGTACTGGTTGTAGTTTAGATGCTTTTTTTCGAAAGAGGCTTTTTCGAAAGTATCTTTCAAAAAAGCCCCTTTCGAAACAGGCTTGTAGTCTAGATGTAGCCTAAGGGTACATCTCTAATGCACTGTTATTTTGAGATAACGAATGTTATTTTCAAAATAACAATGCGAGTCTCTACACAGCCATTCCGTTATTTTGAAATAATTTCAAAATAATGGACCGCTTATTCCGAAATCTATAAATGTCATTCTATGAGGAATAACGTCTATTCCGAAATAGCTATTTTGAAATAAGGCAAGTGTAGATGCTCCACTGCTGCTATTTTGAAATAGTCCCTCACCAGGGCCATTCTAAGTTATTCCTCCCCAGTGCCTCCTGGAGCTTTAAATTGAGATAGCACGTCCACGTTAGGGAAGCCTGCCTCGGACTAATTTTGAGGCTTCCCTGTAGCGTAGACGTGCTGTTTCAAAATAAGCTATTTCGGAGTATTTCTTCCAGAATAGCTTATTTTGAAATAAGCAATGCAATGTAGAAATACCCAAGAGACTAGTAGTCCGTCCTTTAAAATAACACTAAGACTTTATAAGCAAATTGGAAACATACATGGGACAGAGCCTCAGCTGGTGGAATTCACCCTGGGAAGCCAATTGAGCTATCTGGATTTGAACCATCCACGGATCTACCTCATAAGTGTGAAATACGCAACATTATGGTTCCAATGGAAAAGAAAAGTGAGTTCCTGGCCATTTACTTATGTTGCTATATAATAATCATACAAAAAGCACCAACCGAACACATGAGGTGCTTTTGTCACTAATTAAAATTTTCATAATTAATCATTTATGGTGATGAAAGACGCCATTGTACTTTCTGCAAGAATAGGATTATTTCTCAGTGTGCTAGACAAATTTTAACTCAGGTAATTACTTTCTGTCTCCCTAAATTCCCCCAAAGGTTGAATTAATTAATGTGCTCTGCAGTTCTTAACCTAAATTTGTTCTGCATTATGCTGTTAAACAGCTGCTCCATTTCCCCAACAGTGAGTACATTTCAATGGTGCATGAAGTGATCCTTATATATTCCTCATGAACCTCGCTGGAGTGTTGTGTGCCTTAACAAATTAATATTTGTCATCCTCAAATGAACACTAAAGAAGGACAATTTATTGTCATTATCTTACTATTACTATCAGCCCTATCAATCATCACTTGCCAGCCTGATCATTCTCAAGTGCTAATCAAATTCATTTCTTGGTCTCAATTCACAATAGGGCTAAAACTGGCCAAGTGAGGGCAGGACTGGCATCAAGATCAGAGGTGGCTTATTGCCAAAGCGGGGATGCCTGGAGATGTTGCTCAGATGGTACATCATGTTCTGGACACCTTATAAGGCAACAGCAACTGAAATAATTAGTTACATCAGAATTGCTTAATAACAGATCACTTCCCTGGGAGGCTGGAGTGTTAACTGAGGTCCGTTTACAACAAAACTTCTATTTGTCTTCTCCCCACAGCCTTCAAAGAACTATTGGGCATAAGGAATAAAATGTATGATATTGGTGGGATTTGAAAAGTACTGAGTGCAAAACAGATTTTTCTCTTCAGAAAGTCATTTCCGTTCAGGACAGAGATCTTGCTGCAAAGTAGAGGCAATGTTCCAGCATTATCTTGCTGCTTTGATCTTAGACTTTCTGGATACTTGCATCATAACGCAACCATACTGTACGTGTTGACTAACAGATATCCCATGGCCTGTATAGTAGGTTCTACGGCAAATACTTGAATCTTTCCATGTGTGCATTTCCACTGCTATTGAGTCTGAGGGGATGAACCTACTGAATAGAAGCTTACTAAGGCATAGACTAGTCTGAGAGGTTCCCTGAATAAAGAAAGGCATTGTGGTAGTTACACTGGTACAAGCCCTAGGGGGTAAGTAGGCAAAACAGCTTTTTACTGCAGTGGAGCATAACATGGCTATTTGCAGTGGCACAGCCATTACTATATCAATTGCTGTAATTAGGGCAAATCCTTGGTCTAGATAAGGCCTCGTGATTCTGTGTATGCTTGGAGTAGTGGTTCATATTATCAGAGCTGCACTGAGATGGAGTTCCCAGGAAATGATGTTGGCATAGTGAGGACATTGTGTGAGGATAGTGTGTCACCCTCCGGTAAGATATTTTCCCCTTCTTTGTCCTAGAGAGTTGCTATTTGGGGTGCTCTAGGATTCCCCATCTGCTACTGGTTTTCTGCTGGATTTGTTGATCAAAAGCATCTTTAATCATCTTCATCTGGTAAAGCAGTGATGACCATTTCCCTTGGATCTGCACCTTGGCACCTTTACCCATGCTTCTGTGACTTTTACATTCATAGGTTTTAAGGCCAGAAGGGAATCTAATCCAGAGCATTCAATAGGTGGACCGCAAGCCGAGTCTGTCACTGGCTGATTTTGAAGGATGTGTCTACACAGAAAAGTTATTTCAAATTAATGGCCATTATTCTGAAATAACTATGCAAGTGTCTACACAGCAATTCCATTATTTCGAAATAATTTCAAAATAATGGATGGCTTATTCTGAAATCCATAAACGTCATTCCACGAAGAATAACGCCTACTCCAAAATAGCTATTTTGAAATAAGGCGTGTGTAGATGCTCCAGTTCTGCTATTTCGAAATAGCCCCTCACCAGGCCCATTCTAAGTTATTTGTCCTGGGGATCTATATCAAGAGAGCACGTCTACATTAGGGAAGCCTGCCTCGGACTAATTTTGAGGCTTCCCTGCAGTGTAGACATGCAGTTTCGAAATAAGCTATTTCAGAATAACTATTCCAGAATAGCTTATTCTGAAATAACTGTGCAGTGTAGACTTAGCTGAAGAGACCATGACATCTTTTTATTTACATATTGTTATTGCAGTTTGAAACAATGTTATTCTGAAGACTGGACCTTGACTATCCCTTGATCAAGAAATTTGGCCTTAAGCAAAACATTTGAACCTTGATAAAAAGTAATTGACTATGCTGGTCTAGTCTGACCTCCCCCACCCCCAAATAGCAAGGGCAATAGCCTTGTGATCTCAGCATCAAGCCCCATAACATTTGGCTGTGTAGAGCAGATCTTCAAGAAATTTGCTTTAGAAAGGATCACTGCAAGGTTCTTCTTCATCAGTCTACCTAGAGACTGATGTGTCACTTGGGTTGCTATTCCCTGCCTGTTTACATGGCAGGATTAGCTTTTGGGAATGTATTAGATCAGTCCTCTGTTGATAGCATCAGCTCCCTCTTCACTTCCAGATACAATTCAAAGCACTGAACTCTGACAAGCTTATGCCTGGCTATCTGAGACTGCCTTTCTCCCCCTTCACCACTGTCATTTGCAGATGAACACAAAAGTTTCAGTTCAGCTCAGTCTTGAGAGTGCAGCTATTTCAGTGGAAGGCTCATTCTGATATTCACTTCCTCCAAGTCTGATGATTGTTGGCACACGATGGGCAGCAAGTTAGGCCCATAGGTTAAGGTTCCCTCTGGGGAGACCCAGCTTCAATTACTGGCTCTTCCACAGACTTCCTGTGTTACCTTAGACAAGTCACTTAGGCCCAGATACTTTAATGGGAATGAAATGGCTAAATTCCTTTGTGGATCTGGGCCTTGATGTCTTTGTGCCCCCGCTTCCCCATCTCTAAAATGAGGATAATACAATTTTTTTAGCATCTAAGAAACAGGGGTGATGTAAGGGTAAATATGCCACATATTAAGGCATATGAACACCACAGTGATGGGGGCCATGTAAGTACCATAGATAGGCGAACAGACAGACCCATTCCTTCTCTCAGAATTTTGCTTGACAGGGAGGATAGGTCTGTCTAAGGCTGGTATTTGTTTTATTTATGATAAAGGGGGTGGGTTTGTTCATTCATGTAATGCCATATGATTTGTGCTGTGCTTTAAAAAAATGAACAAGTTCCCAGAGGTTCTTTTAGTGAATGCAATTTGAAAAAAAATACACCTTTAAAGATCAGTGAAAATAACTGCCCCTCCCTCCCTATGGGGATAATCTCTTCATGTATAGAGACAAATTTAATTGGCAGTTCAAGAGACAAAAACATATTGCCCCTGAAATGAGAGTTTGAAAAGGCAGTGGAGGTGGGAAAGAGAAGAAGACAAACAGTCCAGGCTATGGTAAAATGAGAAGGTCTGGAGACTTCTCCAAAGTCCATTTGTCAGACTTACAGCTGATGAAGGAAAATCATACTCGTCCATGAAAATATGAAGCTACAAAACTCCTTCTGAACCAGGGCTGGCCCTACCATGAGGCGAACTGAGGCGGTCGCCTCAGGTGCCAGACTGTGGCGGGGAGGGGGTGCCACTAGGACCCAGAGTGTAGAAAATTGTGTCTGCTGCTGAGGCATATGTAGGTAGCAAAGCACTACCAGGAGAGGAGTAGAACAGGAAGAAGGAAGAATTGAATTGAAAAGTTTTGGCCCAAGCGAGGGGGCATGAGGGCGTCATCTGAGCACCCCACCTCAAGTGCCAAAATATTATGGGCCGGCCCTGTTCTGAACTGTGCCACACCTAATTCCTTCAAAGCCCTGGAAAGGTCAATGTGTATTGTATAGTGAAGGCACTTCCTTTTTGACATCTAGCTCTGATTTACTGAGTGTCAATAAGAAGAGTGTGTAAAGCTTTGAAAAAAAATGAGTCTGGGGTTGGACGATGAGCCGGACTTTCTGTCTGGATTGTGGCTCTATCTGATGTTTCAGCACTAGTGTTTTGTAAAATAATATTAATAACGCATGTAGTGCTTTTCAAAGTACTTTACAAAGGGAGATCTGGATCATTAAACCCATTTTACAGATAGGGATACTGAGACACAGAGAAGTGAAGTGACTTGCCCAATATCATCCTGTAAAACAGTGGCATGGCTGGGAATAAAACCAATATCCCCCGAATCCCAGTTCAGTGCTCAGTCTGTAGGGCCACGCTACCTAGTGAGTGGATGCGTTTCGCCTCTTTCTAGGATGGACTTTGTGACAGTGATACATGAGATTTACAGCAGTTTGCGGGTCAATACACATGTGACTCAGAGCAAATATTAATTACGGTTTACATAGTGCCAGATGGTGAATCCTTATAGAGGAAAGAACTTTGGAACCAATCTTCTTCCTCTGAGACAGGCAAATGCCTGGGAAATACTGCAAGATATTTTCATGCTACAAAGGCCTTTTGTATTACCACATTTTATTGTAGCACCTCATCTTGCAAATAAATTGATCCTCTCTTGGTAACTCATCATTCTCCCACTCTGCTTCTTTCTCCTCTCTCACCCTCTTTCCTTTCTGCATCTCACTGTCATCATATCTTTCCTCCTCTGCATTTGTGACAGATAGACCCATACACTTTCCAGACATCAAGTAAGAAAAGTATTTTCTTCAAAGCTCACAATTTAAAGAGTTCAGGGTAACTGCACCTGTATTTTCCCCTCTGTGGTCCATCCAGGGCACCCCCTCTAGGCTTCCAGCTCCCCAGCTATTTCTTCCCGTGGGGGGAGGCATGCATCTCTCTCCCTTTCAGCTGGGGTATTTCCAGGCCATACAATCCCTAGCTACACTGACATCTGCAGCAGCAGACAGGCTGCCTACGCAGGCTTCTTCAGAGATGGTTGATAGTGTAATTATCACAGTTAATCTACCACACAGTTCTTTCTAAGCATGTATGCTCTGTTTTAAGATTAAAAGCAAAATAGGCAAAATATATTAAAAACAATAAAAGAACTTACAAGCATATTTACAAGTTTACCCACTCTGACATGAGGCCTGGCAGGTGAAAAGTCCTTCAATAAGCTACCCAGAGGTTTTCCTGCGGTTTCAAGTTCATAACAGCATTTGATAAGAACAAGAATCCCCATGAATCTGTGAATCCTTCATCCAGTTTGAGGTCTTTGATGAAATCATGATAAAGTAATCAGCCACACAAAGGGTCCTCTTCCTGTACCCAAACAGTTGAATTCTTGACTGACAAGAGGGGCTGTATTAGCAGACCACCTCATCTTAGAGCAATGACCCTCCAAACTTTTTAAGTCATGCCCCCACTTACCTTTAATATAACTTGCCTGTGTCCCCTGGGAGCTGCAGTTGGGGCTGGAATTGTGTCTGGGGATGAGAGCAGAGCCAGGGGCCTGGCTGTGGTCCAGGGTCCAGGGCTGGGGCCAGAGCTGCAGCTGGGGTCAGGGGCCATGGCTGAGCTGGAAGAGGGGAGCTGTAGTTGGGAGCAGGGCTGCAGCTGTGGCTGGGAACCAGGGCAGGGCGGGAGTGGGGTTGGGTGGTGCTCCCTTTCAGCCCCCCCATGGGGGCTGGTCCAGAGCCCTGCCATGCCACCCGAATGTTCCTTTGCACTCCCTTATTGGGGCATACCCCACAGTTTGGGGACCACTGTGCTAGAGATTTCCTAGGAAACACTCTTAATTTTAAGGGTTTCAAAAAGTCCTTTATAAATCTTATCACTTCCCAGAGTTAACATTAGCCATGTTTCCTAGAGAATGTACATAGAGCAACACAAACACAATTGCATCTTTAACACAATAGACAGCACAGATATTAGACTTATTTCAGTAGCTTTATACACAAGATTGCCTTATTTGTCACAGAGGTATCAGAGGATGGGGAGTGTGATGAGTTTGAGCACAAAGGCCCTTTTCGGATTGTCACTCAGTGTGCTGGTCATGCCACTGAGCCCACCTACCTGCCCTTTGGCACACCGCACAACCCTGTCCTGCTGGACCAAAAGCTCTGGTCTCCCCCAGCCAAGGCACAGATCTGGGGTAACACAATAGAGCAACACAGACACTGAACCAGCTGAATAAGATCATTGCCAGCACCCAGAAACAATGCCCCAAAGAGGACCAAACCCCCTAATAAATAAGTGTACTTCAGGTCTTAGACTCACCATTGTAGAAAAGGAACTGAAGACCCCAGGCCGTACAGGCGCTATTTATACAGTGATAGCTTGTGAGGCCAGCAAAGTGCATGAGTGGCTGGGAGGTGGTAGGGGTCCTACCTGCAAAATCTCCCATCAAAGGCTCTGGAGTGCACCTTGACCAGAGCGGAGTGTCCACAGAGACTCTTGTCTCAAAGAATGTCAGTTACTGCACAGGTGAGTAAACTCTTATTGGCGAGGAGATGAGGGCACCCAGCCTTCCTATAGAGTAGGAAGTGGTGGCAGCAGTAATGCTGTACTTGGGGGTTTCCCTTTGCACTCAGCCATCTTTAATAATTAAGAAGTGGAAAGCCGATCTATTTTCTCTTTTGCCTTGTACCTTAGGAGCTGTCTCCAAATTTCTATCCACCAGTGATTAGGAGCTTTGACACAACCCTTGAAGGATCTGTCTCTATTCTTTTTTCATTTTCCCTTTTTGCCCTCCTTGGGGTTAGCATCTGGGACAGTAACTGCCAAGTAGGGCAGCAGAGAAATGATCATGAGAAACTGACGGCTGAAAAAACAGGTTTTGTCAGCACAGTTGTTAACTCACTCTATGCAGGTTAGTCAACTGGAGTAGCAGCTTCAAGTAGTAAGCACAGAGTTTAATAAAAAAACAGAAAGAGACTTGTATGTTAACTAAGAGATTAGAGGAGTCCCAGGTGGCCACTAGAGAGCTGCTTAAGGAAGTTAGGAAAGATGCTAAGTTTACTTTAAGCCATGCTAAATGTAATAGTAAAATCCAGATGCTAAAAGAGGAGTAAATGAAATATTTTGGCTATAGAATTAGATCCATTAAAGGACTCTGAATCAGAAGGATCTGGTTCCACCTGTGATTCAGATGAAGCATATAGTGAGCAGAATGCACAGGAAAGAAAGTAGAATGCACAGGAAAGAAAGCAGCTCCCCATGTCCTCTTAGGTCTCCAGAGCATGTGTCTCAGGAAGCAGAGGAAGAGGCACTCTCTCATGACTCCAATCACTATTAGAGTGGTGAATTATGGTCCTGGTAGGCCAGTATGAAACAGTCTTGTGATTCTGAACAAGATAATACTATAGTTAAGATCTCAGGGTATCTCTACACTACCACCGTAGTTCGAACTAGGGTGGTTAATGTAGTCATTTGAAGTTGCAAATGATGCCCGGGATATTTAAATCCCGGGCTTCATTTGCAACTTCGAATGACTACATTAACCACCCTAGTTGGAACTAGGGTGGTAGTGTAGACATACCCTTAGTTCCTTTGAACAGAAAAAGTATATTAGGTTGGCTTTCTAGGTTGAGCAGTATGTTTAATGTCAGCAAAGAGAACACCACTGCCCTGTTGGGAGAACACATGAGTGATGAGGAATACAATGCCCTGCCTGGAGAAGTAGAGCTGTCTAATACTGGAGACATAACAGAGATCTACAAAAGCTGTCTTCAGATTCTATCAGTCCAGTGACAACCTCATCAGAAGGTATTACTCTGACAAGAAGAGCTGGAGAAGGACCTGAGAGATTCTCAAGTACCAAAAAGTTTCGGTATTGACTGTCCAGTTTGTCGCCAGTGATAAAAGGAATTGCCACCTGTGATACTATGGACTTCAAGGACTTACTCCTACCTTAAAGATAGCCTGGGTATCAATTAATGCCAGTTTGCTGTAATTAAAATAAAGAGAGACTGAAAGAAGCCATTGAACTGCAAAGGGAAGGTCCCCTCCCACATTGTAAAGGAAAGACGATTTCTGCAATAAAGTTCATGGATGTTGGGTATAAAAGCCAAAAAGGAAGAAAGCCTGGCTTTAACAACAATTGTTGTGAATCTCTGGTAAAAATGTTAATAAACCAAAGGGATTTAGATCCATGTTGTGAAGTTGTCTGTGCGAAGTTGTCTAGCATGGTAGGAAATAAGAGACCAAAATAGACCAACTACCAATTAATGAGCTACTGAGAAAGCTTGCTATATATGAAGGAGAAGCTTTCTCCTTCATATTGGGGCAAATTCTTTTTTGTCCATCTCATTCCTGCTATAAGTTTGCTTTTAATTTTGACAATTGCCAGATGATGTTTACTCGAGCACTCCATCAATATGCAATAAATATGTTACCAGAATGTGGGATGATCTGAAGAAAAAAAACCCCCATGATCAGCTAAATTGATGATATCCTGATAGCCACCAAGACTGAGGAAGAAAACCTAAAGACTCTGGACATGGTACTGAAGAAGAGTCAAGAAACTGGTTTTATTATCAGCCCAAAACACAGATGGTCCTTGCACTGAGTCACTTATTTAAGAGTGAAGGTAGGTAAATCTGGTCGATGCCCCGATGTCAACAGAATTGAGTTAATTTGTAAATTATCTACTCCCCAAGATATCTTTTCACTTTGATCATTCTCAGCACTGTCAGGTTCTTCCAGAGAATTTATTAAAAGATATTTGGGAATGGCCTGGCCTTTGTATGATTTCCTGAATAAAAATCAAGAGTGGGCATAGGACAAGGACCAAGAGACAGCATTTTGCAAGTTGAAACAAGCTTCAATAAAAGCATTTGCCTTGACCTTTCTGCAACCACGTAAACTTTTCTACCTGTAGCCGGCCAACACAAAGGATTGAGAGCAGTGTTGCTGCAAAACACATTAAATGGGCTTAGACCAATAGCATTGCATCTAAAGTGCTTAGTAAAATAGTTTTTCTCAATGTAAGAAAGAAGTCCTAGCACTTGTTTGGGCATTCCAGCACTGGGAGTACATTGTGGGGATGTCACAAAAATGACACATATCTCTGTTAAGTATCTATTCTCAGGGAAAGCAACGAGGGAAGAGCGTGCAACCCAGATTTTGAAGGATGGACTTTTAAGCCTCTAGAACAGAAACGCAGAAATGAGGAGGATGAAAATCCATAAGCAATACCATATGCACTATTAGCTCATGGGGGAAACCATGAATGTTCAATTTCTTATGCATCTCTTGAACAAGTAGAGTATCCTTTCAAAGTGGGAATCTCATCTGAACAAGCCAAGCATGAAAGCTGCTATTATCAAAATCAAAATCCACATATAGTATATGCCTCCCTGAAAGTAGAGACTTACCTATTAAAAGTTAAGACGCATTGAAAGATGAAAGACTAGGGTTACCTCTACACTATGAGTTTTCTCAGCAAAATATGTGCTAACGAGGGTCTCATTTGCATGAGTCAAGATCTCATTTGCATATTTTCTGCCAATCCATTTTTGTGCTGGAGTTTTTGAGCAAAAACAAGCAGTGTGGACATTTTCTTTTTCCACAAAACCCCCTTTTCCTGCAAGATCGGTATACCTCCTTTCTTGGGGCATAAGGATCTTGTGGAAAAAGAGGTTTTTGAACAAAAAGAAAACATCCACACTGCTTGTTTTTGTGTAAAGACCCCGGCGCAAAAACAGATAAGCAGAAAATACGCCAATGAGATCGCGACTCTCGCAAATGAGTCCCTCGTTAGCACATTTTTTGCAGAGAAAACTCATAGTGTAGACATAGCCTAGGTTGCTGAGGTGAACAACCAAGTGGATTATCTCACAAAGCAAGCAATGTTGTTAGGTCCAGAAATGCTATAGACCGAATCATTTGAACCCTTAGTAAGTTGCAACCAACTGACCTAGTGCTCCAGTTAGCAGCTATCGTTTCATCACAAAAGGGCCTTGGTCAGCGTCAGTAGTGTGCAGCAGACCAAACCTGGTGAATGTCTGCTCTAAAAGGACTTTAGCTGTCGCATTGCCTGTATTGTTCTTTGTGGGATAGCCTTCTAGCCATTTGGGAAAAGAGTATGTAATGATGAGACAATGTTTATTTCCCTGGCCAGTCTGTGGCAGAGGGCCTAAAACAGGGGTCTCAAGCTCTCAGCCTGAACAACTCCGGTTGCACCATCTGTTCCAAAAGTCCTGGTGGATCAGGGGGAGCCTGTCTGTTCCCATTGCCCAAGCCCTGCCCATTCCTGTGATCACCTCACACTCTCCCCCGGTGTCACTCTGTCCCCCAACGGACATGGCCTCGGGGATTACCTGAGCAGACCTGGCAGGATTGCTCCCAAGTATAAGGGCAGATGTAAAGCAATTTGCAAACATTTGCAGCTGATAATGCAGATACTAAGATGATAAAAGGACCATTAGGACATTAGAGAATAGAGGGTCCTTTGGTCAGATTAATATTTGATTTTCTTGGTCCACTTGCAAGAACTGCAAAGGGGAATCAATATTGCCTTGTAATAATTGATCCTTTTGCTAAATGGATTGAAGCAATGCTTACAAGAAATAAGATGTCTTTAACCACAGCTAAGGTTCCGATGGATTGTGTTATCATGAGGTAGGGCATCCCTGAAGAAATAGATTCAGATCAAGGACCACATTTTATAGGAGAAATTACAAAGGGATTATGTCAAGATTTTTTGCATTAAGCCAGGGGTCTCCAACCTTTTTAACCACAAGATCACTTTTTCAATTTAAGTGCAATATAACATCTATCTCAAACCCAAATACCTTTACCTGGCTTCCTTCCCTCCCTTCTCTGGGGCCCTGTCCCTCCTCCACCCCTTCTCTGAGGCCTCAGTGTGCTCACTCTGTTGACTTTCCTCCCTGAATCTCATTCACTTTCACCTGGCTGGGGTAGAGCTGCAGGTTCTAGTCTTGGGCGTGTGGCAAATGCCCTATCCCCTAGGCCAATGTTTCTCAACCCTTTTTTATAAAGTACCCCTTTAAAAAAAATTATAAGTACCCCCAGTACCTACAGTTTCCACACACACTTTTTTTTTAACCCATTTCAACACATTTGTTTAAACAACTTAATTGTAGCTGGGCGGATAATGAAATATTTGGGTGTAAAAAGTACAAAAATAATGAAATGCTGTAAAACTTAAAACAAAAATTCAGTTTTCTCCAACTTTCAGTTGTGTTGATGTATGCCCAGATTTCTTTTGAGTACCCCTAAGGGTACTAGTACCACTGGCTGAGAGGCACTGTCCTGGTCCACCCCAGGGTCCACCCCCCTTGCCTTCAGGGGGTCCCTTATCCTGCCTTCCAAGTGCAGGATCCTGGTCCAGCCTGTGGTGGCTGTCCAGCTGCTCCCAGAGTCAGCCAAGACTTGAACCCACCCACCCTGTGCTGTCCATGTGACTGCCCTAGGCCAGTCCAGAGCTAAGCTGAGTCCACCCACCTCTGATGGGTTTTGTATGCTGTGTTTGGCTGTCTGGTTGCAGGTGGGCAGGGCTTGGGCTTCTGGGCAGAGACCCCAACCCACAACCTTGTCCTCCTCAGGCAACTGCTGTATCTCCTAGCTCACTCAAGAGCCCAACCTGCCTTTGGGAGGTCCCTTGTCCTGTGTTTAGTTGCTCCTGGGGTGGGGTGGGGTGGGGTGGGCTGGGACTGCCTGGGGGGCTTGAATTTGCAACTATGTGTTCCCCAAGCAAATGCCCTAGCTCCTAAACCACACCAGAGCCCACCCCACCACCTATAACTTCAGCAGGTCCCTTATCCTGCCTTCCAATATGGGAGCCAGGTCCATCTCTTGGGCAGCCTGTGTTGGTGGCCCAGCCATTGCCTGAGTGGGTGGAGGGGGACAGGATCAAGCCCACCACCCTGTGCTCCAGAGGCTGATGCCCATCCCCAAGTTCACTGGACCACTCCACCTCCTGCCCTTCAAGTCACCCCCTCCGCCCACCTTTGGAGTGACAAGACACAGGATAAAGGACCCGCTGAAGGGAGAGAGGTGGGGTGGGCTCTGGAATGGGCTAGGGGATCAAGCAGCAGCAGCCTGGAGAGCGCAGCATGGTGGGTTCAAGTCCTGACTATCCTGGGAGCAGCCAGACAGCTGCCCCAGGGATGGAGCAGCAGAAAGAAGGCAGCTCCACCCCACCCCCAAAAGCAGCTGGCATGTACAGCAATGGCTCCATGTGCTGCCCCTCACCCACAGGCACTGACCCCACAGCCTCCACTGGCCATGGTTCTCCATCATTGATCAAGGGGAGCTACAGGAGTGGCATCTACTGGCATGTGGAGAACCCCTGCTCTGATTTCCTCAGCAGGCTGCAGGGACATGTCAGCCACCTCCGGGAGCACAACCAACCACAGGGATACTCCAGACATGACCAGTTAGGCACTTTGGTACTCAAAGAATTAAATTTAAACATAAGAGAGAAATGCAAGTTATGAAATGCATAGTCCAGTCAAAAACTAGAAATGACCCACTTTGCAAGCAGTAAAAGAAGTGGCATGTACATGTTGAGTCAGGAGATGAAAGGGAAGGACAGTGTGGCTGTGTCTACATTGGCACCCTTTTCCGTTAAAGGGATGCTAATGAGACTCTTCGGAATTGCAAATGCTGCGGGGGATTTAAATATCCCCCGCAGCATTTGCATGAACATGGCTGCCGCTTTTTTCCGGCTCGGGGTTTTGCCGGAGAAAAGCGCCAGTCTAGACGGGATCTTGCGGAAAATAAACCCTTTTCCGCAAGATCCCTTATTCCTACTTTCAAAGTAGGAATAAGGGTTCCTCCGGAAAAGGGATTATTTTCCGGAGAATCACATCTACACTGGCGCTTTTCTCCGGCAAAAACCCTGAGCCGGAAAAAAGCGGCAGCCATGTAAATGCAAATGCCGCGGGGGGATATTTAAATCCCCCGCGGATTTGCAATTCCGAAGTGTCTCATTAGCATCCCTTTTCCGGAAAGGTATGCCAATGTAGACATAGCCACAGTGTGTGAGAGTGACAGAGATTTGCATTGCCAAGCTTCCTCCATCCCCTTCTCTCTCTGGAGGGCGGGGGAGGAGGGACACCCTGACATCAGCCTCCCTGTTCTCCCTCTGGCACCCTGCACGGCAAGCAGGAGGCTTCCAAGAGGCAGCTCCAAGGCAGAGGGAAGGAGCTCTTGAAATCTTCTTGGCTAAACCAGTCAGGATCACCTGTAAGAGGCTCCAAAATCTACTGGTAGATCCCAATCTGCTGGTTGATGACCACTGCATTAAGCAAAGACTGCATATTGCTGGACATCTCAAAGCTCAGGACAAGTAGAAAGAACGAATGGGACAATAAATAGAGCCCTGAGAAAAGGAGCAATCAATAGAGTTAAGATTAGAATTTAAAATTACCTTTAATATTGATAGCTGTCAGGGGAACTATGGCCTCACATAGTGTAATTTTATTTAAAGCTGTGTCTGGGAGATATGTGAGATTACCTGAGGAATAGTCAGTAATTGGCACACCCCCAAACGGACTGAAATTTAGGGTGTTTACAGATCAATGGACACAACAACTGTTACCCAGGGCATGTCTAGACTATGGGTTTTTTTCCGAAAGGAGATATGCAAATTTGGCACTGATTTGCATATCCTCTTCTAATCACATTTTCAAAAGTGGGTCTTTTGAAAGTGAAAGTAGTCTGGATGTGGTTTTTTTGGGGGAAAACCGCTCTTCTTTAAAAAAGGAGGTTTATGTGGTTTTTTGAAAAAGTTTTTTTTTCATGAAAAAATCCACACCCAGACTACTTTCACTTTCTAAAGACCCACTTTTGAAATTGCAATCGGAAGATGATATGCAAATTAGCACCGAATTTTCATATCTCCTTTTGGAAAAAAAAGTAGTCTAAATGTGCCCACAGTGCACTCATAGGCAAGATGGCAAATTCCCAGTCCTGCTGGCCACTCCCTTGGTGGTACATCTGTCCCTAGTAGTCACTCTCTGTGTTGCCAGCCCCCCTCCCTTACCATGTTATGGACAACAGTCTCTTTTCTGGCATTTTTGGTTTTGCTGACACAGCCAAACCCTGACCTTGCTTTAGGTTAGGTGAAGAACCGTATTTGGTGGTTTTAATGCTTAGGCTGTGTCTAGACTGGCAAGTTTTTCCGCAAAATCATCTGCTTTTGCGGAAAAAGTTGCCAGCTGTCTACACTGGCTGCTTGAATTTCTGCAAAAGCACTGATGATCTCATGTAAGATTGTCAGTGCTTTTGCGGAAATACTATGCTGCTCCCGTTCGGGCAAAAGTCTTTTTCCAAAAACCTTTTGCACAAAAGGACCAGTGTAGACAGCAGAGATTTGTTTTCCGCAAAAAAGGCCCGATCGCGAAAATGGCGATCGGGGCTTTTTTGCGGAAAAGCGCATCTAGATTGGCCATGGACGCTTTTCCGCAAAAAGTGCTTTTGCGGAAAAGCGTCCTGCCAATCTAGACACGCTTTTCCGAAAATGCTTTTAATGGAAAACTTTTCCGTTAAAAGCATTTCCGGAAAATCATGCCAGTGTAGATGTAGCCTTACTGTTTAGGAGGAGTTCTTGAACAAACAGACTGCAAACAGACTCACAGACAGACGCACAAATTTCTAAAATTATATATATAGAATCATAGAACTGGAAGGGACCTCAAGAGGTCATTGAGTCCAGTCCCCTGCAAGAGTCCAGCCCACTACCAAGCACTGTCTAGATCATCCCTGACAGCTGTCTGTCTAACCTGCACTTAAATATCTCCAGTGATATTTATTCCCCAACTCCCTTAGGTAATTTATTCCAGTGTTTAACCACCCTGACAGGAAGTTTTTCCTACTGTCCAGCCTAACCTCCCTTGCTACAAATTAAGCCCATTGCTTCTTCTCCTATCATCAGAGGCCAAGGAGAACAAGTTTTCTCCCTCCTCCTTGTAACACCCTTTTAGATACTTGAAAACCACTATCATGTCCCCTCTCGGTCTTCACTTTTCTAAACTAAACAAGCCCAATTCTTTCAGACTTCCCTCATAGGTCATGTTTTCTAGACCTTTAATCATTTTTGTTGCTCTTCTGTAGACCTTCTCCACATCATCTAAATCATTGATGAAGATATTGAACAGAACTGATCCCAAAACAGCCCCCTGCAGAACCCCACTTGTTATGCCCTTCCAGCATGATTGTTATGCCCTTCCAACTGTTAATAACTACTCTCTGAGAACAGTTATCCAGCCAGTTATGCAGCTACCCTATAGTAGTCCCATCTTGGCTGTATTTGCCTAATTTATTGATAAGAAGGTCATGCAAAACCATGTCAAATGCCTTACTAAAGTTTAGGTATACCACGTCCACCGCTTCTCCCTTATCCGCAAGGCTTGATATCCTATCAAAGAAAGCTATCAGATTGGTTTGACATGATTTGTGTTTGAGAAATCCATGTTGGCTCTTACCTATCACCTTATTTTCCAAATGTTTGCAGATGGATTCCTTAATTACTTGCTGCATTATCTTCCCTGGCACAGAAGTTAAACTGACTGGTCTGTAGTTTCCTGGGTTGGTCTTATTTCCCTTTTTATAGATGGGCACTATATTTGCCCTTTTCCAGTCTTCTGGAATCTCTCCTGACTGCCATGATTTTTCAAAGATGATAGCTAATGGCTCAGATACCTCCTCTATCAGCACCTTGAGTATTCTAGGATGCATTTCATCAGGCCCTGGTGACTTGCAGGCATCTAACTTTTCTAGGTGATTTTTCACTTGTTCTTTTTTTTATTTTAACTTCTAAACCTACCCCATTTTCACTAGCATTCACTATGTTAGGCATTCCATCACCATCCATCTTCTTGACAAAAACTGAAACAAAGAAATCATTAAACTCCTCTGCCATTTCCAAGTTTTCTGTTATAGTCAGCAAATCTTCTTCCATTTATGTCTTTAGAAACAGCAGAAGCATAACAGATATTAAGGATAAAACAGAATATACCATTGCCAGTTCCATTAGTAGTAGGTATAGGGCAGGTTTGGGGAACCTTTTTTAGGATGGAGCCACTGACCCAGAGAAAAATATATCAGGGACCATACCCAAGAGAGAAGGAGAAAAAAAAAACCCTCATTGACCTGCTGCCCAAGTGAAAAGGAAGAAAAAAGAAACTTCACAGATGTGGCCCCCAAATGAGAAGCAGAAAAAAAAGACACTCCCCTTACTACCCTGCACAGAAATCCAAAGCCAGAGTTTATTCCAGTTGCATGTTGAACCAATTTTGCACAAAGTCTGACAGGTCCCCCATGCAAGGAGCTTTCTGAATGAAGCTGGAGAAGCAGGGAGAGGTCAGGAGCTTCTCTTCTCTCTTACCACAGTGACAAGGAGACGAATCATCAAAGTTTGAAGCGGGCAAGTTTTATATCAGGCCCAGCTGGCCTGTGGGGACTCACTGTCAAGTGCTGAGCAGGGTTCAGAAAATATTTGACATCTACTGCATAAGGAGATTATCTGGAGTAGACATGGAACCTGGAGGAAAGGGGCAGCTTCCTGAAACCTTCTTCTGAAAGGCCTTGTGCCTGTCATTTAGCTGGAGCCCTGGGCTGACCTGGCCAAGGACACTCAGGGAAAAGTCTGAAGCTCAACCGAAAAACACAACAGGACCTTGGGGAGTCTCCTCTTCCCCAACACACACTCTCCTGCTTCCTGACTATTGGAGCTGGCCAGATTGTAGAAGATTCCACAGGGAAAATAGGGCCTGAAGGGCATCCCATGTCTGCACGCCAGTGGTCAATCTCATGCCAAATCTACACTGGTTTCCCAAACCCAGAGTGGCACTGAATGCTGTGAAGTTGCTCCAGCAACCAATTCTCTACTGTCAGTTGCTTGGTTTCTCCTCTTCTTTCCTGTCTGTGTTCTGGTTCCCCCTTCCCACTCCCTGCATTGCTAGAGAAGCCGCTGTCGCCGTCACATCATCTGTGCAGTGGTGCAGCAGGCAAAGTCCCAAGGGAGCCAGTAAGGGACCAGTTGGGAGATGGGGGCTCTTGTGCTCCCTGACATGCTCTGTGGCAGGCCACTCTGCCTCCCTACAGCCCCTTACTGAAACTTACTGGAGGGGGAGTTGTTTAACCCTCTCCCAGTACCATAAGAAAGGGGACAGGCCAATGAGAAATCAAGACTCTAAGACAGACAGTCCCCAAAGCCAATGGGGAGAGGCCAGTGGCCTAGGTGAGCCTGAGTGACAGGGCAGACAGGCCAATGAGAGAGTCAGGAGCCAGGGTCCCGCCCTCCGTGTGAGCGGGCGCTGCCTGAGGGAAAAGCAGGGGGCGCTCAGGGGCCGCAGCAGCAGTGCAGTTGGAGCAGGCGGAGCCAGGTGTGGTGAGCGGCTGGGCAGTGGGAGGGGGCGGGGCCCAGCGCAGGGAGATGCCACCAGGCGGGAGGGGCTGATGCTGGGGAAAAGGGCCCTGCCACCCAGAGCCCGCAGTGTCACAGCAGCACAGCCAGGGGGCCTGGGCTGTGAGGGACAGAGTGTGACCCTCCCTTGTGTCCCAGAGATGGCTGTTTCTGGCACCCTGTGCCCACACAGCAGGGTTAAATTAACAGAGATAGGCAATCTCCTAGAGCTGGAAGGGATCTCACCGAGTCCAGGCCCCTGCCTTCACAGCACAACCAAGTACCATCCCTGACAAATTTTTGCCCCAAATGGCCTCTGCAGGGATTAAACTCACAACCCTGGGTTTAGCAGGCCAATGCTCAAACCACTGAGCTATCCCTCCCCCTTCCTTGGGCCTTGTAACTCAACAGGCACAGTCCCTCCAGCCCCTCTCCATGACAACTGCAGCACAAGAGGCCGAGACCCAGGTTGCCCCAAGACTGCAGCCTCCTCCCTGGGCAAGGCAGCATTGGGGTGGGAGTTCATCCCCACACTAACGATTGCTGCAGTGGGAGAGAAGAGAAACAGGAAATGTCTCTGACCTAAGCTCCAGTTCTAGCCTCTCTGGTTGAAACAGAAACCGATGACAGCGAGAAGAAACCAACATCTACCTGAAACCTTGACTCTAGCTAAGATCCAGCAGCTCTTCGCAGTCTCCCTATTCTGCAGCTATCCTAAGGCTCAGAGTATCCATGGGGCTGTCACAATTACAGCTGCTTGAACATTATGCTGCTTTAAAAGACATCGCTTTTTACTGCTCCCCAAAGTTCTTTGACGTAAATATTACTGTTTACGGTTCAGCAGTGCAACATTTTATCTGCCATCTCATAATGGACTTGGGTTTGGATTTCTTAATAAAGCTGTATCATCACATGTCCGAATTTTGGATATATCATAGAACTTTGCACTGGTTTCCTCATTTGAAAATTCTCCAGACATGACTCTTCTCTGAAGATCGCAAAGCACTTTGCTAACATTGAAGAACTAAGCCTCCCAACACTCCTGTGAAGAAAACATTTTACAGGTGAAGACACTGAGGCAGAGAGATTAAAAGTTTTATCTAGGAATACAGTGAGTCTAGAGCAGAACCAGCACTAAAACTTTATCATCTTGATGCCTGGGCCTGTTCTAAACCATGGTGCTCCCTATAAGTCACAGAATACATCTTCTATATTTTGTGATCAAACAAATTAATCTGTCACAAACTGCTTATTTAGTAAGTAATGATATCCACTTTGCTTCAGAAGCTACAGTGTCATAAAATAGAAATAGTTGTACTACAGCTTTGCATGCCCAATGGAAAATTATTCACAGCATTATTTCACAGTGTTTTAAGTATTTTTCCATTAGATAATATTAAACCCAAGGCTTAGTATTTCTGCAAAAATATAAAATGGCTCCCATATTTCTCCCTATAATAATGAGCCTGATTGCTTGTTCTGTTGTGGGAGCATTTCATACCCACGTGGTGCTCTGGTATAAATGATCACACAAGGTGCAAGGTGATGGAAAAACAGGCTTTTAAAATGCTTTGCAGCCATCTCCCTTCTTTTAACTTCAGGAATACATAAAAGCCAAAAAGCCCAATGAAGCTGACCTCTCAAGTTTAATTGGTGGACAGGCTACCTGAACCACTGAGCCTACTGAAAGTTTTTTTTTCTGCCTCACATTTTGCTGCCTGTCTAATTGCCTATTGTGCTTTATTATCTTCCATGACTTTAGATTTGACCTATTTCTTAGCTTTAGGTGTGTCCGTTTCTTTGATCATTCTTTGGCTCCTTTGCTTTTCCATCTCTTTTGGCTTTATACTTGGCCTTTTCACTCTTCTCCTTTACCTTTAATCTTGCCCTCTCTCTTCTCTTTAGCTCTTTCTTGCTTCCCTCTTTGAATGGCTTTGTTTGCCTTTCTTTGTGGTGCTCTCCACATCCTCTGACTCTGGACTCCCCGATGGGCTGATTCTCAGTTAAGACTTTCTTGGAGAGACATAGCATCTCTCCAGCATCAGTGGATCTGTCAATGTCATCTCTACAGCTCTTGATACAGTCTTTCCCTTGCACTGTGTGAACTCTGGGCCTCATGAGAGGAAATTTATTTTTCTCTGCTGTTTTCCTTATTTTTGTCTGCTTATTAGGATGGGCCTTTCCTGCCTTTTTCAGCCCTTCTTAGGACACTGTGACTATGTCTACACTACAAGGTTTTTGCACAAAAATAGCCGTTTTTACACAAAAACCGGCAGAGCATCCATATCTCAAGCGCGTTTTTGCGTAAAAAAATACAGTAAAATGACAGGACAGAAGGCTTTTGCTGGTAGAGTTATTCCTTTCTCCATGAGGAACAACTTCTTTTTGTGCTACAGCTCTTGCACAAAAAGGCATGTGTGAATACTCCACAGGGGTTTCTTGTGCAAAAAGAGCCTATCAGAAAAAGCACAGGTGCTCTGATGGCCATTCTGTTAATGGCAATCAGAGCTTTCTTGCGCAAGAGCATCCATGCAATATGGATGCTTTCTTGCACAAAAGCACATCGATTTTGCAATGTGCTTTTGAGGTGTGGACACACTTTTGCACAAGAAGTTTTTACAGAATTTTTCTTCTGCGAAAAGCTTCTTGCACAAAAACCCTGCAGTGTAGATTTATTTCTTCTTGTACAAAAACCCTGCAGTGTAACCTATGGGTACATCTACACTACAGTTTTGTCAGAAAACTACCATTTTTCTAACAAAACCTGAGTTACGTCAACACTGCAATCACGTTCTTTCCAAAGTAAACTGAAAGAAGAGGTGGGGTTTTCCGGTGTTGGTAAGCCTCTTTCTACAAGGAAGAAGCCTTTTTCCGAAAGAGCTCTTTCAGAAAAAGACATGTGTGGACGGGGAAGATGGAGTTCTTTTGAAAGAAGAGGAAAGAGGAAAAAAGCACAGGTGCTCTGGTGGCCACTCTGTGCATAGTAATCACAGCTTAAACGCGAGATAGTATCCATTCAGTGTGGACGCTATCTTTCGAAAAAGCAGATAGCTTTTTCAATACGCTTTTGTGTGTGGAGGCTCTCTTTCGGAAGAAGTTTTTTCGGATGATCTCTTCCAAAAAAAGGTTCTTCCGAAAGAAGCCTGCAGTCTAGACATAGACTCAGATGCTGCCTCTTCTCTCTCAATTCAGTCCTGACTATTGAGTATGTTCTGGCAGCTGCTACAGTGCTTGGAAAATGTAAGGCAAGTTCTCCCTTCAGTATAGACTGCCACTCACTCTTCCTTTATTCCTTTCCCTTGATTTCTTCCCCCTCTCTCTGGAGAGGAATCTAGTGTATTTGGAAACAAAGGATTAGGTTCTTGAGTTGGACTAATGAGCTGAACAGGAGCCAAGTGACCAATCACAGAGGTTATTAACAGCCACTTTTGTGTTCCTCAATTCTGTGATCCTCTAGGAATAGATTTCACCCAAGCATAATTTAGAAAATCTTGAAGGCTGCTGTGATTTTCACCAGCTGCAATTTCTCCTTAGAATTAATTACGGTAGCCAAGGATCACTACTCTTTGTGAGCCTGCTAGGCTGGGGGCCAGAAGAAAGGATAATTTAGAGCAGTGGTATACAACTTGAACCCCAAGCTCTGCATATGGCCCATTTGGGTTCTATGCATCACCCATGTGAACGTTTTGTTTACTGCTGCCCATGTACAGGATTGCCAGTTTCTTCTAGTTTTCATCCATATAGTTTTTTTTCATACCAGTATTACAAAAGTGATATGCACTTAAAGCAGGAGCACCTGAAGTGAGGTGCATGCTGATTGTACACAACTTTGTGAAAGCTACGCATTCCCTCTGCATCCAATCAAAGTGCAAGCACAGATAGCAAAACTATCCTGTCCCAGAAGGACAGCTTGGTTACAACACTGTTGCAGCTCACTGAGATGGAGGGCCAATCATGTGGCCCACTCACTAGCCTAAGTTGCTCTTCATTGATTTAGAGACATTGTATGTAGCTTTATACCAGCTGGGGATTCCTCCCCTCTTGCCACAAGCTCCTGAATTTGTGCAGCTATCTCTCTCTTTTGCACCCTGGGGCTGCTACAATGATGATGCAGAAATGATTTGACTCATGCTGTGGGACAAGGAGTACAGAGAATCTCCATGTTGTGATAAAAGAGTGACGTGATGTATTTAAGGACAATTGGAAATGGCAGATAATCAGCACTATTTCCGAGCATGATGAGACCTACTTTATTGTTCTTCATATGCTTTCCAGCACAAAAGCACAGAGATAACAGAGTGGCAGGCACTTTATATATAGGCCAGGATAAGGAAGAAACATCCCAAGCATGGCTCATTACCTGTGCTTCATACACCCAGATGCCAAATGCTACTCAGGAGACTCTACTCCTAATAGACTATAGATCTTGTTAGCATGACCACCTCTCTTCTTTTGGTATGTTTTGATTAGCAGTGAAATAGATAGTGGTTGACTTTTAGATTTCCATCATTAATTTTCACAGATGAATGGGTAAGGTCACCCCTGTCAGAGTTACTTTTCATTGCAGTGTTTTACACTCAGCTTTCATTCTGAATGTTGTTTTTGTGCCCAAGAACCAGAGACTTACATTATCATTTAAATGAAAAAGGAAATTTTAGAGCACCTGGTGTAGCTGCCAGGAGTGATGGCATTTAGTAATGGGGCAAGCATGTAGGTAGGATGGGGATAGAAAAGTTTGTCAGATACTGCGCTTTATCATCCGCTCCTGTGCATCCTAATGCAAATGAAATTCAACATCACAGAAAAGAGAACAAATGCTATCACTCATTTCAATACCAATACATAAATATACCACATGAGGCAGTGCACCTTTCTAAGCACCTCTATGGAGAACAAACAATAAAAGGGAAGAGCACAAAGGAAACAAAGAAGAGTTTCAAAAGCAGAAAACAGAAGTCACAACAGCATTTGTAGCCAATTAGAGAGATGAATGGGTTACCAAGGGAGGTGGTAGAATCTTCATCCCTAGAGGTTTTTAAGTCTCAGCTTGACAAAACCCTGGCTGGGTTGATTTAGTTGGGATTGTTCCTGCCTTGGGCAGGGGGCTGGACTTGATGACCTCTTGAGGTCTCTTCCAGCTCTATGGTTCTATGAATTAATAACATATTTTACTTCTGTAGTTTTATTATCAGCAGTCTAACAGGTTACTATAGCCCTTAACAATGCTTACAGATTTGATTTTGAAACAATTAATTTTACCTACTGTAAGTACAGATTGAACCTCCCAAATCCAGGACTCTCCAGTCTGGCATCATCCGTGGTCTGGCAGGGCCAGGGATGTTGCTGGGCCAAAGAGCCCCAAAGCAATGCAGGGGCTGGGGAGCACTCGCTGGGACGGGCAGCATCTGGAGAGCACCTGCCCTTGCCTGGAGCCCCCAGCATCAACAAGGCCAGATGGTGGCTGGCGAGCTCCAGCCCTGGCCAGGGAACCCCCGGCATTAGCAGGGCCATGCAGCGGTTTGGGAGCTCCTGCCTGGGCTGGGGAACCCCTGGGGTTAGTGAGGCCACATGGGTGGGGAGTCCTGGCCCCAGCTGGGGAGCCCCCAGCTGCAGCTGGGCTGCTTGTGGCCAGGTGGCCCTGTCTAAACCCTGAGAAACCCCTGGTGGCAGTGGGGCTGGGATGATTGGGCAGCCTCTGCCGGGGAACCCCCGACTGAAGTGGGGCTGGTGGAGGCGGTCGGCCAGAATCCCCAGCAGCAGCAGGGTGGCCCTCGCAGTGGGGCAGACTTGCCAGGTGGCCCTGGCTGGGAAACCCCTGTGGCAGCAGCTGGGCCAGTGGCACTGGGTGGCCCCAACCAGGAACCCTGGGGAACACCCTGCAGCAGTGGAACCAGCAGCAGCCAAGCAGTCCCTGCCAGGAACCCCAGGAGACCTTGGGGCAGAAGGCGGACAGTAGGGTGAGGAGCCATGCCCAGCCAGATTTAGGGGGCCAATGGCAGGACAGAGTGCCCCAGAAAAAGGAGTCTGGGAGCTGGGCAGCAAGCAGGGGAGCACTGGCAAACTTCCTGGCCCAGGCAGCTCAGGTCCTCAGGGTGCCAGACCAGAGGTCCAACCTGTATTAGAAAAAAATAATGAACTTTTCTCAGGATATTAAGGATTGGTCATGTCTCAGAGAAATGGGTGTTCATTCAAAACATAGATCTTTAAAGAAAAAATATTTTATAACTTACTGCGTATGACTGAACCACTTATTTTATAACTTACTGCATATGACCACTAGGCAGTCAATTTACTAGAATCAACTCATTCATCCCTAAAAATATTCTAGAGATACACCTCTTCCTCCAAATGGAAACTCCACTAATAAGATCTATATATTCTCTTCATAATCATACCCCCCCCCCCCAGATATCCAAATCCCTACCACATCATCCTTTTCATCCAGCAGCTGAATAATTCCCTAAAGCACATAACACTCACCATTCCTCCTTACCCAGCAGCCAGGCTACCCTCTCCAGCCCGTCATGCCAGGTACCATATATACCAAAGACAAAGAAAGAAAAAAAGTTGCATTTGATCAGTAGTTGAGTATCAGCAACACCTAAACAATTAGGTCTCAAAGAGGCACTTTTAAAACTGGTACTTCAAACACAGGTTGCACAATACAATTGCAATGATTTTTCCATCCTCTTAAGGAAGTGTTCAAGGAATAAGCAGCTGCTGCCCTCTTGTGGGAACATGTGCACTAGACGGGATTATTTAATTGCAAGACAGAAGCTGTTCTGTCTGGTAAGGCCTTCTAGGAGACCTTCCCAGGCTGGGTCTTCTGCTTGATGGTGTCTTGTTGTGGGTGACAATAGGTAGGTGTGACCCTCTTTGATATTGCACATCCAGGCATTACAATCTGTGTGTGATAGCTTCTGGTAAGCTATTTCCCAGTGGGTGGCTACTTGCCTGTTACTTCCCATTTTTGCTGAAGGTTGCTTCTGACCTGACCTAAACCTAATTCTAAGGCTCTCTTAAGGCTAACCAGCCCTCCTGGATGCAGCTCTTTTAGGAGTGACTAAGACCCACATTACCCTAATTGCCCTTAGGCCATTTTTCTTTGCAGGGTACCTAGGGGATTGCTTCTTTCATTTCAGCTCCCTGTTAGTGCAGCCTTTGGGGTTGCTGCTGCAGACTGTAGTCCCAGTTGTTTTCACTCTGGGACAGCTCCTCCTACAATCTCTCAGCATCCTCCTGGTATCACCTGGCCTCTGGCCCCCTCTTCTGGACACACTCAGCTCGCTGGCCCCCATATTTCCCCAAAGCTGCTTATCTCCCTGTCACTTGTCAGGGCGCCTCCTACCAGACCTCACATAGAATTCAGTCACTTCATTTCTCCCGTGCCTCAGGGCCACCATTCATTAGGCCCACATAGCTGCCTGTGGGTCAAATGTTGCTTCTTGATCCTAATCTGATGGAAGTCATTTTTAGATGATTAAAGCCTAAGTCAAGGCTAGTCAAGGCCTTTATCTTTAGCTGAGATGCTCAGCCTTTGGTTGATGCTTCCTTAGAATTAATTACACAGTTTCATGTGTACTAGTAAAATCTCTTTCCCACATAACATCTAACATGTGGGACTGTTCAGCTGCCGCCCCTTTGGGAAACTGAAAGGATTTCTCTAAGCAACTGTAAAATGTTAGCTGTCATTTGCCAGCAATGGTCATCCTGGTTAGTCTGTTAAGTTACCAATGCAACTGCCATCAGATCAAATCAGCAAAGTTTATTGGAAAGACAGAATGATTACATGTTAGATACTTGTCCTTTTAAGGATGACCACTGTCAGATCTGGGTTTGTTTAGTATTTCATTAAATGTTATTAATTTTGTGGGTCAGTCTTTTGGGGGTGGCAGGACACATACCCCTAAACCCGACGCTGAATCTGTAAGAATTGCCCTGTCTAACATGGACCCAAAGACACTGAGTCATCACCACTGCTGGACTATAGCAATACCATTGCTGTTCCCAAATGCTGACAATCAGACATAGGTACTGTGGTTTAAACAACTTACCATCTTGTGGCAGTTAATAGATAAAATCATTACGGGTGCTCTTGAAATGCTTAAATCTAGAGCTGGCGAAACAGTATTTGTCAGCAACAAACTTCAGTGAATGCTAAACTATTTTGGTTTCACAAATCACTTATAAATACATCTTCCTGTCCAACACATTTGGCATACAACAATCTTTAACCATTATTATAATGGAACAAGTGGCAATCCTGTCTGGCTACGTCTACACTGGCCCCTCTTCCGTAAGGGGCATGTAAATTTCAAGAGTCGTCGTAGGGAAATCCGCGGGGGATTTAAATATCCCCCGCGGCATTTAAATAAAAATGGCCGCCGCTTTTTTCCGGCTTTTAAAAAAGCCGGAAAAGAGCGTCTAGACTGGCCCCGATCCTCCGGAAAAAGCGCCCTTTTCCGGAGGGTCTTATTCTTACTTCAAAGTAAGAATAAGACCCTCCGGAAAAGGGCGCTTTTTCCGGAGGATCGGGGCCAGTCTAGACGCTCTTTTCCGGCTTTTTTAAAAGCCGGAAAAAAGCGGCGGCCATTTTTATTTAAATGCCGCGGGGGATATTTAAATCCCCCGCGGATTTCCCTACGACGACTCTTGAAATTTACATGCCCCTTACGGAAGAGGGGCCAGTGTAGACGTAGCCACTGTGTGTTAAGTCAGGAATTGTTTGACTACTGTTTTAAGTTTTAAAAATGGTCACCCAAGTCCCATGGCTTCAGACCTAGCAAGTTTGCAGAATTTTACTTTTCTGTCAAGGCGCATTCAATCCCTCTCATATTTTGTAATATTTCCATTGCAGTGGTGGTCATTTTTCTGAAGTAAGCACTGTGATGGTGTCATCCGTTCGATCTGTACAGCAAGGAAGATGAGCAAATAGTGACTCCTCAGTGAGACTCACTGGGAATTTGCAGAATGCAATAGTTTCAGTTCACTGTTGGGGTTGGACCTCCCTGGTCTGTCATTCTAGGGACTTGAGCTGTCCCATACCAGGGAGTTTGTTGGACCAACGGAGTCAGTGCTCCCCTGCTGACTGCCTGGTTCCTGGGCTCCTCTCCCTGGGGTTCTCTGCTATGCTGCTGACCCCGCTGAAGTTGGCCCAGCAGGGGCTCCCTACCTTGTTGCCTGCCCACTGTCCCAGGGTCCCCTGGGGTTTGGGAACTGCTTGGCCACTGCCACAGGGTGTCCCCCAGGGTTCCCAGTTGGGGCCACTCAGTGCCGCCAGCCCTGCTGCCGCTAGGGATTCCCCAGCTCGGGCTGCCCTGCTGACTTTAGGGATTCTGCAGATTCTCTGGCCATGGCCGCCTGTCTCCACCAGCCCCCTTCACTCAGCTGTTCCCCAGCAGAGGCTGCCTGTTTCCCCTGACCCCACTGCCACCAGGGGTTTACCGGGATTCCTAGCCAGGGCCGCCCAGCAGCAGGCAGCTTCATGGCCCTGCTAATGGAGGGAGTACCCAGCCACCTGTACCCAGCCTGTCCCAGTTGATGCTCATAGAATCATAGAATCATAGAACTGGAAGAGACCTCAAAAGGTCATCAAGTCCAGCCCCCTGTCCAAGGCAGAACCAATCCCAACTAAATCAACCCATCCAGGGCTTTGTCAAGCTGAGAATTAAAAACCTCTAGGGATGGAGATTCCACCACCTCCCTAAGTAACCCATTCCAGTGCTTCACCACCCTCCTAGTGAAATAGTTTTTCCTAAAATCTAACCTAGACCTCCCCCATTGTAACTTGAGACCATTGCTCCTTGTTCTGCCATCTGTCACTACTGTGAACAGCCTCTCTCCATCCTCTTTGGAACCTCCCTTCAGGAAATTAAAGGCTGCTATCAAATCCCCCCTCCCTCTTCTCTTCTGCAGACTAAACAAACCCAAATCCCTCAGTCTCTCCTCATAGGTAATGTGCTCCAGCCCCCTAATCATTTTGGTCGCCCTCCACTGGACCCTCTCTAATGCACCCGCATCCTTTCTATAGTGGGGGGTCTAGAACTGTACTCAATGCTCCAGATGTGGCCTCACCAGAGCCGAATAAAGGGGAATAATCACTTCTCTGGATCTGCTGGCAATGCTCCTCCTAATGCAATCTAATATGCCATTAGCCTTCTTGGCTACAAGGGCACACTGTTGACTCATATCCAACTTCTCATCCACTGTAATCCCCGGGTCCTTTTCTGCGGAACTGCTACTTAGTCATTCAGTCCCCAGCCTGTAACAATGCTTGGGATTCTTCCGTCCCAAGTTCAGGACTTTACACTTGTCCTTGTTGAACCTCATCAGATTTTTTTTGGTCCAATCCTCTAATCTGTCCAGGTCACTCTGGACCCTATCCCTGCCCTCCAGTGTATCTACCTTTCCCCCTAGCTTAGTGTCATCTGTGAACTTGCTGAGGGTGAAATCCTCATCCAGGTCATTAATAAAGATGTTGAATAAAACCAGTCCAAGAACAGATCCTTGGGGCACTCCGCTAGAAACCAACCACCAACTTGACATCAAGCCGTGGGTTCCTGGCCAGGCTGGGGACTCCCCAGCCTCTGGGTTGCTCCAGGGCTCTTTGGTCCAGCAATATGCATGGCCTGCCGGACAATGGATGTTGCCAGACTAGAGAATCCCAGATTTGAGAGGTTCAACCTATACTTGCATGTCTTGAGTTTGGTTTCATTTTTGTGCTAAGCACCACTGTCTCTGAGCTGACCCCCAAGTCCACCCTCACTGGTTGAAACAGAAACTGATGACAATGAGTGGAAACTAAAGGCTAGCTGAAACCTATACTCCTGCTACGATCCAGAAGCTCTCTGAAATCTCCCAATTCTACCAACTCCCTCAAGACCCTAAAGTATCCTGGGTTTGCCATAGTTACATCTGCCAGAATGTTATTCTGCTTCAAAAGACGTAAACTTTTTATTATTGGTGCCGAAAGTTCTTCAAAGTAAATGCAATTATATTGCCAACAATGCAACAGTGTATTTGCCACCTTATAATGGAATTCATTTTGGATTTGTTAATACAGTTGTATTATCATCATTATTAATTACATGTTTCAGAATTTTTGGTACATCTGAAGCTCGTCTGGACATAACCCTCCTCCAACAATCTCCAAGCCCTCTGTAAACATTAAAGAACTAAACCTCATAACTCTCTCATGAGGAAGCTAGGTCTCAAAACCATTTTACAGATGATGACATTGAGGTAGAGAGATTAAATATTTTATCTAGGAATTCATTTTCCTGCCCATCTAATTGCCTATTGTGCTTCATTATCTCCCATGACTTTAGATTTGACCTATTTCTTAGCTTTAGGCTTGTCCTTTTCTTTGATCATTCCTTGGCTCCCTTGCTTTTCCTTCTCTTTTGGCTTTATACTTGGCCTTTCCACTCTTCTCCTTTACCTTTAATCTTGACCTCTCTCTCTTCCCTTTAGCTCTTTGAATGGCTTTGTTTGCCTTTCTTTGAGGTGCTCTCCACATCCTCTGACTCAGGGCTCCCTGATGGGCTGATTCACTGTTAAGACTTTCTTGGACAGACAGAGTATCTCTCCAGCATCAGTGGAACTGTAATGGCATCTCCAAAGCTCTCAGTACAGTCTTTCCCTTGCACTGTGTGAGGCTTCATGAAAGGAAAAGTATTTTTCTCTGCTATTTTCTTTATTTTTGTCTGCTCTTTAGGGTGGGATTTTCCTGCCTTTCTCAGCCTTTCTGAGGACACTGCCTCTTTTCTCTTCTCTTCTCTTCTCTTCTCTTCTCTTCTCTTCTCTTCTCTTCTCTTCTCTTCTCTTCTCTTCTCTTCTCTTCTCAGTTCTGTCCTGGATGCTGAGCCTGTTCTGGCAGCTGGAGAATGGAAAGCAAGTTTTCATAACAGAGTGAAGTGATTTATTTAAGGATAACATGGAAATGACAGCACTACTTCCAAGGGTGATGTGACCTACTATATTAACTTTTTATGTACTTTTCAGTACAAAAGCACTGAGATGCCAAGAAGACGGGCACCTTATAAAATGCACTGGAATAGGGGAAAAAAATAGGGTATTCTTTGAGCACTGCTCACATGTTACTACACATCCCCATTCCTCTCATCACTTTTGGAGTGTCATGAATCACCTGATTTGTGCTCCGTCCATGCTTCTCCCCTTCCCTCCCAGTGCTTGAACATCTGCAAACAGCTGATTCACAGTGTTTCAGCTCTGGAAGGGTGGGAACAAAGCGCAAATCAGCAAATTCATGGCACTCAAAAAGTGCTGGTAGGGAGAAAGAGGAGTAGGAAGTGAAGGGCTCCAGAGCATGAGTGTGTGAGAGGCACATGTGGTAGGGTGCAGATGGGGTCCACAGTCCACAGGTTGTCCACCATTATTTTATAGTGACTTAACATACTTGAAACAGGTTGCTATGGGTCACTCTTAAATTAGCACTCACCTTCAGTCCAGCCTTCTCTTACTAGTTATCATTTATAAAAGTTTTATTTACACCTTTGCTTGTGGGGTCATGGGAGGGTAAGGCCATGTTTCTTTACTGGTGATTATTTAGGGAAACTATAATAATATCCATATTGTAAAAGCAAATTTAAAGGAATTTTCTTCCAAGGGAGAGTTAAAATTGAATGTCTAGTTCTAAACTGGACAACTGGGGTATGAAGTGGGGATAATTGAGATTCCCATCTGGGAGACAAGCAGTGTGATTCTGGGACTTGTGAAGGTGAGTGCGGGCAGGTACCTTTTCTGTAACTTTTGTTGTTGCAGATGTTTCCTCTGTAATTTAAAAAACTGTTTGTTCCTTCTTACCTAGTTAAATAATGGAACAAGTAGGTAATGTAGCCCCTTCTTTCTCTCAACAGGCACTTAGAATCATTTTTATAATGCCTGGGAGTAACTCTTCTGAATCATCTCTCACATCTTCTAGCCATGGGTCTTCAAATCTTTCTGAGAAGCGCCAGGCAGATGAGAGTAAGTCCAACTACAGAATAATTTTTTGTTTTTGTTTTTAAACCACTCTGCTCTTTTGGGAATGAAACTGTAAAATACTATAATTGGTGTAAAAGGGAGATTATTATTTTCCCTGCTTTTCATGGGAAAAGATTGGCAAATCATGTTTTAAAACACCCATCAAGACAGGCAGAAAGGCAAGAGTTCAGCAGAACATTTCACAACACTGGCACTCATAGCAATCTTAATCCCTCCCTACAAAAACATTTCCTTCTAATCTTTTCCATCCATGTGTGGGTTTTTTCCATCCATATACAGAATAAATGTATTTATGTGCACCAAAGCATATGTGAATGTGCACCATCAGTAGAAACAAAAAACCTTGTGGGTGCTCTACTAATCAGCTTGGCAGCTTTTGAATCTCATATCTTACATGGAAATGCTGCCTACAATACCACTAGTTCTGATCCTGCAGCCTTTGCTCAAGCAAGTGGGAAGTCATAGCAAGAAGGTTTACAGCAGTGGTCTCCAACCTTTTTACACAAAAACACTTTCTCAATTAAAGTGCAATGTAAGATCTACCTCAAACCCAAATACCCTTGCCTGATTTCCTTCCCTGAGGCCTTGCCCTGTCCCCCTTCTTTCATCTCATTCACTTGTATCTAGGCTGGGATGGGGATGCAGGCTCTAGTCTTAGGCATGGGGCAAATGCCTTCTTCCCTTGGCTGCTCTAGGGTCAGCCCCCCTGATTTCTGGGGGTCCCTTATTTTGCCTTCCTAGATTCTGGTCTATCTGTGGGGTAGCCAGGAGTTGAACCTGCTACTCTGTGCTCTCTAAGCTGCTGCCCTGTCCCATTCCAGAGCCCACCCTACTTCCTGAGGCTGCCTTATCCTGTTGCTCCCAGGGAGGGATAGGAAAGGGACTTGAACCTACCACCCTGTGTTCCTCAGACAAATACCCTATACTCTAAGCGACTCCAGAGCCCAGACCCCACCTTCACTTCAGCATGTCTCTTATCCTTCTTTCCTAATATGGGAGCCAGGTCCATCCCTTGGGCAGCCTGTGTTGGTGGCCCAGCCCTTGCCTGAATGGTTGGAGGGGGGCGGGATCAAGCCCACCACCCTGTGCTCCAGAGGCTGATGTCCATCCCCAAGTTCACTGGAGATCCCATCCCACCTCCCTACTTTTAAGCCCCCCACCCTCCACATACCCTGGGAGTAACCAGACACATGATGAGGGACCCTCTGATAACAAGGAGCTAGACTGGATAGCTGTGTCTAGACTGCATCCCTTTTCCGTAAAAAGGATGCAAATTAGACACAGCGCAATTGCAAATGAAGCAGGGATTTAAATCTTCCCTGCTTCATTTGCATATACATGGCTGTCGCTTTTTTCTGGCTCGGGGCTTTGCCGGAAAAAAGCGCCAGTCTAGACGGGGATCTTTCGGAAAATAAAGCCTTTTCCGAAAGATCCCTTATTCCTTATTTTAAGAGGGATAAGGGATCTTTCGGAAAAGGTTTTATTTTCCGAAAGATCCCCGTCTAGACTGGCGCTTTTTGCCGGCAAAACTCTGAGCCGGAAAAAAGTGGCAGCCATGTTTATGCAAATGAAGCAGGGGGGATTTAAATCCCCGCTTCATTTGCAATTGCGATGTATCTAATTTGCATCCCTTTTACGGAAAAGGGATGCAGTCTAGACACAGCCGATTAGAGGCTACTAGGGTAGGGATGGCCTGGGGAGCACAAAGTGAAGAGTTCTAGTCCTGCCAACCCTGGGAGCAGTTAGACAGCTGCCTCACCAATGGAGCAGCAGAGCCAAGGCAGCCCTACTATCCCCCTGGCCCTGCCTCACTCCCAAAAGCAGCTGGCCCCTCATCCACAGGCACCAACAGCCGCAACTGGCCAAGGTTCTCTATTATTGATCAGTGGGAGCTGCAGGAGTGGTGTCTGCAGGTAAGGACAGCATGAACCCCTGCTCTGCCTTTCTCAGGGGGAGGCAGGGACATGTCAGGCACCTCCAGGAGCACACCTAACCATAAGGATAATTACACCAGACATGACATTTTAGTACTCAAAGAATTAAATTTAAGCATAAGAGAGAAATGAACGTTATGAAATGCACAGTCCAGTCAAAAACCAAAAAAAACAACCCCGACTTCTCAAGCAGTAAAAGTAGCAACAACCCCCCCATGTACATGTTGAGTCAGGAGATCAGAGAGAAGAACAGTGAGTGTTTGTGAGAATGACAGAGACACACACAGTGTGTGAGAGTGACAGAGATTTGCATTGCCAAACTCCCTCCATCCCTTTCTCTCTGTGGAGATAGGGAACAGGAGTTGGGGGAGGGGCTCCCCCTTCTCCCTCCGACATCCTGCACAGCAAGCAGGAGGCTTCCAAGGGGCAGCTCCAAGGCAGAGAACAGGAGCAGCGTGACAGTGGGTGGAAGGGCAACTGAAGTACCAGCACTTGAGAGCTTCCTGGCCAAACCAGTCAGGATCACCTGTCAGAGGCTCCAAGATCTACCAGTAGATCCCGATCTACTGGTTGGTGACCACTGGTTTACAGGAATGGACTCCTTATGTGCATTTTAGCTCTTCATTAGGCTAATTGAGTGGACATACACATAAAATATTATCTAATCATAACTAGTAATTACCGCACAATCACATAGGTCAAATGTAATCGATAGCTACATAGAATAAAGGGCCAATGATATCTCTCTGAACCAATGAAAAGGCATGGATCATGTCTCAGTTTCCGCTGAAGCTCAGGGACCCCATTTCAGATTTTGATGTGGGGGGGGGGGAGAAACCTGTGCATGCCATGATGGGGAGGGGGCAGAAGAATGAGAGCATGGGCGAGAGACTTATGACAGCGAATGCAGTGCAAGTCAGTACAAGCTAAGCATAAAATTGGGGGGAAGCAACCCCATCCACCCTCCCACACACACCCATCACCTCTTTCCAGGGGCTACTAAAGCATAGGCAAACTCTAGGCTTTTTGGCAAATTATTTAGCAAGTAGCTAACAGGAGGCATACCTGGGAGGTCGACAAATGCCTTTGATGTCATCCGCAGAGCGTCCAGACTACCGTGCTGAGCCAACAAACAGCTGATCGGCTCAGCGCAGCAGCCATTTAAGTTTAAATGAAGCGGCAATTATTTAAATCTCCACTTCATTTTCCTATGCCGAGTAGTCTAATCTACATGCTTCTGTCACCAGAGGCATGTAGTCTAGACGTACCCTAACATATCCCTCACCTTTTAGTCATGTCTTTTCCAAGCTGAAAAGTCCCTGTCTTGTTAATCTCTTCTCATATGGAAGTCCTTTCTTCCCCTAATCATTTCTGTTTCCCTTTCTGTACCTTTTCCCAATCCAATGTATCTTTTTTAAGATGGGGTGACCAGATGTGCATGCAGTATTCAAGATGTGGGCATACCAGGCATGTCTACACAGCAGGGATAAAGCCGAACGAAGCTATGCAACATGAGCTATGTCAATTGCATAGCTTAAGTCGAAATACTTTATTTCGGCTTTTGGCACTGTCTACACAGAAGGAAGTTTAAGAAAGAGAACTCTTCCTCCGACTTCCCTTATTCCTTGTAAAATGAGGGTTACAGGAGTTGGAGCAAGAAGTCCTCCCGGTCACCATTATTTTGACATTATGTCGAAATAACGGGCTTGTTGTGTAGACACGGACTATATTATTTTGGAATAGGAGAAAATAGGAGAAGAGCAGATGGAAGGGGAGACACAAAGAAAACAAATTTTAGATACCAGCAGCACTTAGACTATACCTGAATGGTTGGAGGTAAATAAAAAGGAAGCTGAGACAGGTTGCCTGCCTAATGACATGATGTTTCTTTGACAGGTGAGGTATTTACCAGAATGTCCTACTTGGCAATTGAGACCAACCCCGATGCTTCATCATCCAGCAGATCTTTGCCACGCCAAAAGAGTGTTCTAAGTATGTACAATGGAAATTTTTTTCTTGTAGAGGTTAAACCTCTAAAATCCAGGGCTCTGTGGTTCGGCAACAGATGTTGCAAAACCAAAGAGTCCCAACTGGCCTGTTTCAGGGGCTGGACTGGAAGTAGGGAGTGTGGTCCCAGAGTCAGTGGGGCCGGCATGGTGGGGAGCACAGTCACCCTGGCCGGGATGAAGACAGCAGGCACAGCAGGGAGCGCAGCCCTACCTGGCCTGAAGGCGTCGGGGCCCTTACCTGGGAGCGCTCTGACCGGTAATGACAGGGAGCGCAGCCTCACCTGTGCCAGAGGCCGTGGGGTCCAGGAGTGGGGCCCAGCACAGTGGGAAGTGGAATCTTGGCCCAGCCAGAGGCAGCAGGACTGGCGGCTGAGAGAGCAGCCAGGACTGGTACTCACGGTGGTGAGCAGAACCCTGACCGCAGGTGGAAGCGCAGTGCTGGCAGGGCTGGAGGCAGCAGGGATGGTGTCGTGGAGCAGAGCCAGGAGGGGAGCTTTGACTCACGTGGTTTGGGACTGCTCAGGTCCTGAAGGTGCTAGACCAGGAAGGTCCCACCTGTAATATACGTTCCTCATGTTCATTAGCAAGAATAAGGAAAGATTTTTCAGGCAAAAGCTGCATCAAGGGCAGGTAGTCTGACATGGAGAGTGGAGTTCAAGCACTACAAAGGATTGCATTGATCCAGGAACTGCTGACATGCACTTTTTATTTTGTTTTCTTACTGGTCCAAAGATGTCTGTTTGTCTGTCTGTAACACAGCAATTCCGGGAAAACACAATCCAATCAATTCAAGAATACTAGGGAATGTCCTTGGCACCAATGGACAGAACTCTATTGGCTTTAGTGAGAATCAGAAAACTGGAAAAGCCTGATTTTCAACTCTGGAGACAGAGATGAGGCAACAACTTTAGGGTTAGAGTTATGCCAGACAGAGCCCTTCAGCCTAATCACTTTTGAAATTCTAGGCCTGCATTGCATAACTATAGTTTCTTTTATATATTCTAAAATATGGTCTTCCTACAGGCTCCTGAAAGAATATGCTGTACCATAATTAAATACACCTATTCTATCAGAAATTTATATTTAGATGGTTAAATTTTCTGCCTCTTTTGGACATATATCTTGTCTTTACATTTGTCTGTAACGGGCGTGTTATACACTTGGGGCTACATAATGATAGTTCATAGTAATAAAGGCTAAAGTAACTTCCCCTCTTTCACATAAAAAGTGGCGCTTCCTGCACCACCACCGGAGAACTCCTGTGTGACTTTGAGATGGGAACCACTGATGTAAACAAATGTAGTGATGTAGGAAAATCCTATGTATGTATGTGCTACTGTATATTTTGTATGATGTTCCATGTGTGGGTTAATGAAGATGTGAAAGTAGAAGCAATTTAAAGCAAGGGACAGATCCAAAGCCAATTGAAATGAATAGAAAAAACCCCACAGATTTTGATGGCCATTGGATCAAGCCCTAACAACCATATGGTTTGTTTTCACAGGAACAATATTTAACATCCCATTCCTTCTGATAATGGCCTTTCTCTCCCTCCCAAGAGCTCTCATAAAGGCTTGTATCTCCACAAAGTAAGCATGAAAGTAAAATTCTTCTGAAGGGTGTATTGAAGGGTAAATTGATATTCAGGAGACAACAGAAAACTCGGCCAGAGACTGGCACAGGAGTTAATGGGGCGATGGGCTCAGTTAGGGTATGTCTACACTATGTGAAAAAGTCAAATAAAGATATACAACTTTAGCTGTTAATTGTGTAGTTGAAGTCAAAGTACCTTAACTTGACTTTTGGTGCTGTCCACACTGCAGGAAGTTAAAGAAGAACATTTTCTCTTCAACTTCCCTTACTCCTTATGAAAGCAGGACTACCAGCATTGACTGGAGTCCCCCATCTCAGTTCGAATTAGCGTGTCTTCACTAGACCTACTAAATCAAACCCTGGAAGATCGACAGCAGCAGCTTTGATCTTCTCTGTAGTGTAGACATACCCTTAGAAACAATGTGTCTGTGATTGTTACTAATACAGGTTTCTCTGCAGTTCTGTGGCAGCTGCTCATGAAACTGAGCAATAACAAAGTCCATCTGCTGGCTCATCACCAGGACCTGCCATTGGCCAAAATCTCAGACCCTGAAAACAGCCTGAGTTAACAAGCTAATCAGAGGAGAATGCTATGAGACCCAGGGTACAGAGTCCATGGCTGCTATTGAAACTGTAGGGTCACAGAAGCCTCTCTGGCTGTTGCTTCTTCCCTCAGAGTCCATGGCTGTGGTTTGATCAGTGGTTTCATTAGTCACAGATCCATCCACAATATCTTGCTTCTTCTCTGCCTCATCTTCCACCTTATCCACAATTCTCCTGCATTTTGGATGAGGGCATGCAGAATCTTTTATGAAACACAGATGGAAGAGACCTCTATGTAGACTCTTAAATGGGTGCTACAAGCCTGCAATGGGGATGACAGGATTTGCCCTAGCCTGAATGAAAGTAGTATCAGAACAAGATTGTGTGAGTGCATGTGGATGCTGTGATAATTCTGTGCTTGGTTTCCTTCAGAGACCTAATCACCTTGCAGAATGGCAAAAAAATCTTCAAGATTCTGTTATTTCTGGTTCCAATAATTTATGGTGAGTAATCATTGAATTCAGGGGATATGTAAAGGTAATCTCAACTTTCAGTGAAGAAAAAAAATGCCCGTTTACAGAATTAATCTAATTACATTGATTGAGGGATTCTTATGACTAGAGACTATGATTGTACTATTATACAAGTTTTTTTCTTCAATGTCTAGCTAGATATTTCCATGGCTCAACATCTCCAAGCATCTCCTTGTATTTCCAAAAAATTGCAATCAATTTTCTTTTCCTTGTCATCATGCTGGAGTAAATAGGTTGGCTAATTGATAGCTCTGGGGGGGAAGAATGGGATCAGTGTTTGTGGGAGATGGAGTAGGTGGGTTGTATGATGAGGTTGTTTTTTTGTAAGGAACTGCTTTATTGTGATGGAAGCAAAGCTGAAGAGCTGAGTTCCACATTTAGTTTTGAATATGGGTGAGGACTCTGGCCATTTACATGTATATATCATGTGGGAGGAAGTTCCACAGTCTAGAACCAGCTCCTATGAAAGTTATGTCTCTCCTCCTCAGAAGCCTCATATTATTTGTCAACATTACAACGTAATGTTGACCAATAATGGGAACATTGTTCAGGGGGAACATTCTGGGAAGTCACAGATGTGAAAGGAGAGGTAATCTCAGTTAGCCTGGCCAATTCCAGGGGTGGCTTTGAATGTTGGGACAGAGACCTAGACCTGAACTCTGTTCAGAGAAGAACCAATTCAGAGAAAGGAGTATCAGGGTGATGTGCTCACCATGATTAGTGTTGTCTTGCAGACTGAATGCTACATTCTGTACCAGCTGGAGCACTCAAGAGGTGTGACATCATTCATAGATATACTGAGCTGCAATAATCATGTCAGGGGTATATGGGTGACCAAGGCTGGGCATAATAAGTTTGATAGGCTGGAGCTTAGTCTTTTCAGAGTTATATGCAGCCCAGCTTCATTTCTCTTCAGCTAACATGTTACCATGGGAGTTTGTAAGTAGATAACTAGGCCATAGTAGTGATTCCAATTTAGGTGAAATAATTCTGTTGTGTGTGTGATTTGCAGCAGGTGTTTACTGTGTTGGCTCACTATCATCCAAGAGATTGACAGAGGGACTGGCATCACCGGTAAGTGTCTCTTGGGACAGGAAAGTAAACTCCTCTGAGTCAAAATGAGAAGCAGCTTCAGTAATTGCCTTCCTAGACAAATTTGTTACCCTCAGCTTCTGTGGCAGCCTCCTGCGGTCTTTGCACTTTCATCATATAGGCAAAATGACCATTAACATCAATGATACTTTTGCCATTATAAAGAAAAAGTTGGGGCTGCAGGATATTGCTCCATCACCACCACCTGATTACTGGCTTCAATTAGTTGAGCATATTTTATCTGATTCCAAAGAGAGGAAGGAACATCTGCACTGCCTGCATTGAGAAGTCACCATTGTGGCTGTGTTAATGGTTAGTATATTTGCTTTGCTTGCTTTTCTCTTACAGGAAATGACAGATCTACATGAGACAGAGCTGAATTCACTGTGGTAAGAGGGATTTCTTGACAATGAATTGACTTCAATGAAGGGGTCACTGTAATTCCTTGGCTAACTGTGCATAATTATGTCTCCTTCTAGTAGCTGGTTCACTTTGAGCGTTAGAGCTGGATACTTAGCCAATAGAGTGACTTCTTTTACGGAAGCAGTAGGGCTCTTGCTTTTGCAGCTGAAGGTCTGGGTTCTATCTCTAGGGATAACAGTGATGTCCTCAAGAATGCAGTGTCGAGTTAACCACGGCACTCCGAGTGCACAACAGCAGCAGAGGTCCTGTGCACACACCAGAGGCAGCATTTCATCTGGTATCAATGAAACCTCATTCTCCTCAAAATAGAGGGAATGGGGCCTATTTGTCCATCTGACCAAATAAAAGAGGCATGGGCATATTTTCAGTCTCCTGTTCTCATTAAATGAAGAATGGTGTCTAATATCTGTTTTTCCACCCGTGTTTACAAGGCAGTCACACACACTATTGGAAGAAAAAGTCCATGAAATCGAGCTCCTTAAAGAGCAGATGGATCATCTGCGTGCAGAGATCAATGGTGTGATGGAGGGCATCCTGCATTCTGTTCAAGAAATCCTAGAGGAGAGTGACATCCCAGGAGAGAACAGAGATGTAAGAGGCTAGAATTGTACAAATACCCTTCTGTAGCTCTCCCCATTCCCCCTCACTGCTTCCTGTCCCACCCTTCCTAGCCAATTAGGCCCTGTTAGTCCAGTTCATAGAACTGAATATTAGGGATGGGATTTCTAAAACACTCTGCACTGGATGACACTGTTTTGAAGTCAGTGGGAGATTTACCCCTGACTTTGCTTAGAGCACAGTTGTGCGAGTGCGGAGCACTTTTGAAAATCTCACTCTTGGAGCTTTATCACTGCTGTATTCTGATAGTATCGGATAGAACTTTGACAATTATGCCATTTCTCACTAAAATGTCTCACAAGTGTAACACTATTAACACTACCATATGAATTTGTTTTACTGTTTCATGAAAATGTACAATTTAGGGTCCGTAAATCCTTCAACAGTTGATCCCAAATGGCAGCTAGAGACCCAAGGGGTCTCTCACAGTACACTCCTGGATAGCAAATAAAGCATTGAACTGAGGGTCAGGAAAGCTGGCTTGTAACCCTGAGTCTGGCATTGTCTTGCTTTGTGACCTTGGTCATGTCAGTTAACCTCTTTATGCATTTATTGTTCCATTTATACTGAGATAACACTTCCCTGTCTTTACAAAGCGCTTTGAACTCCTTGGATGGAAACACTATGCATCTTATAACACTAAGGATTAGTTTTTGCTTTCTAACTTAACCCTCTTTTCCCATCATGGAGACTTGTTCATTTCCTTATCCTTGACACCTACTCTCAACGTCACATTTAACTGAGCCACCAATTTTAGCTGAGGAGTAGATACGATTCCCAGTCAGGCCTCCTTAGTTATCTATCTGAATCATTACTAAGTGGCAAGATACTTGTTCTTGCATTCTGAGGCCTGGATTGCACTGTCTGCATGGTGCTCTCACATTTATCTGGCCCCTAAAACAACAGAATGTTGAAGAAAACAAACCCAGTCTCTGACATAACAGAGAAGAGCTTTATTGTGTGGCCTCCAGCTCAGTAGTTGAATAACTTTACATACTTCCAACGATTACTGGGACAACTTATCTGAGATGGAAATTGCTGTTGAGCATTTCATTATTATTATTATTATTAACTAGCCAATTAGCCCGTCATAAGACGGGATTTTCAGGTCTCTTCTCCATGTCAGTCTTCTCTCCTGAGCCTCCGGTCTCTCAGTGTGTGTTTGTCTGTCTGTCTGTCTCCCTCCCTCCTCCTCCTCCTCCTACCTGCCTTCCCCACTCTCTCTCTCTTTCTCTTCTCCTCCCCATCCTGCCTCTCACTCGGGGGACCGTGGAGCCCAAATGGCCTTTTGGGCTCCGCACTCCCCGTGCTGCATGGGGAGCGTGGAGCCCAAACAGCCGCTTGTGCCACTTGCTCCCATGCCTGGCTGAGCGGCACAGAAGTCAGCCGAGCGCCACAGTGGGAGGCAAGGCGGTGATGTTCACGGCCGGGGGCAGGGCCTAGAGCCACTGTCATGCCACACGTCACCACCCCGCACCCTTGCCCCTCCCACCGTGGTGGTCAGCTGACTTCTGCGCCGCTCAGCCAGGCTGCCACAGGGGAGCAAGTGGCGCAAGCGGCCGTCTAGGCCCCGCATTCCCCATGAAGTATGGACCACCCAGAGGGAACAGCCAGCATTTCAGCAACAGCATCACCCAGAGGGAACAGCCAGCATTACAGTCTCTCAGACACTGGGCTACTATATATATGACTAGACAATTAGCCCATCATAAGATGGGATTTTCAGGTCTCTCCTCCACATCGGTCTTCTCTCCTGAGCCTCCAGTGTCTCGCTCCGTGTCCCTCTCTCTTGCCTCCTGCTACTGCCTCCCCCCCCCCCCTCGCCGCACTCCTCCACCTCCTGCCTCTCACTCGGGGGACCTCAGAGTCCAAATGGCCTTTTGGGCTCCACACTCCCCGTGCTGCTTGGGGAGCGCAGAGCCCAAACGGCCACTTGCGCCACTTGCTCCCATGTGGCGGCCCAGCTGAGTGGTGCAGAAGTCAGCCGAGCACCACGGTGGGAGGCAAAGGGGGCCGGGATGGTGATGTGCACAGCTAGGGGGCAGGGCCTGGAGCGGCTGTCACACTGCACATCACTGTCCCACCCCCCCTTCACCTCCCACCATGGCACTTGTCTGACTTTTGCGCCGCTCAGCCAGGCTACCGCAGGGGAGCAAGCAGCGCAAGCACTCCCCATGCAGCACGGGCCCCTCAAAGGGAACAGCCAGCATTTCAGGCAATAGCACCCCCCAGAGGGAACAGCCAGCATTTTGGCGTTACAGACTCACAGACACTGGGCTACTATATATATATATGATAATAATAATATTAATTCTCATTCACACCGCATATTTCACCTTAAGTGCCTATGAATGAGTGTTTGTTGCTTGTAAATATCTTCCTTTGATTACCTTATGTCTTCTCTATTTTTTTTCAGCAAGTGCTTGAGATGATAAATGTAGCATTTAAGAAAGTTTATGAGGACCGTGTCCAGATGCCTGATTGGGCTCAGAAATCCATAGGTAAGGATACTAATATCGTTTTGCTCTTATATAGCACCTTTACAATGGTAAGTACAATTATTCCTCCTTAACGGACTGGAGAAACTGAGACACAGAGGCACTAAGTTGTCTTGCCTATGTTCAGACAGGTAGTCAGTGGCAAGCATCAAGGATATAACCCAAGTCATTAGAATCCCCATCCTCTCCCTTCACCATGATGTCTCTGGTAATGTTATGAACTTTTAAGAAGTATCTGAGATATTCTTCTCCTCTGCACTAATTTACGCACTTAATCAAAGGTGAATGGGAAATCTTGATCTTCCTTACACTACTGTGACACAAACCAACTTTAGGTAATGAGTCATCATTTATACCATATTAGTAATCTCCATATCAGACCATTGTGGGATGTTCTCTACACCATATTGTGACATGAATCCAGCCATAAGATATTGTATTCACTGTTTTTCTTTGACACATAGGAACTCAGATACAAACATGAGGAACATAGGATGGACAGATTTATGGTTTATATGTGACATTAGAAATATCTTGTAGTCCGCTGCTTATCATAGGGTCTGATCTTTGTTAATATATTTATATTATAATTGTAGGTGCCACCATTGATACAGACAGAACATCTAAAAGTTATGAACTTGGGAAAACAGAGGGGTGTTGTTTTAGTTCATGGTTCTTTTCTTCTGCAAATCCTCCAGATATTATTTTGCAGGTAAAGCACATTTTGTGTGTTCTCTTATTCTGTTTTCAAATATCTTCTTTCAAAAATCTTCTCAAGAACTCCTCCTTCAATGGTGGGCCTTCAGTTAGTTAGCCAACTAGTTAAGGAAAGGTTGAGGAGCAGTTAGGTATAGATAACCTGCATTTAAAGCATTACCCACAAAGGTATTGTAATGCTCAGTACCATGGTTGCTATCCTGAAAAATCACAGAAATAACTCTGAACCACAAAGACTGAATTAGGCACGTCAACTTCATATACAATAAATAGGAAGTGATAGGCAACTGACAATTAAATCCACAAAAGACATCATGGTAGGCCAGAAATCTCCTAAGCTAGCAGATGGGAGATGCTGATGAGATAGAGGATGTCCTAAGCTCCTTCCCTCTTATGGAGATAGATTTCTTTCTCTACTTAGTGATTCACAAGAGGAACCCCTTTGCTGAAGTCACATGCCTTAGGCACCTAAGTCATGTTTTGTGAGAATGAGTTACATGCCTCCCTTGTTCTACATAAATGGCCAGAGGAGGAGGTGCTCACTTTATAAATTTTAGCACAGTGGTTAGAGCACTCATCTGGGATGTTGGAGACCCAGGTTAAATTCTTCCCTCTGGGGGGGTGGGGGTGGGGGTGGGAAGGAGAAGGAATTTGAATAAAAGTCTTTTCCTTAGAGTGCTCAAACCATTGAGCTCTGGGATATTTTAGAATCATCCACTCATGCATATTCTCTCTTTCTCTCTCCCCCCTCGCCACCTGCACTCCCCCCTACATTTAGATTTGAGAGAGGTGTCTGGTGGCCTAGAGGGAGGCAGAGGGTTCCCATGTAGCTTGTAGATACAGAAATACAGCTGCTAACAGAACTTTTACCTAAAAGACTTTGGCACCAAGTCTGTTCAAGCATCTACAGGGTTTGAGAGAAATTCTTTGGATTGCAGTGAAGCTTAAAACTGGAACATAAGCACCTAAATCCAAGACGTAAGCGCCTAAGTCTGGAGTTTAGGCACCTATGTATCTTTTTGGATAAGAGCCTTTGAGCCCGATCTGAAATCCACTGTAGTCAGTGGAATTCTCTCTTCTTTTTACAAATAAAAACTTCCATATATGTCATTAATGCATATAAAAATCCGTACATTTTAATGGTCTTTCTCTCCTCCACCCTTCATATGATGCTAGCCTCCTTAGCAACTGATCCAGTGCCTCCTGAAATATTCACTGTTTGCCCCAACTTCTTGATGGCAAAAGTGTACTTAATATCACTGAAAACCATGTTCTCTTCTGCTGTCTGTGATCTTTAATCTGTAAACTCATGCTTTGAATGACTGCAAACACCTTTGGCCTGATTTAAAAATTATTCCTGGGCTCCAGTTCAGGTGTGTGGGAGAAAGACAGAACTGTGTTGACTTTGATGGTGCTATGGCCTAACTCCCAGTGTTTTGGGAAAGGCAATTTTCCCTATAATAAATAATAAGGCCATCTCAGGTTTGATCTGTGAGCTCAATGTCATGAAATATTAATGTGCTCTTTCAGGTGATAGGCAAGGAAATCTACATTTGTGCAGATTTGACAGAACTGTATTAATTTAACAACATAAAGTCAAATAACAGAAAGCATCAATCTTTCTGTTTTTCACTGAATACACATGTATGTGGGGAGAGTTCCTTCATTAGTGATAATTGGAGTTGATTTTTGCTTTCAGCCAGATGTTCACCCCGGAAACTGCTGGGCTTTCCAAGGATCTCAGGGTCAGGTAGTAATTAGGCTGCCTGAAAAAATTTACCCAACCGCTGTTACAATTCAGCATATCTCCAAGGCAATCTCTCCTTCAGGAGATGTAACTAGTGCCCCCAAGGATTTTGCTGTATGTGTGAGTATCTGCCTTTAACTTTTTAAACTGAAATGTTATGATGGGTAAGTACAAGAAAAGAGACTTGGCTTTACACTTGGGCTACGTCTATACTGCATGCTTCTTGTTCAAGAAGCCTTTTGCGCAAGAGTTTTTGCACAAAAACTTATTGCGCAAGAGCACGTCCATACTGCTCAAAGTGCATCGCAAAAGCGATGTGCTTTTGAGCAACAGAGCATCCACATTGCATGGATGCTCTTGCACAAGAAAGCTCTGATGCCCATTCACAGAATGGCCATCAGAGCACCTGTGCTTTTTCCCATAGGGGTTTCTTGCACAAGAAACCCCTCTGTAGCATCCATGCTTGCCTTTTTGTGCAAGAACTCTTGTGCAAAAGGGAGTTATGCCTCGTAAAAGGAGGTTTACCTACGGCAGAAAAAGCCCTCTGTTCTGCTGTTTTACTCTTGATTTCCTTGTGCAAAAGCGCATTTGAGGTGTGGACGCTCCACGGGTTCTTGCGCAAAAACCTTGCCATGTAGATGTAGCCTTGCTATTTACATGGTATCAGTTCTGTTCTCTTCACAACAGTTTAAGGAATTTTCAGATGAGGTGGTAATTTTATCACTACTAACAGTGATCATTTCTATGGTACTTTTTTCTGAGTATCTCAAAGTGCTTGACAAATAATAAACAATTCAGCCTCACAACAACCTGATGCTGCTAGTAAAGGATACAGAATGATTAACATCATCCACCTCTCAAGTAAAAACAGCAGCTGTTTAACATTATCACACAGCAACTCTATCCATTAGGTTTCAGGCAGCTCAGCTGAAACTGCGGCAGAGATTTAGGAGGAAAAATACAATTACCTGTACTGAAATTTCACTAGGATAACGAGGAAAAGATGAGTACGCATTCAAGAAATGATTTAGGATTTTCAGCAATCACAAATGGTTTAATAACATGTCCAAAAGACAGCCTTTCCAGCAATTCAGCATCAGTGATGGAATCAGTCCATGAGCTCAATGTCATAAAATATTAATGCTGAATCAGAGAGGAATTCTACTTAGGGTACACTGGAAAAAAAAAACCAGCAAATCTCTGAGCCTGGGTCAATTGATTTGAGTTCATGGGGCTCATGCAGTGAGCAAGGGTAGCAGGTATAATTAGCCATGGAAGGCTAAGCCTCCCCAAACAGGATGTGGCACACCTCTCTCTGGAAGTATGCTGCTGGCCTGCTCTCTCTTGAGCACTGCTGCAGAAAGGCAACCTAGACCATGCACGCACCTATGCTCTGCCCTGGGGCCCCAATCCTGAGTCTCAGTTTTCTCCCCATGACCCTGACCGTGCTGCTCCTCTTCCCTTCCACCTCCCCCTTGAAGCCAGTCGGGGTCTTGGTCAGGTGAGATGGGGCTGGCTTGGACCCAGAGCAGCTGGGGCCCACTGGCATCCCAGGACAGCTGAGACCCTTTGGTCGGTTGGCTGGGGCTAGCTGGTGGCCCAGGGCTTAGGTAACTGATAGGCCAGGGACATGGGGCAGCGCAGGATTCAGGGTGGCTTGGGCAAGTGGTCTGGACCTCAGGGTGGCTCAGCTGGGTCAGCCAGTGCTCATCTGACTCCAGTGAACTGGGAGGAAGGGTGTGGAGTAGAAGAGACAGGTGGAGGGTGCAGGGAGCGAGCATCCCCAAACAGGGAGTTCATGTGCTGCCCGTGGCTATGAGGCTAATAACAGCAGTATAGATGTCCCCACTTGACTTGAACCTCTGGGTTTCTGGGATTGAGAGCCTTAATGATAGGCTGCATCTAGACTGGCAAGTTTTCTGCAAAAGCAGCTGCTTTTGCAGAAAAACTTGCCAGCTGTCTACACTGGCCACTTGAATTTGTGCAAAAACACTGACGATCTAATATAAGATTGTCGGTGTTCTTGCGCAAATACTATGCTGCTCCTGCTTGGTAAAAAGCCCTCTTGCGCAAATGCTTTTGTGAAAGAAGGCCAGTGTAGACAGCTAAAAACTATTTTGTGCAAAAAAGCCCTGATGGCAAAAATGGCAATCGGGGCTTTCTTGCACAAAACCGCGTCTAGATTGGCATGGACGCTTTTCCGCAAAAAGTGCTTTTGCACAAAAGCGTCTGTGCCAATCTAGACGCTCTTTTCCGCAAATGCTTTTAACGGAAAAACTTTTCCGTTAAAAGCATTTGCGGAAAATCATGCCAGTCTAGACGTAGCCATAATGCTTATGCTGCTATTTTAGCTCAGTAGCAAGAAACCAAGCCGATTGACCTGGGCTCTGAAACTTGCTGCCAAGGATTTTGCCGATGTTGTTTTGGGTGGAGTGTTTGTGTGGGTTGTTTTTTGTTTCATTTTTTGCACTGAAGATGTAACCTTACTGACTAACCAATCCCACGTGATGCAGAGATGTTCCCTGGAAGTCTCTGATCAAAGTACTGACCTTTTCCAACTTTGTAGTTTGAGACTTCAAATAAAATTAAAAATAACTATTTAATTTTAAAAACCCCAAGTATTGCTTAATCTGATCTGACCATTCTTGTGCCACTAGCTCATGTCTCCTAGAAGGTCCCTTAGTTTGAGAGACTGCTAATCTGGAGTCTGACATTTCACACCCCCAAAAATTCACTGTCGGACACAGTCTTATGCTTCATTAGTGATGATGCAAAGGACCAGACTCCATGACTCAAATGTAAGATTTTCTGTCAGAAATAAGCTATTGTTGAGATCTGTCCCTTTAAAAATAAACTTCATCCTGTATTTCCTGTACAGTTTCTCTTTATTTTATACCCCCACAATACTACTAACAAAGTCCTGGATCTGAGAACGGGGGCCCACAGAGCTAAGCCTGTCATAATCAACTGATGAACATGTGACTATATGTTGTGTTTACCATCATTCTGATGCAGGATAGTTAACTCAAGAAAAGGCTTTTGCTAAGAGAACGTGGCTAACATCCTTTGTCAAAATCAGCTGCTTTTAACTTCTGGAGACGTCCATATTGCTCCCAAAATCCCTCAGTTTCTTTCCTCCTGATTTTCAAAGGAACAGTGCTGATTTTCAAAGGAACAGTGAACTCACTGGGTGAATAATACTGTTCCCCAGCATGTACAGTCCAGAATGGAAAACATGGTTGACTTATTTTGTTTCATTTCAATAAATCATCATTTGTTCCAGCTGTCTTTCCACTTTGATTTTAGGGACTGAATGAGGAAACAGGGAAAGAAACTCTGCTGGGAACTTTTATCTATGACTCAGGAAAAGAGAGTATTCAAACTTTCCAACTGGAGGTACTTTAAAGGGTGGTGAGATTGGGCAAATGGTACTGTATACATGCAGGTTTGCTTTTTAGTTTTGTTTCTCCTTTCTGTTGAGAGGATTCCAAAGCGGTTAAACTGGTGTTTTTGGAGAACAGAACTGTATTTGTGGACAGTGTGGGAATGGATAGATAATACAGGCAGTTATGTGAACTGGGTTTCAAGGGAGGCCCATGGATTTCAAGGGAGGCCCCTCTTTTATCAAAGTTCCACTTCTGCAACAGCCCTTCTAAGTTGCAGAAGACAGTGGCTCTAATGGCACGTCTATACTTCCCACAAGATCGACGCTCCAGAAGTCAGTCTTCTAGCTTTCGATTTAGCGGGTCTAATATGGACCCATAAATCAAATGCTGCAGGCAGCCCAGCATCTAGTACTCCTCCTTTTGCAAGGATAAGGGAAGCCGATGGGAGCCATCAAGGCTTGGCTTAAGATAAGCTGACTCCAGCTATGCATTTTGCATTGCTGGAGTTGTATGCCTTAAGCTGACCTTCCTGGTCTAGTATAGGCCAGGCCTAAGGGAGTAAAAGATGTGTAGGGTAAAATTCAGCAAAAGATGCATCTGTCCCAACTTCAGAATTGACACGGTGTACATGAGAGTCAAATTTAAACTCTGTTCTTCCTTCTATTTTTCTCAATCAATCTCCCATCTTTCTCTTCCTTCGTCTTTTGTATCCGAAGCGATGGAGGAAAAGTGCTTTTGAAGCTAGGCAGCTGGGTTTTTGAAACACCTAGATTTCATTAGTACCACCTTGAACAAAGCAGTGGGAAAACAAAGCTGGAGAGGCAATGTGGAAGGGTTTCAGATTTATATGCACAGGAGCTGAAATTTCCTGTTGTTCCAGACACATGCTGCAGCTGTTCTCAGCACAGAATTTCAGGTGGTGCCAACCGCTTTCCAAGCTCTGGGATTTGATTTAACATACCCTGAGACAGGTTCAGCTCTGGCATAGGTAGAACCATTTCCCATTAATTTCCATGGGAATTTTCTCCTCTTACTTCAGGACTGAATTTGGTCTAATACTAGAGTTACTAATAGAAACGAGACTAGGACTAAAGAAAAACATTTAAAGTAACACAAGTTTTATTTCTCTTAACTTTTTTTAATTTCAGGGTGAGCTTTCCAAATCTTTTGTTTACATTAAATTCAATGTGCTGAGTAACTGGGGCAATGCAGAGTACACTTGTGTTTATCGAGTCAGGGTACATGGGAAGAGGACAAACAGCAGCTGAGGCCCTTAGTGCGAAGACATGCAGCGAGAAAACAATAAAGACACCTAAAAATGACAGATTTTTGTCAACTAGTGACTCTCCTATGCTCTGTTAAAGAAATAAACAAGATTTAACTTGGATGTGTGCCAAGTCATGAGTACTGGCAAGTGGAGTCTTAATTATATTTATGGATTGAAAAGCTTTAAATCTTACAGGATCCTCTAGAAAAACACTAGAGCAGGAGTGCTGGAACAGTTTGTATAGTGGGGCTATTGAACCAAACTGTAAATCCTGCATATGATGAAAACCACTTCAAGCCAGGGGATGCAGCAGCAATCCCAGCAGTTCTATTTTCAGTACCTATGCAGTAGAGCATTACTGACCACTCCAGGAAGGAACTGACCAGGGTGCAGTGGTGGGAATACCTCCCTCCAAATCAATAACAGCCTTGCTGACCTCATCTCAGTTGAAAGTTGTCCCCTGCATTACTCACTGGTACATTTCGGAGTGAATGATAAATTGTGGCTAAGTCTGTGGGTCTTCACTCTTTCCATTCTTGGAAACATTTTTCCTACTAGACTCTGAGTTTCTCTCTTCCTTTATGACTTAAGAATTTCAAAGCAACTATATGTAAGGGCTTGTCTTCACTTACTCCAAGATCCACGCTTTGGAGATTGATCTTCTGGCATACGATGTAGTGGGTTTAGTAAGAACCTGCTGAATCAACCACTGATGCTGCCTTGGTCAACCCAGGTAGTCCATGGAGTTGTGAGGAGTAAGGGAAGTCGATGGGAGAATTTTGCCTGCCCACTTCCTGCAATGGGAATGCCGCAGAAATTTGACTTAAGGTAGATCGACTCCAACTACGCTATTCATAGGTGGAATTGTGTATCTTAGGTTGACTTTCTTGCATAGTGTAGACCTGGCCTAACTCGGCAGATCTTCTCTCTATCCATAGAGATACAGGGTGCATGAGGAAGTATCATTGATTGTGAGGGATTTGTCAGGACAGGAAGATGCTTGGTGCTACCACAACACTGGTTCTGACTTGTTCACTTCCTCTCTCCACCAGTGTTCCTTGTAAGCTGTGCTGTTGTGCATCCACCCAGGAAAGAGTCAAATGCCACTCAGCTGATTAGCAGAGCACCCACAGCTAGTTTTTTGTTCCTACGGGTGGTGCACATTTGCACAGGCCTGGGTGCACAGACAATACATTATTCCACACATGGATGGAAAAGATTAGCTGGAATAGTATTCCCCACCCAGAAGGGACTGCTTTGGAGTGGAGGCCCTTCCCCCTTGCTAATTGTATCATGAGAAGCAGAGACTAGAGTTGCACCATGACTGCAGTTCCCTACTCTCCCCCACCTAGACTGCATTGAGGTGGGAGCCTCACACTGACTTTTGCTGCAGCTGAGAGCCAAGACACAGTAAGAATCCATCTAAGGATAGCCTGCTCCTTCCTCTGGGTAATGGAGACATAGGTGGTGATGAGCTAGGGGATGAGATTGATGTCCGTGCTAGTCCAAAGTCAAGCCATCCCCATCACTGCCTTCCTTCCAAACTTCACAAACACTGGGCATCAGTAGCACCCACTCCTTAGCAGCTGCTTACGGCTACATGTTAGCCCAAGGCCAGCAGTGGAAGGCAGACAGACAGGAGCTCTTGGTGCAAGTGCTGAGAGACTCTTGGTACTAGTGATTGGACAGAGTAAGGGTTCTTGTTGTGTGGAGGAGAGGGTCATAGCTCCCTGTGAGCGGGGCATTCATTGGGATATTTGCATGACAGTACCAAGCAAACAGTCTCCTATGAAGGTAGCAATGCTGCCTGCTACTATGAGGTTTCCCCTTCTGCTAGGGTTTCCCCTCTGTCCTTTATCTCCACATATGTTGGGCTCCCCCTTACACTTACCATGCCTGCTGCTGCCTGAGAGCAGCTTGTCAGTCACACTCCATGCACTGTGACAGCTAGGGAAGCAGGCCTGGCTGAGAGTTTGTAGCTTGTACCATCAGTAATGAAGAGCAGATGCCATAAGCATCATTGGATGGGTTGGGTCTATAAGGCAGAGGGAATGTGTTAAATTTGGGCATGAGGAAGGATTTGAAGCGATGGTCCCAGAGGAAAGTCATGCAACTGGGCAGGAGATAAGGTAAGTTGGTGCTTCAGGCTAGAGGAGGCCTAGCTTTAGAGGCAGGCAGAAGGCTGAGAGCTGCCAGGGAGATGACGGTGGCTGTCATGGTTTTCCTGAAAATGGCATAGCAGCAGAACATAGAATCACCTTGAGGAGGGTGGTGAGAGTAGGAAAGGGTCTGGCAGTACTGACTGCACTTAATTAGGGGCATGGGCTGCAAAACATGGTAAGAGTGGAAGGCCCCTTTCTCAAGCTCTCTACATCATTGTGGCCAATGGTTGCTGAGCCAGAAGAGATGAATGGAGAATGGCGCCTGAAGAGGGGCTACAGAAGAGCTAGAGGCTCATAGAAAGGAAGATAGTATTTAGCCCAGGGAGGAAGCACCCTCCACCAACAGGGGAAAAGAAGAGAATACTGTGACAGTGAAAGACTATTTGTTTTGATTTCCGGTGGATTTCTATGTAAAACCTGGAAGGGGTGGATATCGGGCTTCTGACTGGAAGGTACAAGCACTGCAAGTGGCTCAACAATGTGTGGAATTTCATCAGAGTGGGGCATGGACATCTGGCCAGAGCATCTGCCTAACACCTTGTATTCGCTGTTTGTTATTGAGGGGGAACCACACAATCTATCGAGAGAACACAGGCCCTCTGATGCCAATTCCAATTATCATGATATACTTCTCTTGGCATTGTGGCCACTGGTTCATAAAGTGTTTTTCATAACAACTATCTTTCTCCACCTTCTACCAAAGAGACTCTAGACTTCTCTAATTATTTTACTGGCCTGTTACCAGTCAAGAAGTTTTCTTGTCTGGCCTAGGCCTAACCCTAGCCCTAATTCTTTGTAAATTATTTTTACTAAAGGCCACCATAGAAAGCTTTCTTTACATACACATTGAATTATTAACATCTGGAGCACTGTAGCCTCCTAGATAGAGCTCTGGGGTTCCATGAATAGAGATTAGGGTTCACAAGACCCCTGGGTGTTTTACTTGGCTTGTTGAATGACTTTGGGCAAGTCACCTCCTCATTCTGTGACTCAGCTTCTCCTGTAAATAATTGTATTTAGCTCCTTTCCAAAACATTGTGGGTATGCCTACACTTAAAAATAAATCAAAATAAAACCCTACAGCAGCAAATCGCATAGCCAGAGGTTCATGATGGACAAACTAGAGAAATGGTCTGAGGTAAATAGGAAGAAGTTTAATAAAGACAATTGCAAAGTACTACACTTAGACTGTGTCTAGACTACATGCCTCTGTCGGCAGAGGCATGTAGATTAGACACATAGGCAAAGGCAAATGAAGCCGCGATTTAAATGATCGCGGCTTCATTTACATTTACATGGCTGCCGCGCTGAGCTGACAAACAGCTGATCAGCTGTTTGTCCGCTCAGCGCGCTAGTCTGGACGCTCCCCTGCCGACATCAAAGCCCTTTGTCGGCAGCCCCGTTATTCCTCGTGGGATGAGGTTTACCGGGGCTGCCGACAAAGGGCTTTGATGTCGGCAGGGGAGCGTCCAGACTAGCGCGCTGAGCGGACAAACAGCTGATCAGCTGTTTGATAGCTCAGCGCGGCAGCCATGTAAATGTAAATGAAGCTGCGATCATTTAAATTGCGGCTTCATTTGACTTTGCCAAACAAACAAATCTACATGGCTCCGTCGACGGAGCCATGTAGTTTAGACGTACCCTTAGGAAAGAACAGTCGGTTTCACACATAGAGAATGAGAAGCAATTGTCTAGGAAAGAGTATTGCAGAAAGCAATCTACAGGTTGTAATGGACCTAAATATGAGTCGACTGTGTTGCACACCAAAAAAAAAAAAAGGCAAATATAATTCTAGGATGCATTAACAGGAGTGTTGCGGGCAAGGCATGAGATGTCATTCTACCATTCTACTGTGTACTGATTAGCCTCTGTTGGAGTATTGTGTCCAGTTCTGGGCACCACATTTCAAGAAAGATGTGTAGAAGGACCAGAGAAGAGCAAGAAAAATGATTAAACATCTAGAAAACATGATCTGTGAGGGATGACTAAAAGAATTGGGCTTGTTTAGATTAGAAAAGAGAAGACTGAGAGAGGACATGATAGCAGTTTTCAGGTTTCTAAAAAGGTGTTCCAAGGAGGAGGGAGAAAAATTGTTCTCCTTGGCCTCTGAGGATAGGACAAGAAGCAATGGGCTTAAATTGCAGCAAGGGAGGTTTACGTTGGGCATTAGGAAAAACTTCCTAACACTCAGGGTGGTTAAACACTGGAATAAGTTGCCTAATGAGGTTGTGGAATCTCCATCACTGGAAATATTTAAGAACAAGTTGTATAGACATCTGTCGGGGATGATCTAGATCAGGGCTACTCGACTTCGGAAGCCTTAGAGGCCACAATGATACTCACAGCACATGATGAGGGCCGCAACTTAAGTGTGGCTGCATATACATGTGAATATACATGCAAGTATATGCAAATAGCATCTTTCACACTGACAGTCATGAATGCAAAGATTAAGGCAAGAATATACAACACACAGGCCCCATTTAAGTCAGTTCTACTGATATTAATAACATGCAACAGTTACCCAATTTCCACCCATCTGACAGCACTTTTAATGAGCAATGACAGTCGAGGAATTTAACAACTAAAACGCATAGCAACAGAAGATCATTATATTGTTTTACCGGTATGGAGCGTGTTCCCATAGGAGACCATGTTCAAAGGACCCCACCTGCAGGCCATGTGTTGAGCCCCACATAAACCCAAACCGCATTGCGGGCCACAAACAAATGGGCCGCAGGCAGCCCACAAGCCACATGCTGAGTAGCCCTTATCTAGATGATGCTTAATCCTGCCATGAGGGCAGGGACTGGACTTGATGATCTCTTGAGGTCCCTTACAGTTCTAGTGTTCTATGAGTCTATGCTATTGTGCTAAAGACAGTCACACAGATGATCTTGAGGACTGTGATCAAGTTATCACAGCTTTTATCCATTCATACACATTACTCTTAGGCTGCGTATAGACTGTCATGATTTTCCGCAAATGCTTTTAATGGAAAAGTTTTTCCGTTAAAAGCATTTGCGGAAAAGAGCGTCTAGATTGGCATGGATGCTTTTGCGCAAAGCACTTTTTGCGGAAAAGCGTCCGTACCAATCTAGACGCAGTTTTGCGCAAGAAAGCCCCGATCGCCATTTTCGCCATCGTGGCTTTTTTGCGCAAAACAGTTTTTAGCTGTCTACACTGGCCCTCTTGTGCAAATACATTTGCGCAAGAGGGATTTTTCCCGAACAGGAGCAGCATAGTATTTGCGCAAGAACACTGACAATGTAATGTAAGATTGTCAATCTTACATTAGATTGTCAGTGTTCTTGCACAAATTCAAGTGGCCAGTGTAGACAGCTGGCAAGTTTTTCCGCAAAAGCAAAAACTTGCCAGTCTAGATGCAGCCTTACTGTAGTATGACAGTAACATCTGGGAGCCCTGAGATCATGGCTCCATTGTACTAGATGCTATAGAAAAACATAAAATAGACTGAGGGTTGGATAAAGGAAATATCATCCCTAATTTACAAATGACAAATTAAGACACAGAGAAATTAAGTGGCTTGCCCTAAATCACACCTGGAGGCTGGGACAAAACTAGGCATCTGCCTGCTCCTAGAGAAGGGCAACTAAGATGTGACAGGATTATGATGATCAATAGATGGCTTAGGCAGTGGTGCTATAAGGAGGGCTTTGGGATGTATGGTCACTGGGAGGCATTTATGGACAGAGGACTGTTCTCTAGAGATGGACTTCACCTAAGTAGGGAGGGAAATAGACTTCTAGGATGGAGGCTGGCTCAATTGATTAAGAGAGCTTTAAACTAGGAATTTGGGGGAGACGGTTGGGAGATGCCCAGGTAATCTCTACGCCAGACTTTAACACTGAGAGGGAGGAAAACGAAGTAAGAAAGGATATAGCTGGGGATAGGAGAATGAACATGAGGAAGGGTGGGATGGATACTAGTCTAATAGGTCATATTGGAGGTATAACGTCTGTGCCAAATTGGGTAAAGAATGTGAATGAGGCCAAACAGCAAAAATTAAGATGTTTGTACACCAATGCGAGGAGCCGAGGTAACAAAAAGGAGGAACTAGAGCTATTGGTTCAGGAAGTGAAACCAGATATTATAGGAATAACAGAAACATGGTGGAATACTAGGCATGACTGGAGTACAGGTATTGAAGGGTATGTGCTGTTTAGGAAAGACAGAAATAAGGGTAAAGGTGGTGGAGTCGCATTGTATATCAAAGATGAGGTAGATTGTAAAGAAATAAAAAGTGATGGAATGGAGAAGACAAAGTCTGTTTGGGCAAAAATCACATTGGAGAAGAAAACTATCAGATCCTTCCCTGGGATAGTGCTTAGGGTGTGTTATAGACCACCAGGATCCAATTTGGATATGGATAGAGACCTCTTTAATGTTTTTAATGAAGTAAATACTCATGGAAACTGTGTAATCATGGGAGATTTCAACTTTCCAGATATAGACTGGAGAACAAGTGCTAGTAATAATAATAGGGCTCAGATTTTCCTAGATGTGATAGCTGATGAATTCCTTCATCAAGTAGCTGCTGAACCAACAAGGGGGGGATGCTATTTTAGATTTGGTTTTGGTGAGTAGTGAGGACTTCATAGATGAAATGGTTGTAGGAGACAACCTAGGCTCAAGTGATCATGAGCTAATTCAGTTTAAATTAAATGGAAGGATACACAAAAATAAATCTGAAACTAGGGTTTTTGATTTCAAAAGGGCTAACTTTAGTAAATTAAGGAAATTAGTTAGGGAAGTTGATTGGACTAAAGAAATTATGGATCTTAAAGTGGAGGAGGCCTGGAATTATTTTAAGTTAAAGTTGCAGAAGCTGTCAGAAGCCTGTATCCCTAGAAAAGGGGAAAAAAATATAGGCAGGTGTGTTAGACCAAGCTGGATGAGCAAGCATCTCAGAGAGGTGATTAAGAAAAAGCAGAAAGCATATAAGGAGTGGAAAATGGGAGGGATCAGTAAAGAAAGCTACCTTATTGAGGTTAGAGCATGTAGGGATAAAGTGAGAAAGGCTAAAAGTCAGGTAGAGTTGGACCTCGCAAAGGGAATTAAAACCAATAGTAAAAGGTTTTATAGCCATATAAATAGGAAAAAAACAAAAAAAGAAGAAGTAGGACCGCTAATTACTAAGGATGGAGTGGAGGTTAAGGATAATCTAGGAATGGCCCAATATTTGAACAAATACTTTGCTTCAGTCTTTAATGAGGCTAATGAAGCGCTTAGGGATAATGGTAAGTTAACAAACGGGACTAAAGATAAGGAGGTAGATATTACCATATCCGAGGTAAAAGCCAAACTTGAACAGCTTAATGGGAGTAAATCGGGGGGCCCAGATAATCTTCATCCAAGAATATTAAAGGAACTGGCACATGAACTTGCAAGTCCATTAGCAAAATTTTTAAATAAATCTCTAAACTCAGGGATTGTACCATTTGACTGGAGAATTGCTAATATAGTTCCGATTTTTAAGAAAGGGAAAAAAAGCGACCCGGGTAACTATAGGCCTGTTAGTTTGACATCTGTAATATGTAAGATCCTGGAAAAAAATTTTAAGGAGAAAGTAGTTAGAGACATTGAGGCTAATGGCAACTGGGACAAATTACAACATGGTTTTACAAAAGGTAGATCGTGCCAAACCAACCTGATCTCCTTTTTTGAGAAAGTAACAGATTTTTTAGATAAAGGAAATGCAGTGGATCTAATCTACCTCGACTTTAGTAAGGCATTTGATACAGTACCACATGGGGAATTATTGGTTAAATTGGAAAACATAGGGATTAATATGAAAGTTGAGAGGTGGATAAGCAACTGGTTAAAGGGGAGACTACAGCGGGTCATACTGAAAGGTGAACTGTCGGGTTGGAGGAAGGTTACTAGCGGAGTTCCTCAGGGATCAGTTTTGGGGCCAATTTTATTTAATCTTTTTATTGCTGATCTTGGCACCAAAAGTGGAAGTGTCCTAATAAAATTTGCGGATGACACAAAGTTGGGAGCTATTGCCAATTCAGAAAAGGATCGGGATATCATACAGGAAGATCTGGATGACCTTGTAAATTGGAGTGATAGCAATAGGATGAAATTTAATAGTGAGAAGTGTAAGGTTATGCATTTAGGGATTAATAACAAGAATTTTAGTTATAAGCTGGGGACACATCAGTTGGAAGTAACGGAGGAGGAGAAGGACCTCGGAGTCCTGGTTGATTATAGAATGACTATGAGCCGCCATTGCAACATGGCCGTGAAAAAGGCTAATACGATCTTGGGATGTATTAGGCGAGGTATTTCCAGTAGGGATAAGGAGGTGTTAGTGCCATTATACAAGGCATTGGTGAGACCCCATTTGGAATACTGTGTGCAGTTCTGGTCTCCCATGTTTAAGAAGGATGAATTCAAACTGGAACAGGTACAAAGAAGGGCCACTAGGATGATCCGAGGAATGGAAAACCTGTCTTATGAAAGGAGACTCAAGGAGCTTGGCTTGTTTACTTTAACCAAAAGAAGGCTGAGGGGGGGACATGATTGCACTTTTTAAATATATTAGAGGGATAAATACCAGGGAGGGAGAGGAATTATTTAAGTTTAATACCAATGTGGACACAAGAACTAATGGATATAAGATGGCTAGTAGGAAGTTTAGACTTGAGATTAGACGAAGGTTTCTAACCATTAGAGGAGTGAGGTTCTGGAACGGCCTTCCAAGGGAAGTAGTGTGGGCAAAAGATCTATCTGGTTTCAAGATTAAACTAGATGGATTTATGATGGGGATGGTTTGATGAGATAACATGATCTTGGTAACTAAGGGTATGTCTACACTACCCTCCTAGTTCGAACTAGGAGGGTAATGTAGGCATACCGCACTTGCAAATGAAGCTCGGGATTTGAATTTCCTGGGCTTCATTTGCATAAAAGGGGAGCCGCCATTTTTAAAACCCCGCTGGTTCGAACTCCATGCAGCGCGGCTACACGGGGCACGAACTAGGTAGTTCGAACTAGGCTTCCTAGTTCGAACTACCGTTACTCCTCATTTCACAAGGAGTAACGGTAGTTCGAACTAGGAAGCCTAGTTCGAACTACCTAGTTCATGCCACGTGTAGCCCGAGGAGTAACGGTAGTTTGAACTAGGAAGCCTAGTTCGAACTACCTAGTTCATGCCGCGTGTAGCCGCGCGGCACGGGGTTCGAACGAGCGGGGATTTAAAAATGGCGGCGCCCCGCTTATGCAAATGAAGCCCGGGAAATTCAAATCCCGGGCTTCATTTGCAATTGCGGTATGCCTACATTACCCCACTAGTTCGAACTAGCGGGGTAGTGCAGACATACCCTTATTCTCTTGTTTCTCTGTGCAATACCAAATATCCCTTTTCCACCCTTCCCTACTCACCTTGTAGCTTCTGCTTCCATATACAGTAGACTTCCGATAATCTGGAATCTATGGGACCTAGGTGGTGCCGGATTATCAGATATGCCGGACTATCAGGAGGTATTTATAAGCTAGTTATATATATACTGTATACATTATATACTGTATATAAAGTGTTCCTAGCCCTTATTGTACATACTGTATACAGTATACTGTAAGGTTTTAGTTTTTTAAAGCCTTTTTTACCCTTTTTGCTCAGTTCAGCTGCTGCTGCTGTTACCTTGTGACTCATTTTTTGCCAAAGCTCACTCAGTAGGCTCTTGCCATTTTGATGCCGGACTATCAGGAGTGCCGGACTATTGGATGACGGACTATTGGAGTTTTACTGTATGTTGTGATTTAATGCAGCTTATCTATGCCACAGCTATGCACATTTTACACCCCCATCACCTTTAAAGATTATTTTTCTAGTTCTTCCTGACAGCCTGATCCAGCCTGTAATTTCTAAGAGCTGTAGTTCTGCCGTTCTTCCAAACAACTCACTTGCACATGGCATTGCACAGACAGTAGATATGATATTAAGCCATATGTTTCACGTTATCAAGTGAATGGCCACTGAGGCATCAGTGAGTAATAACCATCATTTAGAATCAGTGTCATTCCACTACTTTTAATTCTGTTCCAACTTTTTGGCTGTTCTGTATAATTAGAAAACTAGGTACCAGATCCCCAAGTCGTGAAAATCAAGATAAATCTATTGACTTCAGTGAATCTTTGCTGATTTTATACCAGCTGATGATCTGGTGCATAGTTGGCTAACAATTTTGTATTCAAAACAAAATCCTTTTCCCACTATTGAACTATGCAATCAGCCATCCTTTCATATTCTTATCAGCCTTATAATTAACCTGTTTCCATGGGGACTACCTCCTGTTAGTGATCTTATTTGAAGGGGTTTATTTTGTATCTGTTTTTTGTCTGCATACCCTGCTGAATCAATTAATCATTTCATTAAAGCTGCAAATAGGCTGTACTAATCAGAAGCAAGTTGAGCATCATTTTAAAAAAATACACTTCAGAACAAATGAACCATACTATCCAAAATAGGATGCCTTGTATTATAAAAGAAAAAAAATAAAACTGGAGTTAATCAGCATAATAGATGTTCCTTTAGGGAGGGCAGTTGATGGCAAAACAGATATCACTAGTGGTTTGGTCTGAAGGCTCATGCTATCTGAACAGTTTTTATTTGCTATACAGATGTTAATGCAAGAGAGAACAAACAATTTAGCTATAGCTATCTGTTCTTCTCTGGATGTTTGTGGCGACTTACCAGGCAATTCATTAGCCCTGTTACAGTGATTGAAGAAGAACTCCAAATGCTGCATACATAGAACCAAATCTAGGTTCACTTTGCTTTTCCCCCTCTGAAAATGGATGGAGAATAATTCTGTCTGTTGTATTTTGGGGATTCCATATGCACATAGGCAAGGGGCATGTATAATCCTCGCAAAGGAAGGAGTATGGGGGAGCAGAGGATATGCACTAAAATGAGAAGACCATGGCCAGGACTGGTGAAAATGGATGCTTGAAATTAGACTTCAAGTTCCATATTTAGGTTTTTGTGATGCTGACAAACCAAGTGCCAGCTCTGGCCTGTGCTGTAGGTCTTCACTGAGAGCTGATAAATTCATAGCTAAAAACAAACTAGCTCACCTGTGTACATTAGATTGGACCTCCCTGGTCTGGCATCCTGGGGACCTGATTGGTCTGAATGAGGGATTTTGCTGGACCAAGGGAGGTCATTTCTGGCTCCTCAGCCCAGCTTCCTGGCAGCCATCAGCCTCCCTGCTGCATCCCATCCTTCTCCTGCCACCGTCCTGTTGCCCCTCCAGCAAGCCTGCTGCCATGCCAAGTTCCCAACTCCACCAGCTCTGCCATTGCTGACCCAGGGCTCCTGGTCCTGCCAGACCTGCTGCAGCAGTCCACAGTCCACTGTGGCTGACCACTGCCCTGCTGCTGGGGCTGGCAGACCAATGCTCTGGTGGAGCAAGCTGGTGCTCCATGTACTCTGCCAAGGGCTCAACCAGACTCCAGTGGCAGAGCTTCTGGCCGCCGGTCCCTCTGCAGCCAGCCCGGCTGGGCTCCAAGACCACAGATGGTGCCGGACCAAGGAATCCCAGTTTAAAGAGTTCCAACCTTTAGTTTTGTTCATAAGAGACATTAGTCTTATATGAATATATTTAGTGTTTCAAATGTATGAAATGCTTATAAGTTGTTGCGTGCATTAATCTCACTTGTAATGTCTGCATTCCATGGTAGAAGGTAAAACACAAGTTTGTTTTATCACAGTAAAAATGCCTGCTCTGAACTTGTGAATTCAGATGGAAAGAGTGGGCTACTGTAGGAAAAAAGCTTTGTTGGTTGCCCCATTCGCCCATGGAGAAGTACAGGCAAAAGGGCTCATCGAATTGGTTTTGCATGCTGGAAGCGGGAAATGAAAAAAATCTTCATGATAGTTCTTTCTATCTCTTTGATGTCTATCTCTTACAAGGGCTACACCTAAGAAAAATCATGGAAGGGATCCTTAAGGAATCCATTTTGAGGCACTTGGAAGAGAGGAAAGTGATTAGGAATAGTCAGCATGGATTCACAAAGGGCAAGTCGTGCCTGACCAATCTGATTAGTTTCTATGATGTGGTAACTGGCTCTGTGGATGTGGTAAAGTCAGTGGATGTGATATACCTTGATGTTAGCAAGGCTTTTGATACGGTCTCCCACGATATTCTTGCCAGCAAGTTAAGGGAATGTGGTTTGGATAAATGGAGAGTAAGATGGATGGAAAGATGGCTAGAAGGCCGGGCCCAGCGGGTAGTGATCAACAGCTCGATGTCAGGATGGCAGTCGGTTTCTAGTGGAGTGCCCCAAGGTTCGGTTCTAGGACCGGTTTTCTTCAATATATTTATTAATGACCTGGATGAGGGGATGGATTGCACCCTCAGCAAGTCTGCAGATGACACTAAGCTAGGGGGAGAGGTAGATACACTCGAGGGCAAAGATAGGGTCCTGAGTGACTTAGGCAAATCGGAGAATTGGACCTCAAGAAATCTAATGAGGTTCAACAAGGACAAGTGCAGAGTCCTGCACTTGGGACAGAAGAATCCTAAACATTGTTACAGGCTGGGGACCAACCAGTTAAGTAGTAGTTCTGCAGAAAAGGACCTGGGGGTTACAGTGGATGAGAAGCTGGATATGAGTCAACTGTGTGCCCTTGTAGCCAAGAAGGCTAATGGCATATTAGGGTGCATTAAGAGGAGCATTGCCAGCAGATCTAGAGATGTCATTATTCCCCTTTATTTGGCTCTGGTGAGGCCACATCTGGAGTATTGTGTCCAGTTCTGGGCCCCCCACTACAAAAAGGATGTGGATGCATTGGAGAGGGTCCAGCGGAGGGCAACCACAAAGATTAGGGGGCTGGAGCATATGACTTATGAGGAGAGGCTGAGGGAGTTGGGTCTGTTTAGTCTGCAGAAGTGAAGAATGAGGGGGGATTTGATAGCAGCCTTCAACTTCCTAAAGGGAGGTTCCAAAGAGGATGGAGAGAGGCTGTTCTCAGTAGTGACAGATGGCAGAACAAGGAGCAATGGTCTTAAGTTGTGGTGGGAGAGGTCCAGGTTGGATATTAGGAAAAACTATTTCCCTAGGAGGGTGGTGAAGCACTGGAATTGGTTACCTAGGGAAGTAGTGAAGTCTCCATCCCTAGAGGTGTTTAAGTCTCGGCTTGACAAAGCCCTGGCCGGGTTGATTTAGTTGGGATTGGTTCTGCCTAGAGCAGGGGGCTGGACTTGATGACCTTCTGAGGTCTCTTCCAGTGCTATGGTTCTATGATTCTATAAGAAACAAAAAGGCAGAGCTCCCCAGAGTTAAGCACTGAAAGACATTTAATGCTGACAGGTTCCTACATCTTTTGACTCACAAACTGAAACTCATTTGTGAATATATACTTGCTTGCTTTAACCTGTACATAACTCTTGTATTTTTGTTTCCTAGTTTATACACCTTTAGTTATTTTATTCCAGGATTAGCTACAAGTGTTGTCTTTGGTGTGAGATCTGAGGTACAAATTGATGTGGGGTGAGTTCCTGGTCTCTTGGGACTGGATGCAATTTGAATATTTTGTGCTCTTTGATGTAAGTGAGCATTTATAATGAAGTCCTGGGTGGCAAGATAAACTGCAGAGCACATGGCAACTGTCCATGGTTCCATGGAAAGACTGTTACAGGGCTCTAGGAATTCACACTTGTTACTGAGTTGGAAAAATCTAATTCGAGAACATACCACCATGGGGTGTCTGCCCTGCTTTGACAATCTGTCCTGGGACTGGCACTCTCAGATATGGGCCATGCCAGAAGCCTTCAGGTCACCAGGTCCTGATGAAATGCACCCTAGAATCAAGACCGCTGATGGGGGAAAGGGGAGGATGGCAAAGGGGGAAGTTGCCCGGGGGCCCAGCAATTCAAAGAGGCTTGGAGCTCCTGGCTGTCACCGTTGCTACTGTGGCAGCAGTGGCAGCCAGAGCCCTGGGCCCCTTTGAATTGCTGCTGAAGGCTGAGGGGGGCGGAGGGCTAAGGGCTGACTGCCCTTTCCACTCAAGGCCTTGCCCCACCTGAGGGCATGGAGCCAGACCCCTTCCCCCACTCCTTGCCGCAGGACGCACGGTGGCTGTTGGCTCCTCTGTCTAGAATACTCAAGGAGCCGATTGAGGCAGTGTCTGAGCCATTCGCTACCATCTTGAAAAGTCATGGAAGATGGGAGAGATTCCAGAGGACTGGAATAGGGCAAGCGCTGTGACAAGTGGATGACTCCCTGCTTTGAGTACACTGCTCAATCCCATATTTGAAAAAAGGGTGTGTATGGGCGTGTGTGGCACCTCTGAAAGATTCCAGATTCAAAGTGCAGCGATGGAAGCTGCATATTTATTCATGAAATCAGTTTGCATAGCTTTTGTCAGCTTCCCTCAATCTGCTCTGCTAATGTGCTCGCACCCTAAGCAGGAAGAGAGGGTATTCTATCTTCAGGTCAGTCACTCCCTGGCCTCTCCCTTTAAGGATGCCACTTGGTGCTAGCTGTGGAGATGTTTTTGTGACATAGGCCCTTCCACTACAGAAACGTGAATAGGAATGTAACAGTGTAGCCAACACTACTTGCTGGGAGGTTCAGATACTAAAGGTGTTCCTATGAATTACTGCCTGGTGCCTAGGAAATACGCTAAATGCTATGCTGCATCAAAAGACCAGAATTCCTTCAAAGTAAATAATACTATTTACAGTTACCAACAATTCATCATTATATCAGCGATCTTAAAATGGAATTGGTTTGGGATTTGTTAATAAAGCTGTATTGTCATCAGGTGTGGATTTTGGGCACATTACGATACGTTGCACTTATATCTCCTTCTGAAGATCATCTGGACATGACCCATCTCTGAGGATTTCAAATATTATAGACCTAAGCCTCACAATACTCCTGTGAAGAAGCTAGGTCTCAAAATCATTTGACAGATGAGGACACCCAGCAGAGAGATTAAATATTTTATCTAGGATACAGAGAGCCTTGCTCAGAATTCTGACTAAAACCCAATCATCGGTGTGACACTAGTGCTAGACCATGCTGTGTCCCAGAAGTCACAGAATGCCTCTGGGCTGCTCTGACTTATCCCAGCTGCAATTGCTCGCTAGAATCAATTCTGCTGGCTGAGGATTAGTGCACTCCAACCAGTGCTCCCTCTTATTCTTTGTTAGCCTGCTATGTAGTGAAAGGGAGGACCCTCTGTGTAACCTAAATTATGATAATTTAGAGCCGGTGTACATTGCTCTAAAGCTCCTAAGTTTAGGCAGCTGTCCCTCCCATTTGTACTCTGGGTCTGGTACCAAGACAAGGGAGCACAGATGTTAAGTTGTGGGGCAAGGAGCAGGGAGAATCCTATTTTGTCATATCCAAAAGAAGAACTTCGTTTAAGGATGAAGTGGAAATGACAGATAGTCAGCACTACTTCTAAGGGCGGTGAGACCTACTGTGTTGACTCTTTTGGAGCTTTCCTGCACAAAAGCACAGAGATACCAAGAAGACAGGCACTTTGTAAATGGGCCAGAATAAGGAAAACAACTTGGTTTTCTCCCAAGCACTGCTCAATACCTTAGCTCCATACTCTCCTGATGTCAAATGCTACTCATGAGACTCTGCTCCTGGTAGACTGTATAGAACTTGTTAGCATGACTGTCTCTCTTCATTTGGCATGCTTTAAAGTGAAATAGATAACCATTGTAACCTTTTGGTGTTTAGAGAGAAGGCCCCTTTAAATCTTTTTCTTGAGGCGGTAAGTGCTGATGGTTCCAGAAGGAGGAAGAGCAGTGAACGAGGAGGCAGCTGAGAGAGAAAGGGGATAGTGACAGGGAAGGTGTGACTAGAACTCTAGACAAGGAGCAACAAGCAGACCCTCAGAGTGAAGCAGCCAGGAACCTGCCTGGGTTGGACAGAGCAGCCAATCAGGGACACCCAAGATAGGCGCAAGGACGAGCATTGTGCCAGGAAGGAATTGCGCGAGGAGGACAAACTGGAACTGGACCCACTATCACTGCTGCCCAAAGCTGCATGGGGCCAAGTGTTCTGGGACTTGGGACTACACACTGGGAATAAAGCGAGAGGCTATAGCTAGTGTCATGCTAGGTGGGTTTGCAGACAGCAATGGAAGAGGACACCAGAAGGCTTTGTTGTTGAAAGCTGGCTGGTGGCAGAGATGACTGGGAGCCCCCAAGCCTCACTGCCAGATGGAACTTTGCCCATGATTCCTGAACTCTGTGGCTATGTCTACACTGGCGCGATCTTGCGCCAGAGTTATGCAAATGAGGCTAAACGTGGAATATCACTGAGCCTCATTTGCATATCTAATGTGCCGCCATTTTTGCAGAAGAGGTTCTTGCGCCAGAAGGAGCATCTACACTGCCCCTTCTTGTGCAAGAAAAAACCTCTTGCGCAACGCTGTTATTCCTGAAAATAATCAGCATAGCAGCATTGCGCAAGAGGGCTTTTCTTGCGCAAGAAGGGGCATTGTAGACAGCTCCTTCTGGCGCAAGAGCCTCTTCTGAAAAATGGCGGCTCATTAGATATGCAAATGAGGCTCAGCGATATTCCACGCTTAGCCTCATTTGCATATCTCTGGCACAAGATCGTGCCAGTGTAGACGTAGCCCTTGTGCAGACACATTGCTCCGCCCTTTTACATTGGGCCTGTTGGGCCTTGAGTTAGATGCAACCCATTTGTACTGCTGCTCCTTTCTTTCCCCCTTTTGTTTTTCTCTTTTCATCCCTCTGCAAATAAACATTTCCTTTCACAATGTTCTTTGTGTTCTTCTGGTGTGTGTGTATCCCCTTGTGGGGAGGCAGGTGCAGTGGAACAAGTACCCGTGGGATGGAAGGGACTTTCCCTGCTGCATTCCTGTGTGTGTCTTCTCTTGGCCAGAGCTACCTGCAGAACAGACTTGGCCATGAGGACGCTAATGTTGCACAGGGTAGACATTTAAACTGTCATTATTATGTTTCATGCATGGATGAGTCAGGTTGTTCCTCTCGGTTACTCTTCCAGGCTGTCTGAAGACTCATTCAGCCAACACTGCAGTGGTTAACATAAGAATGGCCATACTGGGTCAGACAAAAGGTCTGTCTTGCCAGAGGGAATGAACAGAACAGGTAATCATCAAGTGATCCATCCCCTGTCACCCATTCACAGCCCAGATAAGCAAGAGGCTAAGAACACCAGCCCTGCCCATCCTAGCTTATAGCATTGAATGACTATATACTTTATTCAGTTCTCTTTTTAAACTCTGTTATATTCTTGGCCTACGTCAGCATCCTCTGGCAAATTGTCCCACAGGTTGACTGTACATTGTGTGAAGAAATGCTTCCTTTTGTTTGTTTTAAACCTGCTGCCTATTAATTTCATTTGGTGAGGTCTAGTTTTTGTGGTATGAAGAGTAAATAACATTTCCATATTTACTTTTTCCATATCAGTCATGATTTTAAAGACTTCTTTGATATTCTTCCTTAGTTGTCTCTTTTCCATGCTGAAAAGTCCCAGTTTCATTAATCTCACCTCATGTGGAAGCTGTTCCATACCCCTAATCATTTCTGTTACTTTGCATTTATCAGCATTTAATTTAATCTGCTACCTTACACTCAGCTTTAATTCTGAAAGTTGTTTTTGTTCCCAAGAGCTAGAGACTTACATTATCTTTTAAATAAAAGAGGAGATTTTAGAGCACATGATGCGGCCAAAAGTAGTGATAGCAGTAATGATGGTGTTTAGGTAGAAGGCAGTGATGTTGGTAAGACAGGGATAGAAAATCTTGAGTGTCAGTACACAGCTTTATCATTAGACCCTGTTCATCCTAATGCAAATGAAATTCATAATCACAGGAAAGAGAACACATGGGCTTTTCAAAAACTCAAATCACTCATCTCATTACTGATACATAAATATACCACATGAGCCGGTGCACCTTTCAAAGCAGCTGCATGGAAAACAAAGAATAAAAGAAAAAAGCACCAAGGAAACAGAAATTTGCAAAGCAGAAAACAGGAGCTACAATAGCGTGTGTGAATGAATTAATAAAATGGTTTGCTTCTGTAGTTTTATCATCAGCAGTCTCACTGATTGCTATAGCCCTTAACCAAGTTTTCAGGTTTGACTTTGAAACAAAATTCATTTTACCCCCAGTAACCACTGGAAAAAATTAATGAACTGCCTACCTCTTAGGATATCAAGGGCCAGTTGTGGTTCAGAGAAATGGGAATTCATTCAAAACATACATTTTTAAAAAATGGTTTATAACTTACTGCATGCAAATGAGTGATTGGGCCTGAACCCAGCCATGACTACTAGGCAGTCAATTTACCAGGATCAACTTATTCATTTCTAAAAATTATTATACAAATACACCCTTTCCTGTAAAGGGAAACTTCACTAATAAGATCTATACATTCTCTTCATACTCATTCAAGCTGCTTTGTAGCATATGCTAATCCAGGGGTTCTCAATCTTCATTGCACTGTTATCCCCTTCTGACAATAAAAATTACTACATGACCCCTGGAGGGGAGACCAAACCCTGAGCCTGCCCAAGCCCTGATACCTCAGGTCCAAAGCCAAAGCTTCATCCCAACTGCCCTGAAAAGGGAGGCCACAGATGAAGTCATAGGGCTTCCGATAAAAAGTCTTTTGAAGCCATCCACTGGGCAGTGGGCTCAGGCTTCAGATTTGGCCCTTGCACGTCCAAGCCAGATTTGGTGACCCCATTAAAACAAGGTTGTGATCCATTTTGGGGTCCTGACCCACAGTTTGAGAACTGCTGTGCTAATCAATTCTGTCATTAAGTAACTTCTATGCATTCCTGCTGAGGATCTCAAAGCACTTCAAAACAATAATGACAGTAAATATTAAAGTGCTCGGTGTAGAAGGGAAGCATGTTCCCCTCCTGTGAGATGGGAATGCTACCTACAAAGCAGTTACGGATGACACATTCAGTACACTCCCAGGAAACATCCCACAGCACACACCCCATGCATCAGCCCCAAACAATCCATCCATTCACCCAGGAGCCTTTCCTTCTCAAGGTCCTCCATTCTCCAGTCAAGCCCTGGCCACAGCACCACCAATCACCTTGATGAATCAAGTCTCCAGCACTCAGGCAACCCACTCCACTGCTGCCCCAAGCTCCCATCCCATTCATGCAGCTTACCACCTACCACTGCCAGGCATCCAAATCCCCACCCCATGTTTCTTTTCACCCAGCTGCTGGGTAGCTCCCTAAAGTACATACCACTCTCTATTCCTTCTCACCCAACAGCCGGGCAACCATATTTTCTTAAGCTAACACCTATACGCTGCTGCTGGCCACTCACATCACCCAGCCACTTTCTGTCTCCTGGCTACAGTACAGACGAGAAGCGGTTAAGCCCTAAGGATGCATTGTGCAACATGTCTCGGAGAATCTGTCTGCAGGGTCTTTAGTGAACTGGACCAAAGAGATGGCTCAGCAGGGAAGGATGCCTAGGGGATAGAGCAGCCCTGTATGCATAGGGGTAGGACCTAGGGTGAGGGCAGTATTAGAACAGAGTGCTATGCCTTTGCCCTGGAGGCTGCTGCAGATCCTGGGGTGCAAACAGGCTGGAAATAGCTACCTCCCCACCACTGCAGAGCCTAGGTGAGCAGTGGAGAAGCTTCCCCCTGCCAGCACTGTGTGGGGCTTTGGAACATGCAGGACTTGGCTCTTCCTGCTAATCAGTGCCCTGGGCCAGAGGGTCTTTAGCTTTCTGTAGGTGCCAGCCCAGCCAGAAGCAGTGCGGGAAGGAAGGAGCCTGCCAAAGCTTTTGTGCAAAAGGGCCAGTGTAAACAGCTCAGATTTGATTTGCGCAAAAAAGCCCCGATTGCGAAAATGGCGATCGGGGCTTTTTTGCACAAAAGCGCGTCTAGATTGGCATGGATGCTTTTCCGCAAAAAGTGTTTTTGCGGAAAAGCATCCGTGCCAATCTAGATGCTCTTTTCCACAAATGCTTTTAACAGAAAACTTTTCTGTTAAAAGCATTTGCGGAAAATCATGCCAGTCTAGATATAGCCCCTTTGTTTTAAGCTGGCATGTCTCTCTAGCTGCTGTGCAATCCCCCCACCCCCTGGCCCTGATTAGCCAGGGGCAGGGGGAGTGGCAGGGCATCTGTGGGACAGATTTGGCCCACAGAGGGCCCTTTGCCCACCCCTGATCTAGAATTCTAGACAGTGCTTGGTAGGGTTGCCAGATGATTTCAACAAAAATACCGGACACACTTGACACGACCTTATAATCTACATTACATCTTATTTAGAAAATACCGGACATTTCTATTTTCTCATTTCTATTTCCTCAATTTGTTTTCCGAACACAAAGCTCAAATACTGAACTGTCTGGTTCAAAACCGGACACCTGGCAACCCCCTTAGTCCTGCCATGTGGGCAGAGGACTGGACTCCACCTCTTGAGGTCCCTTCCAGTTCTATGATTCTATGAATAACTGAGCATCAGCAACACCTAAACAATAAATCTCACAGAGGCACTTTTAAAAGAGTGCCTCAAAGACATGTTTTGCAATACAGTTGTAATGATTTTTCAATCCTCTTAAGGAAGTGTTCAAGGAATAAGCCGCTGCTGCCCTCTTGTGGGAACATGTGCACTAGACTGGACTGTTTAATGGCAAGCTGTTCAGTGTGGTAAGGCCTTTTAGGAGACCTTTCACTTTGTCTAACCATGCTATATTTTCTACTTGATAGTGTCTTGTGGTGGGTGACAGTGTGTAGTTGAGCCCCCCTTGATTTTGGTACCCAGATGTGGCAGTTACTGGTATGATACTGTGCTGACTATCCCTCAGGTTGCATGCTTGCTGGTAACTTCCCATTTTTGCAAAGATTGCTTCTGACCTGACCTGAACCTAATTCTAAGGCCTTCTCTTTTTTAAGGGATATCCAGCCCTCCTGGATGCATCCCTTTTTGACCCACATTACCCTAATGCCCCCTTAGGCTTACTGTTCCCTTTTATTTGCAGGGTACCTAGGGGATTGCTTCTTTCATTCCAGCTCCCTGTTAGTGCAGCCTTTGGGGTTGCTGCTGCAGACTGTAGTCCCAGTCATTTTCACTCTGGGACAGCTCCTCTTACATCCTGTCAGTGTCCTCCTGGTACCACCCGGCCTCTGGCCCCCTCTTCTGGACACACTCAGCTCGCTGGCCCCCATATTTCCCTAAAGCTGCTTATCTTCCTGTCACTTGTCAGGGCGCCTCCTACCAGACCTCACATAGAATTCAGTCACTTCATTTCTCCAGCGCCTCAGGGCCACCATTCATTCGGCCCACATAGCTGCCTGTGGGTTGCTTCTTGATCCGAATCTGATGGAAGTCATTTTTAGATGACTGAAACCTAAGTCAAGGCTAGTCAAGGCCTTTATGTTTAGCTGAGCTGCTCAGCCCTTGATTGATGCCTCCTTAGAAGTGAAATGCAGGACAATGTAGCACTTTAAAGACTAACAAGATGGTTTATTAGTCTTGTTAGTCTTTAAAGTGCTACATTGTCCTGCATTTTGCTTCAACTACCCCAGACTAACACGGCTACATTTCTATCACTATTCCTTAGAAGTGGTTACACAGCTTTACGTGTACCAGTAAAGTCTCTTTCCCACATAACATCTAAGATGTGGGACTGTTCAGCCGCTGCCCCTTTGTGAAACCAAGAGGATTTTCTCGCTGTCATACTGATCCTCTATCTCTGAGCCAGCAGCCAGAAACTGTCAAATGCCAGTTGTCAACTGCCAGCAACCATCCTGGTTAGTCTGCTGTGATGTCAACAGATCAACTGCCATCAGATCAACAAAGTCTGTGTTGGAAAGATGCAATGATTACACGTCAGATGCTTGCCCTTTGAAGGTCAGTCTGTCAGGTCTGGATTGTCTGACATGTCATTAAAGTTCATTTATTTTATGGGTCAGACCTTTCTGTCTTTTGGGGCTGCCAGGACAGGTACCCAAACCTTGGGCTAAATCTGTAAGAGTTGTCCAGTCTAAGGTGAACTCAAAGCCATTGGCTCATTGGCACACCACTGTTGGCCCCAAATGCTGACAGTAAGATGGAGGTGCTATGGTTTGAAACAACTTACTATCTTGTGAGAGTTTATAGATAAAATCATTCTGGATGCACTTGAAATACTCAAATATTAGAGCTACAAGTTAAACAGTATGTGACAATGGCAAACCTCAGTGAATGCTGAACATTTTTTGGTTTCTTGATAACTTATAAATAAGTCTTCCCATATGAGGATTTTAATGTCTGAATATATGTGATCAACATTATGATGGAGCAAATTGCAGCCTTGTCTCTATGTTAAATCATTAATTGTGTCATTGTTTTTAAGTGTTGAAACTGTTAACTCAAGTCCCATGGCCTCAGACTAGCTAGTCTGCAGCATTTTATTTTCCTCTCAATAACCATTCTGGTCTTCTTCTATAAATTCCCATTTCAGTAAGGGCCCTTTTTCTGAGGTAATCTCTAGGGTGGTGTCATCTCTTTGTTCTGTGCACCAGGAAAGATGAGCAGAGAATGACTGTTCAATGAGACTCACTGTGGAGTTGCAGAATGCAGCAGTTTCCATTCACTGATAGCTGCATACCTTGAGGCTGCCTTTGCTTTCCTCCAGTATCTCTGAGCTAAGCCCCAAATCCACCCTCACTAGTTGAAAAAAACTGATGACAGTCAATAGAACGAAAAGCCCAGCTGCTCCAGCTGAAACTTAGACTCCAGCTAAGCTCTCTACAGTCTAGTCATCCTTCCAACTATCCCCAGTGCTCCAGAATATTGCAAGTGTTGCCATGACTACCTCTGCCAGAAGTTTTCTGTTAAAAGCATTTTCGGAAAAGAGGGTTTAGATTGGCACAGACGCTTTTCTGCAAAAGCACTTTTTGCGGAAAAGCGTCCGTGGCCAATCTAGATGCCCTTTTGCGCAAAAAAGCCCCGATCGCCATTTTCGCGATCGGGGCTTTTTTGCAGAAAACAAATCTCAGCTGTCTACACTGGCCCTTTTGCACAAAAGTTTTGCACAAAAGGGACTTTTGCCTGAACGGGAGCAGAATCGTATTTCCGCAAGAAGCACTGATTTCTTACAGTAGGAAGTCAGTGCTTTTGTGGAAATTCAAGCGGCCAGTGTAAACAGCTAGCAAGTTTTTCCGGAAAAGCGTCTGATTTTCCGGAAAAACTGGCCAGTCTAGACACAGCCCAGCTTTTTACTGGTAACCAAACTCCTTCAAAGTAAGTAACTCTGTTTACTGTTTCATCAATGTCACAGTGTATCTGCCCCCGTAGAATGGAACTGTGTTGTTTAGAATTTGTTAATAAAGCTGTATGTGTCAGAATTTTGGGCACATAACAGTGCGTTGTCCTTGTATCTTTATCTGAAGAGCATCTAGATTTGATCCTCTCTCTGAAAATCTCAAAGTACTCTACAAACATTATAGAACTAAGCCTTGGTGTGATAGGGTCAATCTGGATAGCTACAGGAGAGTAATCAAAGGCAAGTATATTGGTCCCCGATTGAAAAGGTCTCCTTTCCCTGGGTAAGGTAAAAAGGTTTAATCCAGAACAATCAGGAACTTGCCAAACTCAATGAAGGCAAACAGGCCAATGAAGACACCTGAAGTAAATCAGGAACTTTCTAGACCTAGTTAGGACCGGCTGATCAGGGCATCTGGAATCAGTGAAGAACCAACTAGTAGTACAGGTTGAACCTCTCTCAACCAGGACTCCCTAGTCTGGCAATATCTGTGATCCAGTAGGACCCCTGGCTGTTGCTGGACCACAGAGACCTGGTGGAGGGCTAGAGGCAGGAGTCCTGCAGGGGCTAGGAACCCATCTAGACTGGTTGCAGAAAGGCCAGCAGCCCTGCTGCAGGGGTCGGTGGCCAGAATGCCAGTGGCTCTGCTGTGGTGGGGCCAGGAGCCATGGCAGCAGACTGTGGAGCTGCCGCAGCATGGCTGACAGAGCCAGGAGCCCCAGTAGCAGGACCAGTGCTGCCCCAGTAAGGCTGGGGGGTTGGGAACCCTGGTGGCTGCGCAGCAGTGTTTGGGGGGAGTCCCAGCATTGGAACTGTGGGGGGGTGGACTAGTGCTGCCAAAGCGGGGTTGTCAGGGCTGGGAGCAGCGGTGGCAGGGCAGTGGTTTGTTGCAGTGAACCTGAAAGCCTCAGTGGTGGGGCTGTAGGCTGCTGTGGCAGGCCAGCAGGGCTGCTTGCACGTGGGGAGGTTGTCGGGAGGCCAGACCAGGAGTGGAGCTGGACTGGGGGGGAGGCAGAAATGACCTCCCCTTGTCTGGCAAAATCCCTCCTTCGAGACCACTCAGGTCCCCAGGCTGTCGGACCAGGGAGGTCCAACATGTCCTGGTTTCAAAGTCTCTCCTATTAGCTCACTGTACCCAAGGCCTGGAGCGGTTGGGGCTTAAAGACAGTACTGTGGAAGTCTGGAGGCCTGAATGTCATCAAGAACCAGGAAGAAAGGCCTGTGCAAAGGAAGGTGCTGGGAGAGGCTGTGGATAAGTAGCCTAGGGAATTGAAGCTGTCATGCAGCTGGTACTGGGGACATTACAGGCAGCTGCTATCACAAGGTTCCTGAGCTGAAACCCAGAGTGGAGGGTAGCCCTGGATTCTTCTCCCCTCCATCAACTGCTTACTTGCCATGGGAGAGTTGACCTGAAGAGTGTGTCACATCCTAGGGGAAGGACTAATTTGGGGGAGAGTCTGACTCTGTACCACGTGGAGGAGCACAAAGACTATGGGGCTTGGTCTCCTCTCTTTTCCCCACACTGGCCAATGATGAAAGTGGCTAAATAAACAGCAAGTTTGTGCCCCTACGGAAAGTGTCTAAACTGAGTGCTGCCGTGAGCCTTTGAGGCGAGCAATCTGCCTGGAAATGTGCGACCCATCGAAACAGAGGAGGAGCTTTGCCACAACAGCTTTAAATATCCAGTGGAGCATTATCCACAGCATTATCTTTCCAACATCTCAGTATTGTTCCTTTAGCCAATGTAAACCTTTAGGCTGTCTCTACACTACGAGTTTTCTTGGCAAAAAATATGCTAATGAGGGTCTCATTTGCATGAGTCATGATCACATTTGTATATTTTCTGCCAATCCATTTTTGTGCAAAAACAAGCAATGTGGACATTTTCTTTTTGCGCAAAACCCTTTTTCTGCAAGATCCTTATGCCCACAAAAAAGGTTTACCGATCTTGCAGAAAACGGTTTTTTGTGCAAAAAGAAAACATCCATACTGCTTGTTTTTCTGCAAAAACGGATTGGCAGAAAATATGCAAATGAGGTTGACTCATGCAAATGAGCCCCTCATTAACATATTTTTTGCCGAGAAAACTCGTCATGTTGATGTAGCCTCATTGTATTAGTTTTACAAATTCCAAAATGGCTTCTGCGTTTCCCAAGACCTTCTCACCATAACAAGCAGTCTGATTCTCCATCCTATTGGGGCAGCATTTGCCCATATCCACTTGGTGCTTAGTTGGAAATGAACCCCCAAGTACAAGGCAATGAACATCACTTTTAAAAAAATTTCCAGCTCATTTCTCCCCCCCCCCCTTTTTTTCTCAAGGTTCAGAAACACTTAAGAGTGAGAGAACCCTCTGAAGTTCTCAAGATTAAACTCTCAAGTTTAAGGAGAGGAAAGGGTAGGCTATCTGACACACTCAGCCTAATGAAAGGATTACTGGAATGTCATGTTTGACACTCATTCTGATTCAGAATAATTAACTCAAGAAAAGGCTTTTGCTTGGAGAACATAGCTCACGATTATATTGGAGATTTCCATAGCGCTTTCAAAATTGCACTATCCAGTGTGTTGTATCCAGTTCAGAAATATCATTAAAAACAAACTATGTAACAAACCATGACTGTCCAGGGAAAAGGACACAATGAAGCCTTAAGGAATCAACATGCTAATTCCTTGGCCGTGTGAGAGAGAGCATATTTTACTCTCTGCAGCTAAGTACACACTATACTTAAAGAAGTATGGATTGGATGAATGGCCTATAAAGTGAATAGAAAGCTGACTAGATTGTTGGACTCAATAGGTCACATTCAATGTCTTGATGTCTAGTTGACAGCTGGCATCAAGCAATATCCCAGGTCTTGGTCCTAAAAGTGGTTTTGTTCAACATCTTCATTAATGATCTGGGGTGATGAGATGGATTGCACCCTCAGCAAGTTTGCAGATGACACTAAGCTAGGGGAGAGGTACATTGGAGGATAGGCAGAGGATCCAGAGTGACCTAGACAAATTGGAGGATTGGGCTAAAGAAATCTGATGTGGTTCAACAAGAATCACAAGCACCACTACAGACTGGGGACTGACTGGATAAGAAGCAGTTCTGGGGATTATAGTGGATGAGAATTCGGATATGAGTCAACAGTGTGTCCTTGTAGCCAAAAAGGCTAATGGCATACTGGGCTGCATTAGTAGGAGCGTTGCTAGCAGACTGAGGGATGTAATTATTCACTTCTATTTGGCACTAGTGAGGCTGCATCTGGAATATTGTGTATATTGTGTAGTTTTGACTCTTCTCCTCCATACAGAAAGGATGTGGACAAATTGGAGAGAGGCTAGTGGAGGGCAATGGAAATGATTAAGGGGCTAGAGTGCATGATTTATGAGGAGAGGCTGAGGGAACTGGGTTTATTTAATCTGCAGAAGAACAAGGGTGGATTTGATAGCAACTACTAGAAGGGAGGGTTCTAAAGAGGAAGCAGCTAAGCTGTTTTCAGTAGTGGCAGATGACAGAACAAATAGCAATGATCTCAAGTTGTAAGTCTAGGTTGGATATTAGTGTAGCCCAAGATCCAATGTACTTAAAGAGCAGCCCTGGGAACTATAATTTATGGACTACAAACTGTGGCATGTTGGTTGGGAGAACTTCCTGGTTCCTGCCAGGATGTTTCCTCAGCTCCCTGGCAGGGTCTCAGCACTGACATATGTTTACGCTGCTCATAAGTCCCGATTTTTCCAGGACTGTCCCGATTTTAAGTACTCTGTCCTGGTGCCCCATCAAGTTGTGAAATGTCCCGGGAAAGCCCCAACAGACATTTCACTAATTGATGGGGACACGGATTTGCGGGAAGAAGTGACTGAATCTGTGCACTGCCATTGGAGCTTTGCTGGCTGGGGTGGGCTTTTGGTGGAGCATGGTTTCTTCCTACTCCACCACCCATTGTCCCATCACCGTGCAGTGTGTAGTCCTCTCCCTCCCCAACAGGACTGCATCTGTTACGTGGGGTCCCAGTCCAGCCGTTCAGCCGCTGTCTCCACGTGTGTAGGTGGCTGCTGCTGCTGGGATTGGGAGGGGTGGCCGGGTCCGAGACAAAAGGCACCGAGTAGCCACTCCTGGACCTAGGCACTTTTGAACTGCTGCCTGAGCCCTGGCAGGGGCTGCATGGAACCCAGGTGGGGTGCTACCATCCTTTTGGGGTGCTGCCACCAATTCAGGGTGAACTTGGGCTCAGTGCCCCCTGTGCACTGCTGCTCTCTCTCCCCACCCCTCCGGGGGAATGGCAGCAAGCCTGGTCTGGCAGGGAAGGTTGGAGTTTCTTCACACATGCACCCACACCTGCCCAGCGAGAAGCCCTGCAGCTGTGCTATGGTCCCTGCTGCATGGGGGAGGTGGGGACTGAGATCCCTCTCCCTTCCTACCTGCTGGGGGAATGACAGCGTGCTGTCTGGAGGCTTTCTCCACTGCAAGGGGGTGCCAAGCCAGGTAAGCATCTCCCCTCATGCCCAAATCCCACACCCACATCCCCTTCACTCACACTTCTCCCCCTGCCAAGACCCGCGCTTCCAGCTTGCTCTGACACCATCCTTTGCTCCTATACTGTCCCTCCTAGCCAGACACCCTGCCCCAAGTCCCCTCCTGTACCCTTACTCCTAGCCTACCCCAAATCCCCTGCTGCACCCTCCCTTCTGGACAGAGACCCTACCCCCAGCCTGTCTCAGCATCCTCCCACTCAGATCTCGCAACCTCTTCCCCTTCTGCACCCCACCTCATGCCCAGATCCTGCACCTTATCCCTTTCCCACACGTTAGTAGCTTTGTCCCACACAATGAACCCCTTTTTGAACCCTAATGGGGTTAAAAAAATCCACTAACTCCACAATCCCAGAAAAGTAAATCTGGAAGCCCTGAACTAGGAATGTTAGGGAGTAGTTGACTAGAGGAGAGGCAGTAAGGAGGGGGTAACAGCCAGTGCTGGGGGGGGGAGCTGGCTTAAAAGCTGGTTCCTCCCTGTACCGTCTCCACAGTGCTGCCTTGCCCCGCACTCCTGATGACTCTCTCAGAAGCAGTGGTGGAGGGTTGCAAAGTATCTTCTGCCTGCGGCAGGCTGAGGCTCACCGTGGGCAGAGGCTACTCAGACAGCAGCCCCAGTCTGCAGGGGTCCCAATGGGGAGCTCCCTTCCCCTTCCCCTCCCCCATCCTTCGTGGACAGGAGCTACTACCACCAAGTATCCCCTGTCCATGGTGGCCTGGGCTATCTGGTGTGAACAGGAGCTGCTGGACTCAGTGCAAGCTGGGACAGAGCAGTCCTGGATTGCACTGGTCACTGCGCCTTTGCATTTTAAATGTAGTAAGAGTCCAGCAGCTCTTACTACATTTAAAATGCAGAGCTGCAGCATGGGTGGCTCCCAGAGCCGGTACAAGCCAGGACTGCTGAATCCCAGCTTGAGCTGGCTCCTGAAGCTACCCCCACTGTGGCTCTACAGAGTGGCGCTTATCAACTAATCATGTGGTTTATACAAATTGGTCTGATAACCACAACCTGATAACTACACCATTGGCCTGATAACCACAACTTAACATCTTTACCTTGAACCTCATTCCTCTCTGTCCCTTCTCCTTGCTCTGTGTGGCTGAAACACCATGGCTGTGTCTAGACTGGCAAGTTTAAAAACTTGCCAGCTGTCTACACTGGCCGCTTGAATTTCCGCAAGAACATTGATGATCTCATGTAAGAAATCAGTGCTTCTTGCGGAAATACTATGCTGCTCCCATTCGAGCAAAAGTCCTTTTACGCAAAAGCTTTTGCACAAAAGGGCCAGTGTAGACAGCTCAGATTTGTTTTGCGCAAAAAAGCCCCGATCGCGAAAATGGCGATCAGGGCTTTTTTGCACAAAAGCGCATCTAGATTGGCACGGACGCTTTTCCGCAAAAAGTGCTTTTGAGGAAAAGCGTCCGTGCCAATCTAGATGCTCTTTTCCGCAAATGTTTTAACGGAAAACTTTTCCATTAAAAGCATTTGCGGAAAATCATGCCAGTCTAGACTTAGTCCATAGGAGTGAGGTGTTTCAGTTGTGGGGCAGATCAGTGAGGGTTGGGGATTTTTTGAGGAGTTTTTTTGCTTCTCACTTGTGTGGACCCCAGCTGATTTTTCTGTGTACAGTGGCCTCCAACCCAAAAAAGGTTCCCTGCCCCTGTCATAAATAAAGAAAACATTGAAACCTTGTGTTAGTCATAAATTAATAATTTACTTTATTTAAAATGAAGTTTGATAAACTAACACAAGAAAGTTAAAATGCTTAATGTTTAATAATTTAAACTATTATTCCTAGTTGCAGCACTAGCAAAATGGCTTGATCATAATTATGTAATTAACAGTGAGTTAATGGGCAACTGGTTGTTCAGAAAGGTTTACATTGATCAAGGTGGTTTAGAATCCAAAAAGTCTGAGAACCACTGAAATACAGGCACTCCTGGCTCTACCCCAGAGTTAATACAATGCAAGTTGGATAAATGCAATTGCAGTATAGTTGCAAAGGGGAGTACTGTGGAGGCTAAATCCATCCATATCGGCAGAGGACAGTGGGAAGAATTCTTAGAGGGTCACACAACACCTTTTACTTCCGGTCATGTGTCATCTTAACCCTGAAAGGACTACCTCCCGGGCTGTGTCTAGACTGGCAAGTTTTTCCACAAAATCATGTGCTTTTGCGGAAAAACTTGCGAGCTGTCTACACTGGCCGCTTGAATTTCTGGAAAAGCACTGACGATCTCATGTAAGATCATCACTGCTTTTCTGGAAATACTATGCTGCTCCTGTTTGGGAAAAAGTCTTTTTCCGAAAGACTTTTGCGCAAAAGGGCCAGTGTAGACAGCATAGTACTGTTTTCCGCAAAAAAGCCCCGATTGCGAAAATGGCGATCGGGGCTTTTTTGCGGAAAACCGCATCTAGATTGGCCACGGACGCTTTTCCGCAAAAGTGCTTTTGCGGAAAAGCATCCTGCCAATCTAGACGTGCTTTTCCAAAAATGCTTTTAACGGAAAACTTTTCCATTAAAAGCATTTTCGGAAAATCATGCCAGTGTAGACGTAGCCCAGGAATAGTACTTTGTGATAGGTGGGCAGGGCCTAAGGGATGAGAGGGTGTGACTAATGAGGCCAGGGCCCTGGCTAATGCGACCTTAGTTTTGGTTCAGAAAATATGGTCACCCTACATAGGCTGCAAGCAGAGAGGAGGCTGCTGAATGCTAATCCTGTTCTATGTTCTTTAGAGAATAAAGTCTCTGGTGACCGAGGACCCAAACCCAACTTAGTCCGAGTGAGTCTGGTCTGAGGTGAGACACAATGCAAAGCACACAAAGGAGCCGCAGGCCAAGTCTCCCAAAGTTGTGTAAAAAGTCACAAGGCTGCCCCTACAATCCCATACTGGGCTAGTGAACTGGACGGGCTCGCAAACTCCTCTGCCGTCTGCTCCTCACACACCAGCTGCTACCAACCCCTCAGTCCTGCCCCATGCACCAGCCTTTAACTGCCCCCAGCGCCTGCATCCCTTCCTCACCCACCAGCCTTTGCCCAGCCCTGTCCCACGCACAAGCCCCTATCAGCTCCGCTTCCCCGCCCCCCACATTCTTCGCTAGTCTACAGGGACAAGTGAGCCTGGCGCAGCGCATGCGCAGTGGCTCCAAATGTCCTTTGCTGATTCGGCCTCCCAGTAGCAGGGGGCGAGCCAGGCAACAGGGACTGCGTTGCGCATGCGCTCGGTCGGAACACGCACGATCTCTTCCGGAAGCCTGTGATTGACAACACACGATACCGGAAGCACTGAGAGGCCGCTTCCGGTGTCGGAGATACATCCTGCGCGGGCGGCCCCGTGAGCAGTTGGGCGCGTGCGTGACGGTGACGCTGCCAGAGAGCGCCCGTTGCCGTCTGGCTGTCCTCGGCAAGGTCGCGTTCCCGGGGCTGCGCGCGCGGCCGCCGCGGGGCCCGGCATGGCGGGCTACTCCCCCGACGAGAAGCTGCGGCTGCAGCAGCTGCGCGCCCTGCGGCGCCGCTGGCTGAAGGACCAGGAGCTGAGCCCGCGCGAGCCCGTCCTGCCCCCGCCGAAGCTCGGGCCCGTGGCCGCGTTCTGGGAGCGCTTCCTGCAGCCCGGCGGCTTCTGGCGGCACAAGGTCAGCGCGGCCCGGCCCTGCCCGGCTGGGGGAGCCGGGACCCGGACTTAGGCCTTTGCCCGGGGGAGTCGAGAAGGCCGAGACTGGAGGGGCGCGTAAGAAAGAGCCACAGACATCCCTGAAGGAGGGGTCTGCCGCGGGCTGCTCGGCGCTGGGTTGATTTCACCAGCAATGGAGGGTGTCACGGCCTCCGTTTGCCAGAAGCTGGGGATGGGCCGCGGGAGAGGGGTCACTTGATGATTCCCTCTGGGGGCACCTGGCATTGGCCTCTGTTGGAAGATGGGATATTGGGGTGTTTGGACCTGTGGTCTGACCCAGTGTAGCTGTTCTTATGTTAATCCTACTTTGCTTGGGAAGGTGGGTTTCACCCTGAGACAAATTAGACTCAGATGGTTCCCCTCCTTCCTACTGGGAGCTCCCTCCCCCATCCTGGGGCAGCCTAGACTAGAAGAGAGCACCAGCCCCTTTCCCTCTCCCCTGCAAGTCTTACTACTACAGGGGATACCTATCTTGGGGCAGAGCCACCACCTTGTTCCCTATGGAGGCTTCTTAACTACATTCTAGAGTTATTTTTCCCTAATAACCCCATGCAAACCAAAGTGCTTCATACCCTTAAGCTATGTCTTCGCTGCTGCGGAGATTGACGTGGCAGTCAATTTTCTGGTGTTTTATTTAGCGAATCCTTTCTAGACCTGCTAAATTAAACTCTGGAAGATCGACTCCCACAATGTCAATTTCTGCAGCAGTCGCAAGGAAAGCTGACAGGAGCATTTTTCCCATCAACCTCCCATTGTGGGGTCGATGATGAAACACGATGTAAGATGTGTTGGCTCCAGCTATGTTGTTTTCGTAGCTGGAGTTGTGTACCTTAAGCCAACCTTCCATCTTTAGTATAGACGAGATCTTAGCAGAGTTTCTCCATAGGGATGTTAAATTTCAGATTAATTAATCAAATAGTCGAGATTTCCATCAACTATTAAATTAGTGTGTAAGGGCATCTCCACCATTTAACTATAGCAAGAGCCCCACTGGTTTCTTATGACAGTTTGAAAGTGGAAGCCCTGCAAGGATTGTGGGGGCTTCCTTTAGAAATGTGCAAGAGCCCCACAGGGCACGCAGACTCCCCAGCTGCATTTCAAAGCACGCAGAGCCCGGCGTTAGCTGGGGAGTTCCCAGCTGACCCCTGGCTCTCTGTGGCATTTCAAAGCAGCAGCGTAGCATGGAACCTGGGGTCAGTGAAAGATTCTGAGTACCCCACTAACCCCAGGCTCCATGAATGTTCTTGGGGACTCTTGTACATTTCAAAGCTTGCGTGCGGTTGGAGCATGGAGTCAGCGGGACTTCCCGCTGGCCCTGGGCTGCACAGAGAGTTCTGCATTCCTCCTTTGAAATGTACAAGAACCCCAGAAATTCCATCGACTACTCGACTAGTAAATTAGTCGTTAGTTAAAATCCTTACTGATTACTTCATGATTCTATAATCTTATATCTCCCTGTCAGGGGATAGACCCTGGTTCTGCCTATTGTTACCCCATGCATTTCTAAGTGGATGGAATTTTCTGTTCAGTGTTATGATACTGTTCAGGAAATATCAATGTGTAATGAAGATGGCAATTTGTGTCTTTTCTGTATTTTTTAAGTGAGAAAATCAAAGATAACACTGGCCTCTCTCCTGGCCTCAATTACATGTATTGTTTCTGTGTATTAGTCCTGGGGGAATTCTGCAGTTGCATTTGGAGTAAAATTGCAGTATTGCTTCAAAACTGGTATATGGCTGTTAAAACTGAAAATAGTCTTTCAGTTTTAAAAAAAGCAAGAGATCAAGAAACGATGGTGACTAGACATCATTGCCATCTGCTGTACTTTTTGGCTTCTCTCTATATAAATAATAGTAACATTTAAGGAAAAATAACATGCATTTTCACGTTTATTTCCAGACTTTCCAGGTGTACAAAGCTAGTGCATTTACTGTAATGTATCTGCTTATTCCTGCCTGGGTTATTCACTACTATGTCAAATACCATGTACTGGTAAGTAAAGAAACCTGCATGTTGTATTTGTGTGTAGAAGGTGTATGCTTGACCCTGCAAATGCCATTTACTTCCCTATCTTGGAATAACTTTCACTTTTCTCCTTTTAAATAAAAACATCTACAAAAAACACACCACCTGACATCTGCCATGAAATAAAAACTTAAGGATTACTGCACCGGAGAACTCTTTTCACTTTATTTTTGTCTGAATACACTTCAGTGGTTTAAAAATGTTTCACTTGCAGGATTTTAAAACTATGCACTACTTCTGTTTTTCTGATTCAGTAGACAAATATAATTTGTTGGCATATTTTATCTTGAAGTATACAAAGAAACAAATTTCTGTACTTTTTGAGATGAAGACAACTGTTTTTATTTTCATGCTGCTTAACCAGGTGTTTGACTTACATTTTTCTTTAAAAAAAAAAAAAAAAAAACCTTCAGTCCATTCAGTTGCTTGGTTCTTGACACTGTTTTCATCTCTAAGCTGAGGCATCTTAGGTAGGATTGGTCCTCCCTAGGGCAGGGGGCTGGACTTGATGACCTCCTGAGGTCTCTTCCAGTCCTATGATTCTATGAGCAAATATATGCACTGGGGTTAAGCATGGAGCATTATACCTGCCTGCAATATTGATACTACAGTTAAAATAAGAAAAAACTGCTTTATGAATGGGCCCAGATTATAGAAGTTGGGAGCTCTGTATATTCTGGAAATTGGCCTCTTCGGTAAACTAGACAGTAAAGTTCACCTGCCTTGTACTTATCTGACCCCACCCAACTCTCTGAATGCTTCTCACATCCCACATACATGCCAGCAACCATTTAGTAGCCTCAACAGACATGCCAGTAGCCCTGACATAGATCCTATCCATTGTAACCCCACATGCCACAGCCTTTCTGGCTCCCTCCAGTTTACTTGATCTATCAACAAGCTGTGACAGGTAATTGTGCTGAGTATCTGTGGCCTGTATCTAGTCACCAATGACTCCAGTGTAACCACTGAAATTACATGCATTTTAATATCTCTGCTAGGTGCAGATTGAGGCAATTTGCTACATCATGGTGGTCATTGAATTGAAGGCGGGGGGGGTCCTCCACTTTTCCTCCTAGCCACCCCGCTGCTGCCTGGGACTCTGCTTTCCCCATTGGGGGGTGGGTAAGGGAAAGAGATCCGCTCTTGTCTCCTGGCAGTTACGCTGCTGCCGCCGTGGTGTGGACTCCATGCTCCGCCCAATGGCCCCGCTGCCACCAAGGATTCTTTCCCAGTGGCCCCACTGCCACCAGGAGCTCTGCACTGTGCCAAGCAGCCCCACTTAAGTCAGCTCTGCACTGTGCCTACCCTAATCTGGCAATGCTCCTGGCCTCACAGGGTCACCCCAACAATGCCAAACCAGGGATGCTGCGGAACTAGGGAAGTCTAGATTACAGTGTGTCAATCTGTATAAAATCATAGTCATAGAACACTAGAACTGGAAGGGACCTCAAACGATCATGGAGTCCAGTCCCCTGCCCACATGACAGGACCGAGTACCACCTAGACAGACATCTATCAGAGATGGTCTAACCTGCTCTTAAATATCTCCAGTGATGGAGATTCCACAGCCTCCCTGAGTCATTTATTCCAGTGTTTAACCACCCTGAGAGTTAGGGCATTAGGAAAAAGTTCCTATCTAAACCTCCCTTGCTGCAGTTTAAGCCCATTGCTTCTTGTCCAATCATCAGAAGCCAAGGAGAACAATTTTTTTCCCTCTTCCTTGATACACCCTTTTAGATACCTTAAAACCGCTATCATGTCCCCTCTCAGTCCTCTCCTTTCCAAACTAAACAAGCCCAATTCTTTCAGTCTTCCTTCATAGGTCATGTTTTCTAGATCTTTAGTCATTATTATGGCTCTTCTCTGGACCTTCTCCAATTGCTCCACATCTTTCTTGAAATGTGATGCCCAGAACTGGACCAAGTACTCCAATTGAGGCCTAATCAGCGCAGAGTAGAGCAGAAGAATAACTTGTTGTGTCTTGCTCACAGTACTCCTATTAATGCATTCCAGAATCACGCTTGCTTTTTTTGCAACAGCATCACATTGTTGACTCTTATTTAGCTTGTGTTCTGCTATGACCCCTAGATGCCTTTCTGCAGTACTCCTACCTAGACAGTTGCCTCCCATTCTGTATGTGTGAAACGGTTTGTTCCTTCCTAAGTGGAGCACTTTGCATTTGTCCTTATTAAACTTCATCCTGTTTACCTTAGACCACTTCTCCAGTTTGTCCAGATCATTTTAAATTATGACCCTATCCTCCAAAACACTTGTAACCCCTCTCAACTTCGTATTATCTGCAAACTTAATAAGCATACTCTCTACGCCAGTATCTAAATTGTTGATGAAGATCTTGAACAGACCCCTATGGAATCCCACTTGTTACACCCTTCCAACAGGATAAGGAGAATATCAAGGTTATTAATTTCCCATTTAACTTTCTAGAACAACTAGGCTGGATTCTCAGGTAACACTTGTAGCATCCGAAAACTTGGAAATGCTTACATAAATGTTTCAAAGCAATAATTGCAAATGGAAAAATCCATTAAGTTGCATTTAGTTTATTCTGGAGGAAACCAGATTTTTCACAACCCATGTTAGAGCTACATGTTGTAATTAATGTTTGCAGAGTATCCCCCTTATGTCTGGACAATTTGATATTGGTTCCTCTGTATCTGAGTGGGTAACCTAAGGGTCACATCTAATCCATGGCTTAATTTGCTCAGACCCAAGGAAGTCTTCGCACCATGGGCCAGAAGCCCCAAACCACAGCACTTCCCTGCAGGTCTGGACTGCAAGCGATGGCTCATTCCACTGTAGGGAGAAGCCCCAAGCCTCAGTGTTCTCTCTGTGGGGCTGGAACATGGCATGTGCCAATTTAACTATGATGTTGTGAAGGGTGTTGTGAGTTTTGTTTTTGCTTCCCGTTTCTCCCCCCGAGAGCTGATGAGTAGTGAGGGGTATTTGGTGTTTTGTCTTTTGCTTTTGTGTGGCCCCCGACTGACTTTTCTGTGGGTCAGAGGCCCCTAATGGAAAAAAGGTTCCTCACCTCTGCTCTATATTTGGTAAGACAAGATTAGTTCAATTGTATAAGCCTTAATGATCAAGAGGATAACTTGTTTTGTTTGTAGCTGGCTTGTACTCTGGTCTTTCTCACTGCTGTTTCCTTTAATAGTCACTGACAACAAGCTCCATGCTGTCTGCAGAAGTAATAACACCATCACTGACAGTCAAGATTCACTGAACATTCTCATTAGTACCCAGGAGAGCCTTTTCATAGAGACTGGTTCTGTTAGAGGTGTTTAATTCTCTATACATCTGGTTTTAAAATAAGAATAACCTAGTGGAGAGCCATGCTTAATATTAATTGGATTCAATACTTCACCTGGCTAGTGATATTTCTAATCAACCATTATTCATAAAGTTTATCCTGACTCTTCTGTTTTTTTATTGCAGAAAAAGCCATATGGTATTGTTGAAGTGAAGCCCAGAATATTCCCAGTGAGTATTAATTAAAATTAATATTTTCTCGTAGCATGTCCGCCTCATAGGTAAAACAGATTGGAAGGCAGTGTATGGGAGGGGAGAAGTTGGTACGCCAACACACAGGAAATAAAAATGATTATTCAGTACTTTGGTTAGTTGGTACAAAGAGTTGTTAAATGCTAAGGAAAACAATGTGATATAGACCTTTAGAAACATCAATATTATCTTTAAAATGGGTAATATACTCCTGAAAGCTTGTTTTACCAACAAAAGCAGTCCAATAAAAGATATTGCCTCATCCGTATTGGGTGTCATGAATATAACAGTACTTTATGCACTTACATATCCTATTTTAGACAATGATTTGACCCATCACAAAATATTCACCATGATGTTTCTGATTTCATTAGGGTGACAGAATTCTAGAGACAGGAGAAATAATCACACCAATGGAAGAAGAGTCTACTGGTCATCACTGAAGGTGTTAAACTCTAGCTTTGTTCCTAAACAAATGTGTTAAATATTTCCAGATATGTATATAAAACAATAAAGTTGTCTTTGAGACTCCCATTTTCTTGTTTCCTTCTGGGTGTATCAAAGACCATATCTAGATCCAGCTATAGTGCAGAGAGTAAATGGCAAATTTAGAAAGTTACGCACCTAGTAACAAACTGTTCATGACTGACTGTATGACATGGACTCTAGTAACAGGTTTTTAATCCAATTTACTAGTAGTAATACAATATTTTTGTCATAATAGGCAACAGATAATCTACATTTTAGCAATGAATTGTATATCTCTAGTCCTATAATTGTATTAATCAAACAGGATGATACAGAGGAGGGGAAAAAAAAGCTCAGCAGGTGCACAAGTGCAATGAAATGTATAAAGCATTTTGGAAAGTATCTGTACCATTTTTTAAAAAGTGAGTTTTGCCCACAAATCTCATGATTCTATATATTTTGGTTAGTCTCTAATGTAACATAGGACCACTCATTTTTAAAGTTACAGACTATCACAGTTACCACTTCAGTAGGATACTATTGAGAAATGTTAATATTTATATTTCATTTATTGTGGAAGTTCTACCTAAACTGAGCACTCACGCAATATTGTGAAGTTCATAAACTTTACAAAATGTACAGTTATTTTTTTGCAAAAATGATCTGTATGAGGAGTTTTGGTACAACATGATAGCTTTAATAGTATGAATCAACAGCAAGATAAGTAAATAGAAACAAGCTGTGACAATAGTGATTTGTACACGTTTCTATGAATGCTCGTTCCTTTCAGAAACTAACCTTGTTAAATACTCAATCCATTTAGTTGATTAGCACCATTCCTAAGCCACCCTTGGATCTGACTATTTCTGAAGGTTAGAACATAATGTCACTAGAAGATAATGTGAGTTATGTTACAGCAGGGGTGGGCAAAAGTCTCTCAGCAGGCTGGATCCAGCCTGCCTTGGGCTTTGATCTGGCCCGTGAGGCAAGTCCAGGCCCTGCCCCCTAATCGGCATGTGCTGCAGGAGAAAGAGCTCAACCCCACCCCTCCTCCCCCCCTCACAGCCTCTGGAGAGGAGGCAGCACTGGGGTTGAGGCTTCTCAACAGGGCCAGCCCCAGGCCACGTGGCTGTGGTAGAGGCACCTGTGGGGCTGGCCCCGGGCCATGTTCGGGTGTGTGAGCGTGCTACCAGCGCCTCCAGGGCCGGCTCCAGAGCATGCACCTCTGGTTTCTGGGGCGGCCTGGGGACACGTGGTTGAGATGCCTCTGGGGCTGGCCCCAAGATGTGTGGCCACGGCACTGGCACCTCTGGGGCTGCCCGGGGCACCTCTGGGTGCATGATCATGGCAGCAGCACCTACAGCCTTGGGTGGCCTATGGCCACAGTGCCTTGGGGCTAGCCCCTGGACTGTGTGGCTGCGGCAGTGATGTCTCCGACCTCCTGGACCCTTGCTCCCCCCCCTGCCACTTCCCCCAAGACCTGGCACCTTCAGCTTGCTCCGACGCTTTCCCTTGTTCCTGCTCCCTCTACTTGGCCAGACACCCTACTCCCAACCTGCTTCTGCACTCCAGCTCCCTCCCAGATCCTGCACCCCATCTCTAGCCTACTTGCTGGCAGCCCTGTCTCGCACACTGAACTAATTTTTATCCCTACCCCAGAGCTTACCGGGAAGTGGGGGGGGGGGGGGTCCATAAAATCCACTAACTCTAGAACACCAGAAAAGTAAATCTGGGCTATGGAAAGCCCTGAACCTCAGTTCTCTCCTTCCCTTCCCCTCACCTCGTGAGGCTGAGGCACCAGAGGAGTGAGGTCTCTCATTTGGGGCTACATCAGTGAGCGTTGGGGGATTTTGGAGAAGTCTTTTGCTTCTCACTTGTATGGCCCCCAACTGATTCTTTTGAGGATCAGTGACCCCAGATCTAAAAAGGGTTCCCCAACACTGACATAGAGAAAACATTGAAATCTTCTGTGTTGGACATAATATTTTACTTTATTTAAAACTAGCAGAAATACCGGTCTTCGCCTGGGGAAAATATAGTAAAAAGTGTGATAAATGAACTATGTCAGTGACATAGCATATTTCATTGGAAATATTTTTCTCTTATATATTACTTTAAGAAATTAACATAGCTAATGATGTGCTTACAAAACAACAAATCCCATAGGGTCTCTTTTCTCAATGCCCACAAATCAGGAAGGCCCATCTTCCCTTAAAGCAGTGGTCACCAACCAGTAGATCGGGATCTACTGGTAGATCTTGGAGCTTCTGACAGGTGATCTTGACTAGTTTGACCCAGAGGCTATCAAGTGCTGACACTTCAACTGTCCATCCCTCCACTGCTGCTCATGTCCTGCCCTTTGCCTTGGAGCTGCCCCTCCCTAGGGGGAGCCCCCTGCTTGCTGGGCAGGGTTGGGGAGGGAGAGGAGTGCTGATGTCAAGGTGCCCCCTCCCACTCTGTATCCTTTCTCCACAGAGCAGAGAGGGGGCACAACAGGACCTGGGATAGAGCAAGTTTGCTGGCTGCTTTAAAAAGTGGGCCAGGGCAGGGGTGAGCCTGCCTTAGCCCCACGGAACCACCAGCAGTGTCCAGAAGGAGCCCACATCCTGAACTCCTACCCCAGTCATGAATCTTCTACTGCACCCCAAGCTCCTGCCCTAGCCCAGAGCACTCCTGCATCTAAACGCCGTCCAGAGCCTGCACCTAGAACCCCTTTCTGCATACCAACTGCTCCACCTGAGCAACTTAGAGCCCCTCACACTCCACATCTCTTAATCCAAGACCAGAGCCTGCACCCCAGCCCTCTGCCCCAGCCTGATGAAAGTGAATGAGGATGGGCAAGAAAGGGAGAATAGAATGAGCAGAAGGGGTGGGAAGGAGGTGGGGCAAGAGTATTTACATTTGAGGTAGATCTTGGATTGCACTTAAATTCAAAAAGTGATGTCACACTTAAAAAGGTTGGAGACCACTGCCTTAAGGACTCTATGCAAACCAGTGCCTACAGCCTCCTTGCCAGAAGCCCTGAGAAATGGAGAGGATATCTCCTGGGCTCTGCAGCAGCAGGAAATCACTGCTCCCTAAGTAGCCACTCCCCCAGTGCCTTCAGTGCATGCTCCATGCGGTAACCTGAATGGACTTCCTAGCGGCAGCTGGACTGGTTGCATTGATCAGACAAAGTGAAACACTTTCAGACCAGGTGCATTTAGTGATATCTAGATGATCAGAACATGTACCTGTTCTAATGAAAATAGACTGGTTCTGAGTGTACTGTGTCCTCCTCAGGCTCTACGCTGCTCAAAACCTTGTCCTCCTACCCACCTCCTCTTTGTACTGTGAGCTGAATCCTGCAAAGTGCATAATGCCCATGACACTTGCTGATAACCAGGGCTCGACAAACTAGAATCTACTTGCCAGTGGCAAGCAGATTTCAGCCGCACGCCCCATTTACCGACAGCACATGCATGCGCAGTGCGGGGCTGGCAAGCGGCTTTCGCCACTGTTTGTCAAGCCCTGCTGATAACGCACACAGCCCTGCCAGGAGGGCGAGTGGTGGGATGGCTCCTTTGGGTATGGGAGGAGGGAAACAACTTTAATTTTCAGAAGGGGTTCAGTCAGAGCCTGGCTGTGTAAAGATGTTGAGAGGCTGTGATAGCTGGAGGCTTCTCCCAGCCACAATTAGCAAGGCTAGACCACAGCCAGCATAAACCACATTCGGGTCTGTCCTGGAGACCAGCTGGTGCCCTAGTATAGGGGAGGTTGCTGATTCTCTGCCCCACTACAGCCTCTCCCCCATGGCCTTTCTCTGGATGGTGCCCACATGCTTTATCCTCTAGGATCTCTTAGTTGCAGTTTGTGACACACTTAACAGAAGAGTCCAACAAATGCCTATGATCAGGCACTACTAAAAGCTAACTATCAGTGGGCCCAATTGGGTCTCTGGGGGAACCAATTTTGAGATATAACCAATCCAGTTATTGAAGTTAGGAAATCAGTAGCATCCATGCAAAATTTGGTGTTTCTAGCTCTTACTGTTTCTGAGATCTTTCAGGACAAACAAACACATTTTCAGAAATATTTAGAATATTGTTTGATAAACTATCATGAGAAAGTTAAAACATTTAATCTGTTCCGTAATTTAAATTAAAGTGTTCTTACTAGCAGCAGCTGGTTCAGAAAATAGTCACCATACCCAGCTGGGTAGTTCTCAACCCTGCCCCTTCCTCTCGAGAATCCACCCCTTCTGCGTCGGCCTGCGACCACTTCCGAAATTTATGAAGTGGCCCCCCTTCCAAAATTATTGTCCACCCCGTGTTAGTGACTAATATGACCAGCACTTTGAGACATAGTCAAGATACCAGACACATCTTCCCGTTTCTGAACACAACAGCTATGTCTACACTGGCATAAATTTCCGAAAATGCTTTTAACGGAAGTTTTCCATTAAAAGCATTTTTGGAAAAGCGCGTCTAGATTGGCAGGATGCTTTTCCGCAAATGTACTTTTTGCAGAAAAGCGTCTGTGGCTAATCTAGACGCGGTTTTCCGCAAAAAAGCCCCAATCGCCATTTTCGCGATCGGGGCTTTTTTGCGGAAAACAGTACTATGCTGTCTACACTGGCCCTTTTGTGCAAAAGTCTTTCGGAAAAAGACTTTTGCCCGAACGGGAGCAGCATAGTTTTTCCGGAAAAGCACTGATGATTTTACATGAGATCATCAGTGCTTTTCCAGAAATTCAAGTGGCCAGTGTAGACAGCTGGCAAGTTTTTCCGGAAAAGCTGCTGATTTTCCGGAAAAACTTGCCAGTCTAGACACAGCAACTTGTTTGAGGTTATTATAGTTACACTTGCTCAACCCATCAACATAAACCATTTCTGCAATCAATTTTAGTTTAAAAGCATTACTATGGATAAGTTGTTACTGATAATGGCTGAATAAAATTATGTGGGTCAATACTATTGATTAAGGATATTAAATTTCAATTAATTAGCTAATTGAGTTAATAGACTTTTCATCAACTACTCAATTAGTCAATAAGGGGGAGGAGGGCACTGACTATCCCCACTGCACCTCTGCCTTTAAATACATAGAGGCAGCAAGATGGGGGGAACTGCGAGTAGTCAACTTGACTAGCCAATAAGTCTAAGCTTACAGGGTAGTCAACTGTTCGACTACTTCTCCATCCCTAGTATTGATGTGAGCTGAAAAAAATATGTTGTCATCCTTAACTAATGCCATACCAATAGATTAAAACATGTACTATATTTTAAACATTGCACAATCTTTACCAAAGACATTGAGTCTGTAAAAGAAGAGACAACAGAACATATACTTGGTGTACAATTCTTCCTTGGCTGCTTCTTGGTATGGTATTCGTTTTCTAAATTGGCTTATTTAAAAAAGTGTCTCACTATATAAATTGCTCATATTTCTGTGGATTCTCTTAATTGTGTAAGTTTGATTTTTCTTTAAGCCTATCAAAGTTGAATTATGGGGTCAAGTCATAACATCTGAAATTGTTATGCCGGAATAAGTCATTTTCTGCCTTCCTAGTTGGTTTTCAGTGTTTAGTTGTGAAAATCCAGATGCTGTCAGTCTTTAATATTTCCTTTACAAATTCAGCCATTGAGTGGGATAATCCTTTTCAAGTTGCCACTGCGCTGCTATTCTTGATGCGTAGATAACGTATCCCCAGGAGAGTAATACAATGGCGAGAAGAATCTGTCAGAAGAAAACACAGTGTTGGGAAAGCGATAGAAATGTAGCCGTGTTAGTCTGGGGTAGTTGAAGCAAAATGCAGGACAATGTAGCACTTTAAAGACTAACAAGATGGTTTATTAGATTAGGAGCTTTCGTGGGCCAGACCCACTATTTGATCTGAGGAAGTGGGTCTGGCCCACAAAAGCTCATCATCTAATAAACCATCTTGTTAGTCTTTAAAGTGCTACATTGTCCTGCATTTTGCTTCAGTGTTGGGAAAGGTGCCGCTGTGCATTGCCCAGGTGCACGCGCACCTGCCCGTGAACAGGGGTCGGATCTTTAAACCCTTCTCACGATGAGGACGATTTTCACCGGCCCGGCGGAAGAGTGGCGGCGCCCACCCGACACTAGGGAAAGGCGGGTGCGAGGGGGCGGTGCTGCGGGTGGGGGCGGCCCGCGCGAGCAGGGGGGTTCGTGGCTCCGGGCAGGAACCGCAGACGGGACTGGCCGCCCAGCTGGGCCGGGCTCTCCGGGTCCTTGGCGTTGGAGGGGGGGGCGGTTCAGGCGCGAGCCGCGTCCGTTCCCCCAGGCGGGGCCGGGCCGGGGGCGACGCAGGCGCCTACCAGCGAGTAAAGCCTGTGTCGGGCGCGGTGGCTTAACGGCGCCATGGCGCTGGCAGCAAGAACCGCGTAGGGGCGGGGCCAAGGGAGATCACCAAGGAGACGGAGCTGGACGGGCACGTGCTCCCAACCGCTATCGTTGGTTGGGCCCGGAAGCGAAGCGCGCTGGATTGGCGGGCAGTGAAGTATCTCTGGGACGATGCCGCCCGCACCTAAGATGGCGGTCACGTGGTCAGCGTTCTGCGCGGGAGGCGCTGGAAGTCGTGGAGTTCCGAGCTCCAAGCCGTTTCCGGTCCCAGCAGCCCTTGCGGGGTTTCCGTCTTGCCCAGGGCCCGGCCGTCTCCTTGTGCAGCGAGCGGGTGGCCGGGCCGCGGCTGTCATGGCTGACCCGCTCAATTACCTCACAGACCAGGGCCGCCGCCGCCGCCTTCGTCATGGGGGGCAAGAGCCGCGGGCGGGGCCCAGCCCCGGCCGCTGCCGCCGCCAGCGACTCAAAGCGGCGGAGGCGGGGCAGTCCCGCGGCGAGGGGGAGCCGCCCGCCCCGGACAGCGGCGCCGCGGTGAGTAAGCGGCCCGGGGGGAGGGAGCCTGGGTCGAGCCTGGGGAAGGAAACGTCTTTCTGCTTTGCTGGGAAGCGCTAGCGCCTCCGGGTTTGGAATTTGGCCCCGTGGCAGGGGTGGGCCCGGTGCTGGTTCCGGGGCAGAAGGGGAGCGTACAAATCTGGGAAGGTTTCAAGTTTGGGGCAATAATTCCGTTCATACGTGCTCGGTGGAGACCTGTGAGTTTCACGGTTAAATACTGGAACTCCCGGGCTGTCAGCGTTCCCTCGGCCTGTGTTCACCAGCCTGGAGCAAGAGCAGCCTGCCTCCAATCTGGCGGGTTGGCAGAACCAGATCTAGGTGGGCAGGGAGAAGGCGTAGAGCGGGTTAAGGAGCCTGGAGCTGTGGTGGGTGGCAGGGGGGACTGTTTGGTGAAGGGTAGTAACTGAGAGAGGTATAGGGTTTCGGAGCAGTGGGATGGATGGGGACTGGCTGGGCAAGTAGCTACGGAATAAATTGAAATTGACTAGGTAAGGTGACTAGATCAAGGTGATGTGTGAGGGCAATTTAGACTGAGATCAGATGAGATTCAGAAGTTGGTGGGAGGAGTGTGAGGGAGTTTAGGCTGGTAATTAAAGACTATCAAAATGCATGTGCAGAAGGGGGCTGAATTCTAGCATTTTCCAACTTTGCAGCAAGTAGCAACTTTGCAACTTTAACATTATTTTAACATAGATTTTTGGCGTACATTACACTTGAACCTCTGGGTGTTCCTGATCTGGGAACAACTGTGGTAGGACCCTGCAGTCGGGAGGAGGTGGTGGTTCTATGTGCTGAGAATCCTCTACCCCTAGCTAGGGGAATGGCAGGACAGTGAGAAGCTTCTATGGAGACTCCTGTACTGGCAGGGTAAGGGGCATGAACCCATGTGTGCCACCAGGAGCAGGGCACCAGGTAAGCGCCCCACCTCTAGCCCCCTCCTGCCCTCCGTGTTCTGAAAAATACCCTAAACTGACATACCATGTTTCCCAGAGTTGCAAGATTGAAGAGGTTCAAGTGTATTTGCTACATCATTAATACACTTTCCTTACATCACAATTACTGGTGGTAGTATAGAAAACAAAAATAATAGTAGAATTAATAGGGTGGTCAACCTGATCAGATGCTAGAAAATTAGCCACCTTTAAAAATTTATATAAAAAACCACTGTTATATGACATCTAACTCAGTGGTCCCCAACCATTGGAGGTTGCCGGGTACCAGGGGGCGTGGCCGTTCGCCCGCCAGGTGCCAGAGGGCGGGGGCACTTGCGCGCCCGGGGTTGGCGCTCCCCACCCACCCCAAGCGCCGCGTGCCCAGGGCCGGCGCTCCCCCCCCCCCCCCCAAGCGCCATGCGCCCAGAGCGCGGGCGGCCAATCCGCAGCGCTCCCGGGGTCGGCTCTCGCCGTGTGCCCGAGGCCGGCTCTGGCACCATGCATGTGCCATGGGCCAGGCCAGCCCCGAGCACTTGGCGGGTGCACACAAATGCCCCCGCGGGTATGGTGTTGGGGACTGATGATCTAACTGCTATGGCACCCGCGGGCACCGTGTTGGGGACTGCTGATCTAACTACTATGATCAACATCTTGATCTTTTGTGGAAATACCCAACTGACAATACCCTCTCTAATACAGAAATATTCAACCACTATAATTATTTACCTTTTGCAATAATATAATAATAATTTGAAAACTAAAACACTCTACCCAAAACAAGAAGCTTGGCATAGTGGCAGTCTGAATTCCTAAGTGATAGAAATGTAGCCGTGTTAGTCTGGTGTAGCTGAAACAAAATACAGGACTATGTAGCACTTTAAAGACTAATAAGATGGTTTATTATATGATGAGCTTCGTGGCCAGACCCACTTCCTCAGATCAAATAGTGGAAGAAATATTTTCTTCCACTATTTGATCTGAGGAAGTGGGTCTGGCCCACGAAAGCTCATCATATAATAAGCCATTTTGTTAGTCTTTAAAGTGCTACATAGTCCTGGATTTTGAGTTCCTAAGGATTGTGTCTGAAGAGTCATCTGGTTGCTTGGTGATGTCAGTGTTGACAAAAGTTGTTCTAGAAATCCTGCAACCCTTAAACTGGTCTTTAAAAAAATAACATAAAACAGAAAAAGTGGGCTCTTTTAAAGAGAACTTTAAAAATAGGGCTTTTTTAAAGGGAACATCTCTTAAGTTGTTTGTTATTTTAAACAAATGTATTGTGTAAATGCAATTGATGGTTAGTCACAATCTACTCAGTGTACCTATTTAAAAATAAATGCCCAAAATAAATATACGTTGTCAACAGAAGTCATTGTCTGCTGTAACATGTCACATGAATTAAAATGAAAGTGTAGAAGTGTTGTTGAAACAGTGATCCATCTGCTCATTGAAGAATTTGAGGCATCTTAAAATGATTGGTGGCTAATGGTAAACATGATGCTTCTTCATATTTTCCCACCACTTTGCAACAAGGATTTGCAACAATTCATTCAGATGCGCTTTGGCTTGTGGACAAATCAAAAATTGATTGATATTAGAGGTGGGGAGAGTGGGATGTTTGTGAGCTAATGGCTCCATTAGCTCACAAAAATCCCACTCTCCCCACCTCTAATATCATCAATTCACAGACACTTACCTTCCTTCCTCTCCCTCCCTCCCCCCCCCCCCCCCCCGCATCCCCCTTCTGTTCTGAAATGTGATTTGTCCTTTTCATATGTGTTCATTTTTTTAAATTGTATCCTTTGGTATATATGGTTGTGACTATTTTCTTCCACTATTTGATCTGAGGAAGTGGATCTGGCCCACAAAAGCTCATCATCTAATAAACCATCTTGTTAGTCTTTAAAGTGCTACATTGTCCTGCATTTTGCTTCAGCTACCCCAGACTAACACGGCTACATTTCTATCACTATTTTATCCAGAAGGGATTGCAGAGGATCATGAAAAAAGATAGAGAAAATAAAAAAACAGTAGACACTAACATGGAGTGCAGAACAAACACTAAAATAGACTAACCGAACTGTTGGAGTATAAGCTTCATCTGACAAAGTGCGTCTTTGACCACGAAAGCTTATGCTCCAACACTTCGGTTAGTCTATAAGGTGCCACAGGACTCCTCGCTGCTTTTGCAGATTCAGACTAACACGGCTACCCCTCTGATACTAAACACTAAAATGAAGACGAGAGTTATTGAAAATCAGAAAGAATGGGAGTAACTCTAACATTAGTGATTTACATTTTTTTCGGTTATTGGGAATTGTGAGTCATCAAAACTTAGAGGTGAATAACTAAAATGTGTGTTGGTTATCCACTGAGCAGACTATAGAATAATAAATCAACTTGCTGTTGTGTATGGATCTTAAAATGTTTGGGGACACAGCTACACTTAAAAATAAAGACTCTAGAGAGAGTCTCAGAATCTGGCCCATTAGGCAGAGATGGCGTAAATCAGGGTAGTTCCACTTGTGTGAAGACTCTCTAGTTTACACAATTTGAGCATCTGGTCTCATGTATATTTCCAATTATTTCTTTGCTCTGTTTACATCAGGATGTTATTTAATTGCCAATATTTCCTAAATTTCTGTGAAAAAAGATGCAGCTGGAGTTAAGTTTACACAGTTACACCTTAAATTCTTCTGATGGGTTAGCTGCATTTGCTGCTGTTTATGCTTTATTTTTGACTATCAGAACATTATAAGCTTATGTGGGTCTTTCTGGTTATTTTCATAGTATTTCTTTATATGGAAATGTTTAGCAAAATTTTTGTTGATTTTTTTTTTCTTTTATAGAACATGATATCATCAAGTGAGGAGTTTACAGTGGATAGCAGCTTTTCACCGAAAGCTGGCACAAGCAAGCTGCATCAGACAGTGCCAACAGATACATCTCCAGATTCTAAATGTCCAATCTGCCTGGACAGATTTGACAACGTGGCCTACTTAGATCGTTGCTTGCATAGGTTCTGCTTTCGTTGTGTACAGGAATGGTCAAAAAACAAAGCTGAATGTCCACTCTGCAAACAACCTTTCCATTCTATCTTCCATTCAGTGAGAGCTGAAGATGATTTCAAGGAGTATGTACTCAGACCTTTACAGAATGGCTCTTTTGCTAGTCCTGATGGGCGGAGATTTCGTTACCGTACTACGTTAACAAGGGAACGGCATACACCAGCTTATCCTCGAAGAAGTTCCTCTTCTCGAAGGACAGTGTCACCTCCAGATAATGGGATATTATTTGAAGGATTATCCAGTCAACCAGTACGACAAAGAGATGGAGGAATTCATCAGATGATTAGACGGCTTGCATCAAGGAGACAAGCTAGTGCAGAGGGTAGGTCGCTGCGGCAAATTCAAGAACAAGATATAATTAATTTCCGAAGAGCTCTGTATCGTTCTGGTGTGCGTGTTAGAAATATTCAAGATGGTGGTCGTTACAGAGACATTTCAGCTGAGTTTTTCCGCAGGAACCCTGCCTGTCTTCACAGATTAGTTCCATGGCTAAAGCGTGAGTTAACTGTCCTGTTTGGTGCCCATGGATCTCTAGTCAATATTGTACAGCATATCATTATGAGTAATGTGACTAGATACGATTTGGAAAGTCAGGCCTTTGCTGATGACTTAAAGCCTTTCTTGCTCCATCGTACTAACCACTTTTTACATGAATTCATCAGCTTTGCCCGATGTCCTTTTAACATAGAGGCATATGACCAGCATGCCAATTATGATTGTCCTGCTCCTTCATATGAAGAAGGAAGCCAGTCGGAATCATCTGTTATTACGATATCTCCAGATGAGACAGATTCTCAAGAACCAGATCATAATGCATCCACGACTAGTCTTGGTCGAGCACCCTGGGATGATGAAACTCCAGGGCCATCGTATTCCACCTCAGAGCAGGTTCATGTTGCCGTGGCTTCTCCTTTGGATACTTCAGAAACTTCTGATGAAGAACCCACTAGAAATGGAACTGAGCTGCAAGGGCAGTTACAAGATAATACAGCCCCAAATGGTGAGAGTGATTCTTGTTCAGACAACTGCGTCATTGTTGGGTATGTTAAGCCCTTAGCTGAAAGAACACCAGAACTTGTTGAGCTGTCCTCAGACTCTGAAGAGTCAGTTGATGATGGGAAAAGCGAGGACGTGAAGAAATCACAACCTATCCAGTTTCATGTTTTTAGTGTCAGTGATGCTAGTGGGTGTTCATCACCTTGCTCTCCTATGTCTAAGGATGGTAAATGTAGCCATAAAAGCAGCGCCTCACCCTCACGTAAGAAGATGCAGTCCAAAAAGATTGAGGAGGATGTAAATAAACCAAAAGATTCATCTACAAAGGACTCCTTACAAAGTTCTTCTACAAGACGGGATAGGATGTGCTCTCCATGTAGCCACAGATTATCCAGGAGGAGGAGGTCAAGGAGTTCAGAATTATATTCACAGCATTCTCACTACAGAGACGGCCATGGCCAGAGAACCAGGAGGAAACAAGGCAGCAAAGAGAGGTTAAAAAGTGGACCATCAAGAAGCAGAGACAGTAGCAGACATAGGAGTAAAAAAGACAAGAGGAGATCAAGACCTCGAGACATAAGTTTATCTAGAAAAAGCCAGACCATGTCTCTAAGTAGTGAGAGCACTATATCTAGAGATGTAAGCAGGTCCCGATCCCGGAGTAATGACCATAGCAGAAGAAGATCAAGGAGCAGAGATAGTGATCATTATTATATGAGAGATAATTACCAAAGTAGATACCAGTGGGAATACACTTTTTACAGTAGAAACATGGACAGAGATGGTTATGAATCCTCATACAGGAGGAGAACTGAGGCAAGAGCTCATTATTCAAGGCAATCTGCTAGTCCAGAGTACAGAATACAATCGTTTTCTGAAAGGACAAATACTCGAAATCAGAGAGGTCACAATGAAAGCCGGTATTATTACTATGAAAGACACCGATCAAGGAGTCGATCCAGTAATAGATCTCGGACTACTTCTGATAGAATGCGATGTGAAAAGCCTGGTGGAAAAAGGAAATACAAAACTCGCCACTTGGAGAATGCACACAAGGAGAATGAGACACGTTCGTGTGAAGTGAAAGGAAATGACCTCCAGAAGCCTTTGTCAAAATATAGTGGTTGCTACAAAAATGAGGACAGCATTTTAGACAATCAAGCCAGTGTTGGGACTAGGCATAAAAAGAGGAAGAAGAAGACAAGAAGTCCAAGTGTAGAGATTATTTATGAAGGAAGAGCGACTGATACAACCAGACATCATAAAAAGAAAAAGAAAAAGCACAAGAAGAAACACAGGCGACATCATATGGGTAACTCGTCACATTCTTCTCCAGTTGTGATTACAATTGACAGTGATAGTGATAAGGAGACTGCAATACAAGAAAACACTGAATGTGACAGTAATATCTCTTGGACAACTACAACCCAGATATATGAGAGAGATAATGAGACTCCATCCCCTGTCCTGGGAACAAGTGACTGTAAGGATGAGGACACAGTTGCTGGTGAAGGTGGATTGCTGGACAAGGATTCTTGTATTAATATCACTAGGGGGGACTTAGCTGATGAAATTGGAAATGTAGGTTGCCAATTTCAGGAAATATCAAATGAGCAGGCTCTTGCAGTGGCAGATGGTGGTAGTGCATCTGACATGGGAACTCCTCTGAGCAATGTTGAAATTATACAAACTGAATCAAGTCAGTTGCCTTCTTCCAGAGCATCATTTGTAGGGAATTCAGAGAGACCTCCTTTGATACTAAGGCTGCCAAAGAGACTTATTGACAGATCCTATTGGCTTGACTCCCCAGAAAAAAAGATGTAACAGGTTTTACACTGAACCATTTTAAAACAATGAAATAGTGCAAACAAAACACTTAATGTGGTTTGTGTGTGTTAAGACTTTCAGGGCGTGGGAAGTATCTGAGAAATGTGTATTAAAAAAAATCCTTGAATGTATGCACTTTTAAATCCAAGAAAACAGAACGTTGCTAGTAGTTTAACTTTTTTCTTTTTTCAGAATAAGTGTATAAGCTTTTAGAAGTAGTAATTTCATAGAGCCACACTGTATTCACATTGTGTAAAATATATTCATGGACTCTTTAATTGTATTCTTAACAACAACAACAACCTTAAGTCAGAAAATCTATTTTCTCATGGTTGATCTTATTTTATAAAAGAAAAGTTGTATAATTTACATAACAAATTCATGTTTAATTCCGCCATCAATTTAATCTGCATGGTTTAGCTTGACCTTTGCCAAAAAGGTGTTTATGCCTTCTGTACTACAAACGTTGACCCAGGCTGCCATTGAAGTAAACATGAATTCTGTAAGAGTCACAATAAAGCAATAAGAAATCTTTTAGATCAGATTTTGAATCAAATGTAATATTTACTTTTGAGGCATATATGTCTTTAAGTCTGGTATAACTTAAAAGTGCATTAGGAAGATTCCTGGATCTGAGCTGGTAATTTAAAATGACAAGTTTTGCAGATGACATACCTGTGCATCACCATATTTTTTTTTCTACATACCATCTTCAGTCTCATAGGGTATATGCTACAAAGAAAAACACCTAGTGCAACATCTCCAAGCCTGGGAGATGACTTGGGCTCAGACTGTGAAGCTAAAAATAGTAATGTAGACATTTAGGCTCAGACTGCAGCCTGGGCTCTGAGACTTTCTCTCTACCCTTACCAAGTTCCAGTGCTTGGGTTCCCACCTAAACATGAATGCCTATGTTGCAGTTTTTAGCCTCGCAGTCTGGGTCCTGTGAGACCAAGCCAATTGACTTGGTGCCTTCTGACCTTCCAGTCAGGCACATATTCTAAGTATAAGATCAAATCATGTATTTTTATTTTTTTCCCCTCCTGATTTCTCTGTGACTAAAGTGCAGTAAGTTAGAGGGCTATTTAACTATATTTTCATTTTCTAAGATGATCAAAAGACAGTCTGAGTGTGTAATTGAAAACAGTTGTTGAAATTCAAATTTACTCAGCTCCTGCCACTGTTTAAATGGGTTTCTGACATTACTGATGTGTAACAGGGAATAAAAACCACATTATAGGCCATTTGGTTACTTACAGCGGTTCTCAAACTTCTTATATTGACAGCCTGTCTTGCACACAGCAAACCTGATTCTCTGCCTGTCCCTCTCTTGTAAATAACATTTTTGTATTTAATGCTACTTCAAATGCTAAATTTATGGCACTGTATAAAATGAGTTTACTTTTTCTCACTGCTTTTAAATTAAAACACATTTTATTGAATTATTGTTATAAACAGAATAGTTACTTTTTAAAATAGCTACTGTTTAATATCGGGAGGCTACAAAAAATTCATTATCACGTTTCCCAGCAGGCCGAGGGCATGTCTATACTACAAAACAAAGGGGACTTAAGTTACATTGACATACAACTACTGCAGTAACTAAATCAGTTCAGCATGATCACATTAGCTCCTCTTGTTGGCAGTGTGCATCCTCACTAGGAGTGCTTGTATGGCCTGTCAGTGTGGGGCACTCTTACCCAGAGCTCTGCTGGCTGGAAATGACAGCCCAAAGCCCACTATGCATGGAGGCTGATAGCTCTCATCCCTTTATAATAATCTTGTCACCTCTGAGAACCTCTGACTTTCCATGTGTTTCAAATAGCAGGGATCTTTCCCTTTTTCACTGGTATGTGTTGGAAGTCTAAAGTCAGTTTACTGCCATTCTCTCTGTGGAAAAAATTGGTTTATTGGGGGAAAAAAAAATCCATTGTTTTGCTTTTACAAAAGGAAAAAACACCCATCATCCTAAACTGTAGCCTGGAAAAAAAGAGAGAGAAGTGGGCATGTAAATTGGTCCCTGTGGATGTGAGTCTAAATCCTGTTGTTCAGAAATTGCCTTTCAATGTCTGAAATGTTCAATGTGTGTATGAGTCCTCTGTAAATTCCTGTAAATTGGAATTTATTAGTTCCATTGTAGTGAAATGGTTCCATTCTTAAGGTTTTTAATTTTCACTCATTTTTCCTGAGTATTCTATTTCTCCTTTGTTACTTAGAGAAGCACCCACATAAATGTGAGGGACTGAGAGACAGTACACAAGTACCAGTACAGTCACAAATTAAAACAGCTTTTTCTTAATAAATGAGGTGCTGCCTCTAATGAGAGATACAAACATTTTGGATGTAAATATGATTAACGCTTAAAGTCAAACTATTGCAGCATCGTTATTTTTAGAGTGACAGTCTTAATGAGAAGATCCAAAGTGTTAGAATAATTCACTCGGGTTAATACCTCAGATTTAAAATGGTTTTAACTGTTTGTGACTGTAGCATTGAAGGTTTTTAATTTGCTTTCCTTATGGCTCCTAGGTGTGTAGTATCCTCTTACAAAAAACAAAGTGAATGCTGCTGACATTGACCATTTGTATCAAGCAAGTGGACTACTGCAGTTTGCATTGGTAGTGGTTCTGATGATCTCAATCATTCCAGGAGCCTTGTATTTTAATGTGTGGAGCAGATACCCAGAGCATTGGAGGAGGGTATTTAAAAGTATTTTATCAATTTGATTAAATTATTTTATTGCCATAAGTTACATAGGGCACTTATAGAGAGTAAGATGCGTTCTTTGACAGTGGATAGTAAAAGGCAAGACACAGCGATAGCAGTAATGAAGGATTTCGAAATGCTGAGTTACTCATGTTGGGGTGGAGGCTGTAATGGTGAAATTTCCTGGAAGAAACACAGGAGGAGCCAAAGGAATGCTTAATTGAGAGCAAGAGCCGAACAGTTCCAAGGATAAGGGCAGTAAATGCAGCCAAAAGTAGGCGAGTAAGGGAAGGGGAGAGACATTTCTGTACTGATTTCTAGGTGAAAATGAGGTCAGGTTTTGGTGAGGATGAAGGGCTGGCATTTGGAGTAGGACAAGGAAGCTAGTGGAAGAGAGCAAGAAGGAAATGGAGAAAGGAATAACATAACTGCAGACTGCAATGTTAGTGGTACTATAGCTCTTAGGGCATGTCTTCACTTCCTGGAAGATTCATACTGCAGAGATCAATCTTCAGCATTTGATTTAGCAGGTCTAGTAAGGACCTGCTAAATCAAAGGCTGAGGGTGCCCCCATCAACCCTGGACCTCTGACAGTAGTGAGGAGTAAGGGAAGTTTATGGTAGAGTTTCTCCTGTCCACCTCCTGCTGTGCACTTGCTCCAGAAAATCCATGCAAAGTACATTGACACCAGCTACACAATTCACGTAGCTGGAGTTGCATCAATTTTCTCTGCTAGTTTAGACCTGACCTTACTTGCACCAGTTGACAGTTACTCTGTATGTCAGTGAGAGCGTTTTGGAGGGTTAGGGAGAAATGAGGCATTGAGTGAGAGAAACATAGCATGTAATTATGTTATAGGAACAAGCTGAAAGGTAAATGTGGGTGTCTGTACATACATGCAAATAATTTTTCTGTTAAAAGTGACACCTGAGTTTGCAGTACAACCCTGCCTGGCCTGTCTATAGTAGGGAAGAGAGATGGTGGTGATGGAGCTCAGTGTGGAAGCCATTGCCACTATTTGTGCTTAACCTGGTCTGTGGATAAACAGAGGATGGCAGTCTCCAGAGCTGTCAGTCTGTCTCAGTTTAGAGGATGGATCCCTATGACTGGATTAATGAAGCTAAACTGGTAAGTTTCCCCCCTTCTTCGATGGATTGCTCACGTGCATTCCAATTAGGTGTGTACACGCAGCGTGCATGCACCGTCCGAAGCTTTTCCCTCAGCAGTACTCAGCAATATATCCCTGCTGGCCCCTTCACCCACTCAGTTCCTTCTAAATGCTGTGATGGTTGTTGGAACAACCCTCAGCTCTTTACAGTGATCATTGTCTTCAGCATTGTTCTTCTCATTCTTTCAATTAATCTCCAGCTAAGTAGCTGCAAATTAAGTTAAAGACTCTTTTGTTTTCTGTTTAGTTACTCCCCAACGCAGCGCCTGTCTCAGATGCTGTAAAGCAGTGTTTCTCAAACTGTGCTCTGCGGAGCCCCAGGGGCTCTGTGAGGTTGACAAACTGGAAACATCTCCGGCACCTCAGAAAAATAGGAAACCTAGTGGGGGCCAGTCACCGTCCAGACATGTGCCCTCCAGCGGGGCATATGGTGCTGATGAGTCTAGAGCCTGGGCCTTCCAGGTTGGGTGGATCTCCCAGCACAGGGAGATCAGTCCCGTGAAGGACTTCCCTGAGCCCTCCATGCTGGATGCCTTCGAGGCAGCAAGGGTCCTCATGGACGCCCCCTTCCAGGGCATCTGAAGATCTGGCGCAGGAGGTTGGAGACCACAGAACACCCCTACTGACCCCGGCAGCACCGCTCACGGCACCTGCCAGCAGGATGTTCTTTCCCTTGTTCCCGCTCCAGGACATGGCACCAGACTCGGCGTGGCACCACCGTTTGGCACCACTACCAGTCCAGAGGGCCCCGGCACCTACCTCTTGTGTGAGATGCCTGCACCGCTATGCCACCGCATCTGCTTCAGCACCATGGCAAACCGGAATCCATGGCCAGACAAGTGATAGCTTCATCGGCATCCACGTCGGCTCCACCTTGGTCTGCCTTGGAGTATTCGTCTGACTCCGAGGAGGAATCCACCTGGTCCTCAAGGGGTTCCTGATCCCATTCGCAGCGCCGCTCCCGCTCTCGGCACCATTCCTGGCACCACAGCACTCCTTAACCGTACCAACAACAGTAGGCACAGCCTGTTCCGGTGCCAATGTTACAGCAAACTTGGCCCCCACAACCTCTGAGTCAGTGGTTGTTCTGGACCCCCTGGGCGTACCACCAAAGCCAGGGCATAGATCCACCCAGGCTGGGTTCCATCTCCTCAGGCCCATGAGCTCCTGCTTTGTCAACACCTCTGGCCAGGTCCCCTACTTTGGGCCGGTTGCTACGTCCTAGTCAGTCGTTTCCAGGCCCTGGGAGGATCACGGCTCCGGTGAGCCAACCTTCCCGCTTCGTCGTCTCTGGGTTCCTTGCACGTGGATGCCCCTGTAGGAGAGGTCCAGAAGGGGTCGTCATCGTCTCCTCCGGACAAGGCCTTAGGCGATTCCGCACCACCCATTCCCTCCATGGACGCTAGGGCCGACCAGGACCCTCTCCACTGCCTGGCCCAAAGTCTGGGGGTCCAGGTGGAGGTGTCCGAAGATTCAGTCCCAACGGTAGACCACCTACACTCCGATGCCCCCTCCAGAGTGGCTCTTCTGGTTAATAAAACTATAGCCAAAATTTCTAAGGCTTTGTGGCAAACCCCTGCATCTATCCCTCCGACTGATAAGTGAGCCAAAAGGAGGTACTTTGTTCCCCAAGAGGGCAATGATTTCTCGCCCTCCCCTGGGCTCCCTGGTGGTACAAGCAGTCAACCACAGGGAAAAACAAGGCCAGCCCACTGCCACCCCTAATAACAGGGAGGCCAAGAAGACTGACCTGCTCAGAAGGAGGGTCTATGCATCTGGGGGTATCCAGTATCGCATCGCCAATCAGCAGGTTCTCTGGTCACGTTATGCCTATAATACCTGGGTGTCCATGGACAAGTTCTCGGACCTGCTTCCCAGGGACTGTGATCTCCAGAGCAGCACTTCAGATGGTTTTCGACATGGCAGATGCCGCTGCCCAGGTGATGCCCACAGGTGTGGTCCTACACAGTAGTTCCTGGCTCCAGGGTTCTGGGGTTCCCCCAGAGCTCCAAAACACCCTCCAAGACCTCCCATTTGAGGGCCCTTTGCTCTTCTCTGAGCAGACCGATCAGAGGCTCCATGGCCTCAAGAATACCCAAGCTACTCTAAAATCCTTGGGCATGCACACTCCTGCTATCCAGAGGCTCACTTTTGCAAATAGGAATGTGCCTAGAGCACCCCTTCAGGCCCCACATCCTCACTTCTACTGTTGTAGGAGTGGGAGTGGTAATGGCAGGAACCAACAGGCACTGACCACACCCGGCTCCAGGCAACAACCAGGGGCCCCCTAACAAACCCCTGGGTCCCTGTCAGGGGGCCCCTGATGGGACCCCAGAGGGTTTTTTACCAGTCTCCTGACTAACCTTCCAGGACTGTTTATCCCACTTCTTCCAAGCCTGCCAGTCTGTTATGTCAGACCGATGAGTGCTGGAGATAGTAGAAAGGGGTTTACATAATCCCTTTCCACTTGCCCCCTCCTTCCCAACTCCCTACCCCGTCCCTTTTCAGGGACCCCTCTCATGAGCCTCTGCTTCAAGAGGAGGTCCAACATCTCCTTATGATAGGGGCAGTAGAGCGTGTTCCCCCTGAGTTTCAGGCAAGGGGATTCTATTCCTGTTACTTTCTGGTCCCAAAGGCCAAAGGGGTCCTCCGTCCCATCCTGGACCTCAGAGCCCTCAACTCCTTCATCGCCAAAGCAAAATTCAAAATGGTAGCCCCCGGAGACTGGTACACTGCCCTCGACTTAAAAGATGCTTACTTCCACATTTCAATTGCCTCCTACCACTTCAGGTTCCTCCGACTTACTGTGGGCCCATATCTCTACCAATTCACGGCCCTCCCCTTCGGTATTTCCACGGCCCCTTGGGTCTTCACCAAATGCATGGCCGTGGTGGCTGCCATGCTCAGGAAAAGGGCGGCGTTCCCCTATCTAGACAACTGGTTCCTGAGGGGGGACTCTGAGACTCCGGTGAAAGCCCACATCACCATAGTCTGCACACTCTTTGATATAGGCCTCCTGCTAAATCTGGACAAATCAACCCTAACTCCCACCACAATAATAGAGTTTGTGGGCATCAACCTGGACTCTCTGTCAGCAAGAGCCTCTACCCAGCTCCCAGATTCTCACAATAGGCAGTCAGGGCACTCCAGAATTTTCCAGTGATCACTGCCCGATCTTGAATGCGTCTCCTGGACCTCATGGCCGCCTGCACTCATGTAGTGCAGCATGCCAGACTGTGCATGTGCCCGCTACAGATGTGGCTATCGCGGCCGTCCACTGTTGGGACGGAGCGGTGACGGTTCCTGCATCCGTCCTTGTCTCATCGGATTGGTGGACCCATCAGGTGGAGGTCTTCGTGGAGGTCCCATTTTCCAGACCAGTGCCATCCACTCGCCTTGTCACGGACGCGTCAGACACTAGCTGGGGAGCCCATTTAGGAGATCTACATGCAAGGTATATGGTCTGCGGAAGAGAGCTCCCTGCATATCAACATCAGAGAGCTCCGGGCAGTCTGACTGGCTTGTGATTTTTTTTCTTTCCCCACCTCAGGGACAAGTCTGTCCTTATCCTGTCAGACAACACAACAGTGGTGGTGTATATAAACAAGCAGGGTGGGGCTTGTTCTCCTCGCCTGTGCTTGGAAGTGATTCACCTGCGGGACCTCTGCATCGGGGCAAATATCCACCATGGCCTCTTATCTCCTGCTAATTCACAGGGTCCTCCTCAGAGTGCGGGAATTCAAGGCATCCCTGATGCTAATCGCCCCAGAATAGCCCAGGCAACACTGGTTCTCAACCTGTCATGTGAGAGACTAATAACCCTCCTGCCGCTTCCAGACCTGATATCTCAGGACTCGGTCAGGCTCCGCCACCCGGACCTGCACTCGCTGCAGTTGACAGCATGGAAGCTCTGTGGTTGAGGGCTGAGGAGCTTCAGTGATCAGAACGGGTTCAGGAGGTCCTGCTGATTATCAGGAAGCCCTCCACTAGGACCACGTACCTTTGCTAAGTGGTTCTGCATCTGGGCTTCCCAGAAGGGGGTGCACCCAAGGCGGGCTACAAGCTCCATGATCCTGGATTACCTGTTGGATCTCAGGCTTCAGGACCTCTCTTCCTCCTCCATCAAGGTTCACTTGGCAGCCATCTCACCTTCCACCCGGGGAAAGGGAGGAAAACCCTGTTTGCTAACCCGATGGTCAACAGGTTTCTGAAAGAGTTGGACAGGCTCTACCCACATGTCTGCCAGCCCATCCCTCAGTGGGACCTAAACCTGGTCCTTTCCAAACTTATGGGACCCCCGTTCAAACCGTTAGCGACGTGTTCTCTCCTATACCTATCTTATAAGGTGTGTCTCCTGGTGACAGTCACTTCTGCCAGGCGAGTATCTGAACTCAGGGCACTTACGTCAAATCCCCCCTACACAATATTTTTCAAAGACCAGGGTTAGGCTCTGCCCCCATCCAGGTTTTCTGTCTTTTCCACACCTCCCGGGATATTTTCCTGACAGTCTTTTACCCTCAAGCCACACACATCTGAGAGAGAACAGGCTTTACCCACTTTAGATGTGCGTAGGGCATTGTCCTTTTTATTTAGACAGGACAAAACCATTCAGGAAGTCACTGCAACTCTTTGTGGCCATTGCTGAAAGGGCGAGGGACCAACCCGTGTCCTCCCAGCAGATCTCCTCCTGGATAACCACTTGCATCAAGAAGTGCTATGCCCTGGCGGGGGCACTGGCCCCACCCCTTAGAGCACACTCCACAAGAGCCGTGGCAGCCTCCACTTCTTTCATGGCACAGGTTCCCATCTTGGACATCTGCAGAGTTGCTACATGGTCCTCTGTCTGTACCTTTCCAATTACTATGCACTAACGCATCAAGTCAGGGAAGACACTGCCCTGGGCAGGGCAGTCCTCCACTCCTCTAGCTTCAACATCCGGTCCTCCTCTATAGGTTCTGCTTTGGAGCCACCTAATTGGAATGCACATGAGCAATTACTCGAAGAAAGAATGGTTACTTACCTCATAACTGTGATTTCTTCGAGATGTGTTGCTCGTGTCCATTCCAAATCCCCACCTGCTGCCCTCTCTTCGAAGTATTCCGGTAAGAAGGAACTGAGTGGGTGAGGGGGCCAGCAGGGGTATATATGGGCCGATATACCAGCGCCACTCCAGGGGGCTCCCTGCTGGCCCTAAAGGTACTGCTGAGGGAAAAGCTTCTGACGGCACATGCACGCTGCACGTACACATCTAATTGGAATGGACATGAGCAACACATCTCGAAGAATCAGTTACAAGATAAGTAACCGTTCTTTTCTGTTTCGCGGGCAGTGGTTGGTTTCATACATGTCTTAAAAAGCATTTTAAGTCTTTGAAAACAGACTCTTCAAATTTGGATTAGTAAAACAGTGGTTCCCTAACCCGAGATTAAAGTTTGTACCTTAAAGCTAGTTGCCAGTATCTCTGATTAAGATACAAGCTATATATATTTCAGAGTTCCGGAGTCTTAATATTTAATTGCTTGTGATTCCCATGCTGAATGTAAATTAGCCTTGGACATGAAGAGACTAATTGAATGTAGTAGTAACTTTCTCATTGGCCTGTGTCACCCATGAGTGATTTATGGTTATTTCTCCTTATGACAGTAGTTGATGTAAATCTAAGGAGAATTTGAGCACTATCTTGAGCTGCTATGAGAGAACCAATAATTTTACCTGGTATAGGTTTCTATCTCGTATAGATTGTTCTGTTTTTTAATTTTTATGAACATTCATTACTGCAAAGTTCATTTTCACTTCATCTTGAATTTCCCTCTATTCAATGGCAAATGAAAATCAGTATGTTTATACCTGGGATATGACAGTTACAAATGAACCAGTCACTTGGCTTTTACAATGCGTGTAGAATAATGTGGCAATACTGATGAATTGCAGCTGGTATATCTTTTGATGTTAAACCATCAGCTTTAATAGAATAAGGAAAACTTATTCCTAAAAGCTTCTGTATTTCCTTCACTATAAGGTATCTTCTCAGAACATCTACAAGCTGCTGTCTGGCTTTAAGGAAATAGCACATGCCTCCTTATATTCGTGGTTTGGGTCATAGTGGTATGTAATGCAGCCAAGAGGGACTATAGCACTCCAAATGTATTTATTCAGGACTCTTCTACACAAAAGTTTATTGTACAACTTTGACTGTACAGGGAAACCTCAGAGGTACAAACCCTCAGGACTGGAGGTTGTTTATAACTCCTGAAAGAAAAACACTATTTTTTCAGTTATTAACATTCCGAAGCTTACACTGAACATTGATTTAATACAGCTTTGAAACTTTACTATGCAGAACAATGTGCTGCATTCCCTTTATTTTTTTTTAGTAGTTTAACACCATATTTCTTTTTGTTTCAGGGCTTCAGGGGATTTAAAACATCATGCCATTAATTGAACCGTTGAACTATAATCGAATACCATTTATTTCAATATTTGAATGTTTTCTACATTTTCAAATATTCATTTAAATTACAACAGAATAAAGTATACTCACTATATTTTATTACAAATATTCACACTGTAAAAAACAAAAGAATTTAAATCCCCCCCATTACAAGTACTATAGTGCAATCTCTTTATCATGAAAGATGAATTTACAAACACAGAATTATGTACAAAAAAACCTGAATTCAAAAATAAAGATATGTAAAACTTTACAGCCCTTCTTGTTCAGCCAGTTCTGTACACAGAAGTTTGTTTATATTTTCAGGAGGTAATGCTGCCCACTTCTTGTTTAGAATTTCACCTGAAAGTGAGACCAGGTGTTCTCATAGTACTGTTATAGCAGGTGTCACAAAATATTTACATGCCAAATGCAGTAGAGGTTCATCTGCCCCTTCGTGTTTCAACCACCGTTCTAGAGGACATGCATCCATGCTGATGACTAGTTCTGCTTGATAACGGACGGTCCAAAGCTCTGCAGGCCAACACATGTTCCTTTTAATCTTCCGAGTTAAATCATGAGCAAGATGTTGATTTTTTCTTTTCTGATGGTTTAGGTTTTGCAGTTTCGACATGGGAGTGTTCTTTTAAGACTTCTCAAGGAATCTTCCACAATTCCTCCCTCTAAAATTTTGGAAGGCACACCAGATTCTTAGACTTTGGGTCGAGTGCTGTAGATATCTTGACAAATTTCACCTTGGTGCCCTCTTTGAATGTTGTCAAATCTGTAGTGAAAGCATTCTTAAAATGAACCTGCACTGGGTCATCATCCAAGACTGCTATAAAGTGAAATGTGTGGCAGAAAGTGGGTAAAACAGAGCAGGAAATGTACAGTTCTTCTCACTTTCCCAAAGAATTCAGTCTCAATTAATACATTTTTTTAAGAGCATCATCAGCATGGAAGCACGTCTGGTAGAATGGTGGCCAAAGCATGAAGAGGCAAAGTAAACTTTAGCATATCTGGCAGGTAAATACTAGGGATGTAAGTGACTCATTGACTATCCGTTAAGCAAAAACCCTCCCCCTTGCTATCTTTATCATAGAGACAGCAAGGGGGCGGGGCGGGGCGGAGGAGAGAAAGGGGTGCTGGAGAGAGCGGGCTTAAAAGCCGGTTCCCTCCAGCTCTGTAGGAGGAAGCAGGGGTGCAGTTGCAGCCAACTTTGAAATGTACTCAGAGTCCCCTACTGGCCCCACGCTCCATGTGGTGCTTCCGCTTTGAAATGCACAGGATTCGCTGCTGGGGCTCTTGTACATTTCAAAGCAGAAGCACCCCCATGGAGCCCTCAGTCAGTGGCGGACTCAGTCCCCCGCTGGCCCCAGACGCCATGCTTCACTTCCTCTTTGAAATACACAAGTGCCTCAGTAGGTTTGTATGTTTCAAAGGCAGAACACGGTAGTTCTTGACAGGATTTTCATCGGCTATTTGATTAGTCGATGAAAATCCTGTCAACTATTCGATTAGTATTTAATCGAAATTTAACATCCCTAGTAAATTACCTTGCAATGCCAGCTACAAGAATGCCATGTGAATGCCTATTCTCACTTTCAGGTGACATTGTAAATAAGTGGGCAGCATTATTTCCCATAAACGTAGTCAAACTTGTTTCTCTAAGTGATTGGCTGGAAAAAAAAGTTGGACTTCTTCATTGCACTTTCACAATACATTGCAGTGTAGTACTTGTGTGAAGTGAATTGAAAAATACTGTAATTTTTTACAGTGCAAATATTTGCAAAACAATGCATTTTAAAATGTAGGAAACAATCAAAAATACATTCCAATTGATATTTTATTTTTAATATTGTGATTAAAACTGCAATTAATTGTGATTAATTTTGAGTTAATTGTGTGAGTTGAATAAATTGACAGCCATAGGTGTTTTGGTTATTGTGATCTATGCTGCTACCTGATTGTGTATTTCTCGTTCCAAATGACGTGTGTTTGGTTAGTTCATAACTTTGGTGTTAGTAATTCTGAAGTTCTACTGTATTAGACATTCTAACTTATTCCTCTTGGGATGGTACATTATGATACTCCTTAATTGCATGACCACATTATCTTTTCCTCTGTCTGATTAAGACACAGGATGTACAAGAGAGCCCGATTAAAGTTGCCTGGGCAACCTGACCAAGTTCTTGGTGATGCTTATCCATGTGCACATTCTGGTCTCCAAAAGGCTTTTTTAGCATGTTACAGGCAGGGCCTAACCACTTCCTTTTGGAAGAAGGATGGTATTGGAGTGAAGGACTGGAAGTTGGAACTCAGGTTCTGTTCCCAATTTCCCACCTTTGTAGGTTCCTAGCTTCAGGGCTGCCTGTTCAAACACAAGGTTCAGAAAATATGCTCAGATCCTCTAATGCTATTGAAATGCAAAAAAAATGGTTTTTGTGTGTGCATGCATATAATTTCGGTGCTGAGGGGAGCAGCTTCACCATGTCCCTTCCACAGTCTCAACTCTTCAACTATTTTTTTAAATCTTGCTTTAGTAGCCTCTAGTTAACAAGCCCTGCTGTGATTCTGCTTTCAACTGCTGCCAGCAGCCTTTATCAGATTCTTCCAGTGCTACTCACCTGCAAAGCTGGGGGAAGAAAGAAGGAAGCCTCATAGTAAAATAATCTTCTCTATGATGGATTTCAAACACCTTAATCTACCAAGTACTATGTGTTACAATGGTCAGAGTTACCTGAAGGCACTATTACCACAAGACAGATCAGATAAGGCACAATTGCTAATTTTCCCTTCTTGGGCAAGGTACTCGAGAGGGCGGTGGCGTTGCAACTCCAAGCTTTCTTAGAAGAAACAGACTATTTAGATCCATTTCAGTCTGGCTTTAGGCTTGGTTTTGAAACTGAAACAGCCTTGATGGCCCTGGTAGACGATTTATGCCAGGAGATAGACAAGGGGAGTACATCCCTGTTGATTCTCCTAGACCTCTCAGCAGCTTTTGATACCATTGACCATGATATCCTTCTGGGATGCCTGGCGGAGTTGGGTATTGGAGGCACTGTTTTGCAATGGTTCCGGTTCTACCTGTCAGGATGCTTTCAGAAGGTGGAGCTAGCGGGCTGCTATTCGACCCCATGGCGGTTGTGCTACAGGGTCCCACAAGGTTCCATCTTGGCCCCTATGCTGTTTAATATCTACATGAAGCTGCTGGGAGAGGTCATAAGGAATTTTGGAGGATGGTGCCATCAATATGCAGATGATACCCAACTCTATTTCCCTGTGACATTAGAACCAGGTGTGGCAATGACTGATTTAAATCGGTGTCTGGAGGCAGTGATGGTTTGGATGAAGTCAAATAAACTGAAGTTGAACCCAGATAAGACTGAGGTCCTGTGGATCAGGAGGCCATCAGTGCGTGAATGTGGCATGGCACCTGTTCTAGACGGGGTTACTCTCCCCTGCAGCTTGGGAGTCCTCCTGTACCTTTTTTTAACATTTGAAAATCAGATTTCTTCGGTGGCCAGGAGTGCTTTTGGGCAACTTCGTTTAATCCGCCAGCTGCGACCCTTACTGAACAAACATGACTTGGCCACAGTGATCCATGCTCTTGTTACATCCCGACTGGATTACTGTAGTGCACTTTATGTAGAAATGCCTCTAAAGAGCCTTCAGAAACTTCAGCTGGTCCAGAATGCGTCTGCTCGAGTTTTAACCAACACTAATTATACGGAGCACGTTATGCTAGTGCTTTGGCAGCTGCACTGGCTTCCAGTATGTTTCCGGGCACAATTTAAGATTTTAGTTATGACCTTAAATGAGTTGGGTCCAGGGTATCTGAAGGACCGTCTTCTCCCATATGAACCTGCCCGGGGATTGAGGTCAGCTGGGGAGGCTTTGCTTCGTGTTCCCCCACTGGTGGAGATAAGATTGACATCTATGCGGAACAGGGCATTCTCAGCTTTTGTTCTCAGGCTGTGGAATTCTCTTCCTCGGGATATTCATATGGCACCAACGCTAGCGTTGTACCGGGGTCAGGCTAAAGCCACCCTCTTTACTCATGCTTTTATTAATGTTTGAGAATGTATGTGCGTGTTCCTCCCCTCTATATGTTTTTAGCTGGTTATGCCCCTCTGAGGTCTCCTATTTTAAATTTGTATATGTATTTGTATTTTTTGTTTGTTCTTGTAAGCCACCTTGAATATGTTAAATAGAAAGGCGGGGTAAAAATATTTAAATAAATAAATAAAATAAATAAATTATGAGCTGGCCTATATACATTCCTGATGTAAGAATCTGTGGATGAGTAGAGATAGAAGGACCTGCTTTGGTTCTGAGTTTTCTTGTGTTGACTACTCTGCCTTTTTGATTGTTTCCATTTGGTGGGAGGAACATGAAGGTCCATAAAGGAGTTTGCAGTCTTGTTGAATTTGAAAGGTTCATTCTGTCTGGATTTAGGACCACAAACTCAGGAAGTTATTAGGTCCCGCTAGTTAAGTATCCTATCTCAGATGCTGTAGAGCAGTGTTTCTCAAACTGTGCTCTGTGGAACCCCAAGGGCTCCACGTGGTTGACAAATTGGAAACATCGATAGGTACAACACATACAATCAGTGGACCGCTAGGGCTCCACATAAATTTTTACTCATGTAAAGGGCTCCGGAACCCAAAAAGTTTGAGAACCACTGCTGTAGAGGAAGGCAGATTTGCAGTAAGCATTATATGTGATAATCTGCCCTTCCCACATTAGCTCTGATTGGTTTAAATCAAGAAGCATGAAGTTTAATATCCCTCACAAAACTTCTTCACCTTAGTTACAACAGTGCTGGATCGTCTTATCGAGGTCTCCTTTTTGAATCTCGATAATTCTGGGCTTTAGTGATTTATTGGATCAATATGGCCTACTACAGTCTAATGTCCCTTCTAAATTCGTGGCATCACTGGAATTCTCGACAGAATCTAACTTCCTGTCCTGAAATTGGGACATAGCAGCTCCATGTACTTGACGTTTTGTGGTGTGAACTCTGTTTGGAAATGATTTTAACGTCTTCTGAAATTCATGATTTTGCACCTGAGACTTCAAAATACAGCGGTATCCTTAGCGGCCGTGCTATGCTTTGCTGCATCTGCTGCTGACCTCCGGAGATGATTTTCCTGATACTTGATTGGTCGCATCTTTGCGCCTTGCCTCTGCACACCTCCTGCCCGGGCTCTGGTGCTAGGTTTCGGTTTCCTTTCTGTGGCTCCGCTAAGTTTCCTTTCTCCTCCCAAACCGGCGGCTCTCACTTTTCCTCCGCCGTCTGAGTCAGCTGATTTTCAGTCAGTCTGCGCCGGGGAAGAGCTGTGAGCATGCGTCGGGGGGGAGTTGGTCTTCCCTGTCCGCCTGTGTCTCGCTGCTGAAGTGGAGCGCAGGGGCCAGCAGTTGTTTTCTCTCCGCTGCAAGCGAGGAGCCAGTGCAAGGGGGACACAGGGCACCTGGGAACTAGTTGCGCCAGCGCGGATCCACACGCTGGAGCGCAGATGACTGCGGAGCAGAAAGCCAACCTGCAGTGCTACAGGCAGTACATTGAGAAGACGCTGAATCCTGCCTATGTGGTGGGCAACATGAAGGAATGGCTCCCCGACGGTGAGATGCTGGCTGGGCTTGCACTGGGGGCCGAGAGGGGGGCTGCTCTGGCCAGGATACCCCTCGCCCTCCATCTCCCCCTCTCACGAATGTTCCCTTCCTGGTTTGCCACGTAGTGGGAGTTTTTTGTTGTCTCTTCTCCCTGCTCATTACTTGTTTTCCCCTCTTGCCCATTCCTCTTTAATTACATCCCATGAAATCAAGCTATTGCTATTGAATGTTGGCTTAAAAATAGATTGGGGGCCAGAATACAGCAAGAGTCAGCAGGGCCCCTTTAACCTGTAAAGGCAACTGTATCCTGCGACTCACTGCTCCTAACCATAGAATCATAGAATCATAGGACTGGAAGGGACCTCGAGAGGTCATCGAGTCCAGCCCCCCGCCCTCAAGGCAGGACCAAGCTCCGTCTACACCATCCCTGACAGATGTCTATCTAACCTGTTCTTAAATATCTCCAGAGAGGGAGATTCCACCACCTCCCTTGGCAATTTATTCCAATATTTGACCACCCTGACAGTTAGGAATTTTTTCCTAATGTCCAATCTAAACCTCCCCTGCTGCACTTTAAGCCCATTACTCCTTGTCCTGACCTCAGTAACCAAGAGGAACAAATTTTCTCCTTCCTCCTTCCTCTGAATTACAAAATAATTTTAGTTTTCCTCAGCACCCATTGCTGAGGTTAATAGGAGCTTTGACATGGACTCAGGGTCAGGGCTTTAATTCTGTGCAGTACTGTCCTTAGGTCTAGGATTTAAATGGAGAAAGCAGGCAGGAGGTGGAAAAAAAATACTATTTCCCTTGTTAAATGGCTGGTAGCTTAATGCATATAGTGAGTGGAATGAAAGGAAGAGGCAGTTTCTACTGTGAAAATGTTGAACCGTGTAGGTATATGATGTACTTGTGCTGTGCTGAGTCTTTTTATATTTAGTTGCTTTGATGCTTTGTCTGTACCTGGCATTATATGTCTGGGGAAATGAACAGTCATTGCTGCCGGATGTATGAGTTGTGTCCTCTTTAAAGTGCTAGCCTTCCTGCTCTTGGGACAGGGACTACCTTTGTGTTCTCTGTTTATACAGCTCCTAGCACAAAGGGTCCGTTGTGCTCCAGTGTCCTACTGCAATGCAAATAGATGACAATGGAAGATCCATGCATTAAGGCAGGGGTGGGCAATAATTTTAAAATTTTTTGAAATGGCCCCCAGCCACACTTTAAGGGGTGGGTCCAGGATGCTTCCAGGCTTCCCCACCCCCAGACCATGATTGGTCTGGGGTGTGGGAACGCCTTTGCCTCCCTTCCCACTAAGCACCCATGCCTCTGGAGGTGGGAGGAGACTTCCCATGCTCTCCCACCCCAGCCCAATCAGGACCTGGGGACAGGGGAGCACACAAAGCCTCCTCCTGCTCTGCCAGGAGCGTGTGGCACTTGTGCTCCTCACAGGGTGGAGGAAACTTTGGCCTGGGGGGCTAGAGGAGCCTGCAATCAGGGCTTGGGGGTGGGGGAGCGGCAGGGCCTCTGCTGGCTGGATCAACCCACTTGGCAGGCCACATCCAGCCTTTGGAAGCCCTTTTGCTCACCCCTGCAGTAAGGACTACTGCCTCTATTAGCCGCGGCGCACAGCCCTCGGTGGATGATGGCTGTGAATGAGTTATTATGGTACTCCTCTCAAAACACAGCTTTGGATTAATTGGAAAGCCTGAGTCTAATGGCTTGAAATAGGGTAGAATCATAGGACTGGAAGGGACCTCGAGAGGTCATCGAGTCCAGCCCCCCCACCCTCAAGGCAGGACCAAGCTCCGTCTACACCATCCCTGACAGATGTCTATCTAACCTGTTCTTAAATATCTCCAGAGAGGGAGATTCCACCACCTCCCTTGGCAATTTATTCCAATATTTGACCACCCTGACAGTTAGGAATTTTTTCCTAATGTCCAATCTAAACCTCCCCTGCTGCACTTTAAGCCCATTACTCCTTGTCCTGTCCTCAGTAACCAAGAGGAACAAATTTTCTCCTTCCTCCTTGTGACACCCTTTTAGATATTTGAAAACCGCTATCATGTCCCCCCTTAATCTTCTTTTTTCCAAACTAAACAAGCCCAGTTCATGAAGCCTGGCTTCATAGGTCATGTTCTCTAGACCTTTAATCATTCTTGTCACTCTTCTCTGTACCCTTTCCAATTTCTCCACATCTTTCTTGAAATGTGGCGCCCAGAACTGGACACAGTACTCCAGCTGAGGCCTAACTAGTGCAGAGTAGAGCGGCAGAATGACTTCACGAGTTTTGCTTACAACACACCTGTTGATAAACCTAGAATCATATTTGCTTTTTTTGCAACAGCATCACACTGCTGACTCATATTCAACTTGTGGTCCACTATGACCCCTAGATCCCTTTCCGCCATGCTCCTTCCTAGACAGTCGCTTCCCATCTTGTATGTATGGAACTGATTGTTCCTTCCTAAGTGGAGCACTTTGCATTTCTCTTTATTAAACCTCATCCTGTTTACCTCTGACCATTTCTCTAACTTGCTAAGGTCATTTTGAATTATGTCCCTATCCTCCAAGGAAGTTGCAACCCCACCCAATTTGGTATCATCTGCAAACTTAATAAGTGTACTCTCTATCCCAATATCTACATCATTGATGAAGATATTGAACAGTACGGGTCCCAAAACAGACCCTTGCGGAACTCCACTTGTTATCCCTTTCCAGCAGGATTTAGCACCGTTAACAACAACTCTCTGACTACGGTTATGCAGCCAATTATGCACCCACCTTATCGTGGCCCTGTCTAAGTTATATTTGCCAAGTTTATCAATAAGAATATCATGCGAGACCGTATCAAATGCCTTACTAAAGTCTAGGTATATGACATCCATCGCTTCTCCCTTATCCACAAGGCTCGTTATCCTATCAAAGAAAGCTATCAGATTAGTTTGTCATGACTTGTTCTTCACAAACCCATGCTGGCTATTCCCTATCACTTTATTACCTTCCAAGTGTTTGCATATGATTTCCTTAATTACCTGCTCCATTATGTTCCCTGGGACAGACGTTAAACTGACTGGTCTGTAGTTTCCTGGGTTGTTCTTATTCCCCTTTTTATAGATGGGCACAATATTTGCCCTTTTCCAGTCTTCTGGAATCTCCCCTGTCTGTCATGATTTTTCAAAGATCATAGCTAAAGGCTCAGATACCTCCTCTATCAGCTCCTTGAGTATCCTGGGATGCATTTCATCAGGACCTGGTGACTTGCTGACATCTAACTTTCCTAAGTGATTTTTAACTTGTTCTTTGTGTATCCTATCTTCTAAACTTACCCTCTCTCTGCTTGTATTCACTATGTTAGGCACACCTCCAGACTCCTCGGTAGGCACCTTAGAAATCAAGTGAATGCATGGCTTGCACTTCAGACCTGACAAACTCACTACATGGAACACATGTATTTAGCTGTAAAGAGTAACAAGTAAGGTAGTCAGAGAAAGCTCCTAATTTGCAAAATACATGGTCTTTGAGATGTATAGTCAGCTAGTATTTAAGGAATAATATATGTATATCGAAAGTATGCTTTATGGACACGGAGTAGAAAATAGCCATGATGTGTGTTGGTGGTGTCCTGTTAACACGAGATGAATTGTCACCCTTCACTTTTTAGCTGGCAGTGCAAGGCTTGGTTGTTTAGCCTTGTGCAATAATAAGGCCTGGTCAACACTAGAAAATTATGTTGGCATAAAGATGTCACTCAGGATTGTGAAACTCCACACCCCTGAGTGTTGTAGTGTAGTGGATCTAAATCACTGCATGAACAGCATTAGGTCAGTGGGACCGTTCTTCCATCCACTTAGCTACAGCCTCTCAGGAAAACCTGCCTCGTGACACTGTCTGCCCCACATGGCCTTCCAAACCCTTCCCAGAGCCCCCTGCAGCCAGTTGCACAGTAGGATAGCTACCACGATGCACTACCTTTGCAAGAGCTGTTAACGTGGGTGCAGCCCACCATCACAAAGAGCACAGTGGTGACAGCAGTTTAATTCCTGCGCTTTAATGAGAGAGGTATAACTTGCTGTGCAGAAACTTGCCAGTGTAGACATACCCTTTGATTGGGAAACAGTCAGAGGCAAATGCAAACAATTGAAACCAATAAAAGGTAGACAGGCAACATTATAACAAAACAGGGATTCACCCTCTGTGAAAAGAAACAAAAGCTATTACAGTACAGTGAAGGGAGATGCACTCTAGGTCCGTTTACCAAGGAAAAACTTGAGTGGAACACAAAGGTGACTTCATGAAAGTTTGGAGCCTGGTTTTTGAGAAGCCAGCTGGTTTTGCAACAGACTGAATTGTGGAAGATATTGGGGTGTAGGGGTATTTATCAGATGGGAAAGATGCTAATGATAAGGGTAAACTCATATTAAAATTTTATTATTTTTTTCTATCATCATAACCCAAGAAACCTTTACTCGTGTTACATAGGGTAGCCCGATGGTTTCAACAAAAATACCAGACACACTTGATATTACATCACAATCTACATTACATCTTATTTAGAAAATACTGGACATTTATATTTTCTCATTCATATTTTCTCAGTTTGTTTCCTGAACAGAGAGCTCAAATACTGGAATGTCCAATTCAAAAGCGGACACCTGGCAACCCTACTCATGTAATACAACAAGTATAAATTTAAGTACTTAAGAGCCGTATCTCTTGTAGAAGCAGCAGTTTAAATTGAAAATTTACAGTTCAATGTGCCTTGGGGACAGATAATCTGGGATTTCTAGGAATAGACCATGTCAGGGGCTGGATATCATATGGAAATGATTCAAAGAGTCTCGGGGATTGGGGTGAATTTATTTATCTATAACCAGCACGATGAAAAGAAGAGTGGGCGTTGGAAGGCTGGTGGTAATGGGGAGCTGACACCATTACCTCAAGACAGACTCCCTCTTGCTGGAAGCAGGGGGGTAACAATGACTGTCTTGGATTCCCCAAGAGCCGTGAGACTGGAGATCAAATTGTCTTGTCAGCTTTCTTAATTTCAGCCAAGAATTTGCAGTCTAAATTTGAGTTTAAGATGAGGATCTGTAGAGATTGTTTCCCACTCATAAAGGAGTCTATGCTTCCTCTCCTTGTCTCTGGAAGTGCAGTGTAAACATGCCCAGTAAATATTTTAGAGCCTACAGCACTGTGTACCAGTTGCAGTCCCTGCTGCTGTCTTCCTGCCAGAACTACAATTTTAACACATTCCCATCTAATTTCATTCTAGATGTCAGCGAGAGAATTCAGATCGAGCAGAAGGGGCTTACCGCTGCTGCACAATTCTTTGTTGACTCCTTACTGCAGCTTGAATCAGAAGGATGGTTTCGTGGATTTCTAGATGCACTGCATGAAGCAGGTTTGTTTTCCCTTGGAAAGCTGAAAAGGTTGATTTTTTTCCTCTCGCCTCTCTCCCGCTGCTGCTTTTTCATTTCGTGTGTGAATTTGCTGACCTGGCAAATGAATTCCTGTTAGTTCTTTAGTTCAAGTTGTAGCAGTGCAAGCTTCTCCACTAATGTGTTTCTACTTTAAGCAGAATGGGCAAGTTAGGCTAAAGGATTAAGAGCCGTGATTAAACTGGGCTGGCTCATGGCAGCTTGGTATGAGGGGTGTGTGTGTGTGTGCGTGCGTGTGCGTGCGTGCACCCTCTTGTGTCCCAAAATCTTAGCTTTCATTAACTTAGTCAGCTAGCAAAACAAAACAAAATGCAGACAAACATTGGGTTTCAAAGAAAACATGCAAATTGTGAACCATTTAACTGATGCAGTGAGGTCTCCAGACAGCCTAAGATAGTAACTCTGACAGCTGTGATTTGTTGGAAGCCTACTTGCTGACAATTAAAAGCTAACATTTTTAACTGTGCAGCTCAAAGCAAGAAGTAATATTATGAGGACATGGGCAATTTGATTTGGACTTGATTTTTCAGGCCGTTTTCAAGTATTTGAAGTAGGAAAAATCAATCTTTATACTTGTGAACTGAGGAAATTCATCCAGGATTCAGACACATAATGAACAGGGACCTGAAGATGCCATCATTAGTCCTTTTTCAAAGTAAACACAATGCTTCAATGGTGAGGTGCAGAGTATATAGACATTTCACTTCTCCCTTTGATGGACTTATTATAAGGCGTAATGTTATTTTTAAAAACATAAACTAACAATTTAAATGTCACACACTTCATTTATCAGCATTGTATTTTATTTGCCTAGCACTGAAGTGTATACAATGCTATGTAATGGCTGAGTTTGTACCAGATAAATAATGGGTCCATGCCTTGAGGATTGTGTTCAGATTGTTCCTAAATGCTGTGACCTAACCAACAGCTTTTGTGTGTGTGTGTGTGTGTGTGTGTGTGTGCGCGCGCGCGCGCACCAGGGGTTTGCTTAGCAAGTAGTATTTAAAACCCTCTGATCTGACAAAGGAGAGCTCCTCTGATCTTAATGGCATGTAACTCTTGATTAATTGATAAAATACAATGCAATTGTCCTGTTTGATTTAAATTCAGTGTGTTGCCTGGTCCCCCTGAAAAAAATCCTGTGTGCTTCTTTTAAGCACAGCAATATCACCTAGAATGTAATTAAGCTGGCATGAATCTAGTTCAGGTATTTGCATAGGCTACTAAGCTGTTTTATCTACATTTACTGGGAGATTTTGGTGCTGTGGGGATCGATCTCCTGGGGGTTGATTTAGCGGGTCTAGCAAAGACCTGCTAAATCAACTGCTGATTGAACTCTTGTTGACTCCGGTACTTTCATCAACCCCTCTATCCTTTCCCCCCCACGCAGTGGAGATGCTGTGGGAATTCGATCTAAGAGATACATCGACTCCAGCAATGCTATTCACGTAGCTGGAGTTGTGTACCTTAGTTAGACATTGCCCGCTAGTGTAGACTTGTCCTAAGAATGAACTGCCAAAAACTAAGTATATCCTTCATGACTTCTGTATGATATATACAGGTGACTATAGTGCACTTTGACTTTTGCTGGAGGACTCTTTCATACACGTTAGAGATTGAAAAGGCCCCAGTGGTTCCCAAACTTTTTGGCATCACGCCCCCTTTTTTGATTTTTGAGAAACCCTCATTGCTTCCCCCTCCCCAAAATAGCAGCAAAACTTGAGTAAACAAAACAAAAAAAGGAACTGACTGGGGCTGAGAAACAAAAATAGCAGGAAAACCTGGGGGGGAGGGGCCTGGGTTGCCTCATGCCCCCCCCTTGAATTTCTTCACGCCCCCCAATTTGGGAACCCATGCACTAGATGATCTAAATGCGTTGTTACCTGTGTTGTGTATGTAAACATTCTGATTTAAGCAGTTGCAGGCAATGAGGCTTCTACCCTTTCCCTTGGGAGACTATTCCATAGCCCATCTGTACAAAGTATTAAAAATCTTATGTTGCCGTTGTACAAATCAGTGGTACACCATTACTTGTAACAATGTGTTTGGATCTTGTCAATCCATTTTAAGAGAGTGATAGTTTCTGGGCCACTTTTATTTCTGCTCTAAGTGATTTGAGACCAAGGGAGACTTCCATAAGAGGAGAGACTGGAAAGACAGGAGATGTTTAGGCTCAAGAAGAGGTGAGTAGAGGATGTAGCCAAGGTTCACACATCCATGCTTTGTAATGGGGACTTGAAGTTTGGCAGGGGATCTGGCTTGTGCCAGCAGTTGGCCTTTGGCTGTTCCCAGAAAAAAGCTCCCAAATTTGGACACAGCCTCAGAAAAATGGATTTGCACATGTTCAGTTGTTATAATTTGACAGCCCAGTTCTCTGAACATTCAGTCTGTGCTAAGCATGTTTTCTCTGACTGGTCTCTGTGACCATAGCCCATGCAGCAGTTGAGCATGGTTTATCCCAGAGGGACACAGACTGAAGACTTTCCCCACAACTACCCCTCCTTTACCCCCAGGATCAGTTGCAGCACTGAGCTCCAGAACCAGTGGTGCTGGTCCACTGGCAATTGGAGGGGGAAAAGAGAGCAGCTTGATGTGAATGGAGAGAAGTGAGAAATGGTGGCAGGGAGAGAGAAGAGATACGGGGAGGGCACAAGATGGGGAAGCAGATAGGAACAGGGAGGAGAGAGGGGTGATAACAGAAGCTGAATGGGAGAGGGACCACGAGCCAGGGGTGAGAGAGGATAGGAGATGGGAGAGCATCCTGAGATCCAAATGAGGCCTAGTCCTGTGGAAAAACATTCCCTTTGTATCATAATGCATAGGTAGAAGGCAGCCGAGTTAAGGTTTCACAGGCATAATTAAGTTTGGAATTTCCTAACTTGTCTTTATTGACTTAGCAGCCTTAACCTCTTTAATATAGGGAACCTTTTCTGGTTTGTTTTTGTTTGCTTTTTATGTAAAGCAAAAAGGAGCAGTAAAGGGAATCCAGTTTCCTTTTCAAAATGTGTTTGCAGTTTACGCAGTGGCTCTTAGCCAGTCATGGGCCAAAATAAGCATTGTTTCTCCACTGTTGACAAGAGCATCTTGTTCAGTCTCTACATACCTGTTTTAATTAAAAGCGGAGTTTGCTGGTGTAATTTCCCCAACCCCCTTTTGTTTTTAAGGTTACACTGGTCTGAGAGAAGCAATCGAAAACTGGGATTTCCAAAAACTTGAAAACCTGGAGATTCATCGACAGTTGCTGAAACGTATAGAAGCTACATTGAGAAAAATTGATACAGACCAGATAATTCCTCTTGTATACACTTGTCTTATAGACAGAGAATGTCAAGAGATTAAGCAGGTATCCCTTAAATCAAAACTGCAACTTGATTTGCAGAGTTTACAGTTCTGTGATAATTGTGTAGTCTTGACTGGGGCTTCAGCTATGTCAGTATGATATAGAAACTAGGGAGGTTCAAACGATTAAAGAAAGGAACCATGATTAATTGTGAAATTAAAAAAATGATTAATTGCTGTTTTAATCGCACCATTAAACAATAGAGTAACTTTTACTTAAACTATTGATTTCAATTACAAAATGTACAGTGCTCAGTTTATATTATTTTCATAACATATTTGCACTGTAAAAGGATCAGAAGAAACAGTATTTTTCAGTTCACCTCACACACAAGTACTGTAATGCAGGCAAAGTTCCTTGCTGCTTTGAAGCTAATCTGTTTCTGTGGCATACACCCATATCTAGTTGCGGTCATTAGATAAGGCAATTAACCATTCAGACAGTTCACAGGTACTTTTACAATATGGAGACACACATTTCAAAGAGACATGATCACATGAACAGAGTAATGTTATACTAAAAGTACTATCTAAATTGTAATATCCCCTTTTGATATCTGAATCAATAGAATACAGTAATAAAACTTTATACACCGGAACAAAAGTTTAGCATCTACAAGCTACGTATATCACATTGTTAAACTTCTAGCAAAGATACAGGTAAACATAGATCAATACAATTAGAATCAACTTCTTGAGTCTCTAGCAGTATAGGCCTACATTTCAAGGACTCTAGTCTATTAAACAAGAGTTTGCTAACTATTTATAGGGAATGGCCTGGTTTACCATGTCAATGCTTTCCTAGAAAAACTTAAACAATGAATAGTCTAGCAGCACCTTAAAGACTAACAAAACATGTAGACGGTATCATGAGCTTTCATGGGCACAACCCACTTCTTTAGAGGAATGGAGTTATTAAAGGTCCAGTTTCAAAATAAATCGGGGATAGGGAGGGAGAAGAGTAAAGGGGGGGGGGGGGAAATAGACTATTATATTCTTAAGGATTGTTTTCAGGTCAGACGGCCTGCTGGTTGTTTAACCTTTGCTTGCTCGGCGTCATATCCATAAAGGCAAAAAAAAAGCAAAATGAAGGTTTCAATCTGAAGCTTTTAAATCCAAATCATCTAATGAAGTGAGTTTTGCCCACAAAACTATATACTTCTGTTACTCTCTGAGGCAAGTCGACACAGCAGGGCAAAACTCGAATTAAGCCACGCAATTTCAGCTACGTCAATTGTGTAGCTGAAGTTGAAATAGCTTAATTCGGCTTTTGGCACTGTCTGTGTAGCAAGAAGTTGAAGGAAGAGCACTCCTTTAACTTCCCTTACTCCTCCTGAAACAAGGGGTACAGGAGTCAGAGTAAGAAGTCGACATTATTTTGAAATAATGGCTTGCTGTGTAGAATAACATTAGTTATTCTGAAATAACGCTTCTGTTTAAATGTACCTAAACGCTTCTGTTTAGATGTAGCCACGGGACTGCTTGTTGTTTTTTAAAGCCAACAATTAGATTCTTTTCTTACTGAGAGGGTTAAAGATAGGTGCTAGATTTTTACCTCTTTTGGCATGTTGCCATCAATTAGTAAGCAGCAATGCTGTTGTTTATCTGTGGTTAAAGCATCAGTATGCTTGATGCATTACAAGGCAGCTAAATTAGATGGTCTCCATCCCTGATTTTACTGGCTTCCAGACAAGAGGAACTTCCTAAGCTATTGCATTGTTTTAAATCTGAATAAAATATTGTAGTATTATTATTTATTTTGTATGTTTTGAAAGATACTCCAATTCAGTTAACTTAAAATCTTTTACCTGGGTTTATAATATTTCATATTTTTAAGAGACATTTCATCACATGATTCCAAAACATTTTACAAAGATCGATAAGCAGGGCTTGACAAATGGTGGCGAAAGCTGCTCGCCAGTCCCGCGCTGCGCATGTGCAAGAGCCACATTGCGTATGCGCATGCCGCCGGTAAACAGGGTGCGTGGCTGAAATCTACTGGCCATGGGCGAGTAGATTCTATAGTTTGTCGAGCCCCGTCGATAAGCATTAGTAACCCCTCTTTACAAATTGTGGAACCTAGGAACAGAGACCTATCATAGACTTTCATCCTTCCAAAATTGAAACGCATACATAACTCTGTGGTTGCGAGTAGTTCAATTGAGTTCAGTGAGGTTCCTTGTGAATGTAAAGCCATGCACATACTCAATTGTTTACAAGATCGGAACCATTGTGTGCTATGCAGAACATTACAGAGTTTTGTCCTGTGAAGGCTCAACAATATCTTTCTTTTGAATGATACATTTTGATATTTTGGAAGTAGTTACAAACTTTGTTTGTACTTTATGCAGGTTAAAGAACATAAAGGCCCCATGGCTGGTGCAGTAAAGCTCATAGAATGCCTTTGTAGGTCAGACAAGGAAAATTGGCCCAAAACCTTTCATCTAGCTCTAGACCGTGCAGGATATGACGAAGCAAGCAAACTGTGGAATATGAAAGAAGGTAATACGCAAATTCTTATCATATTCTGTTGTTAAGTTTCTGCTGTTTTACCTGACAGAGGGGTAGCTGTGTTAGTCTGTAGCTAAAAAAAAAAACCTTTAAAAACAACAATGGTCCTGTAGCACCTTAAAGAATAGCTATATATTTTTTGGTTAGTCTCTAAGGTGCTACAAGATCATTGTTTAAGTTTTTTCAGACTTGAATCATCTTCAGTAAAATGTGATTACTTTAAAAGGACACTATCAGCTGGATTTCTTTATTTTTATATGGCTCAGTTTAAAAAAATGTGTGTTTTGGTAATAAAAATCCCTGAAATATAGAACATTTAAAAGGTTTTTTTCTTGCTCCATAATAGGTTCTTTTTAGCAAAGGAGAAATTAACTATATAATGTAAATGAACAAATTGACTCTGCTCAAAGTGAACAACCCGGAAACATTTGTCCCACTCTCCATGCCCTCAAGTACATTCATCTATCATGATCTCATGTGGTGTTTGTAATTGAAGGGGGACAACAATTTCAGACACAAATGTGATTTGTCAAGTTGATGGTGCCTCTTATAGAAACTGATAAACCTTCCTTTGCTGTCCCTCTTGGAAAGTGATCTGTATAGGTTTCCACAATCCATAATGGACTGATCCCCTTTTCCTTACATATATGTGCACACAATAGAAAAGCAAAGATCTTATGTATCAGAGTTTGTGCAGTGTCTACTGGCATTGAGATTAAGCAACTTCTTTTGTTTTGTCCAAATGTGGTGTTTTCCACTAAATCCACCCTCTACCACTAAATCCACCATTTTGTGTGTTTCGTTTTCCCACTTCTTTGGTGTTCTATAAATACTGTCACCACTGAGTTTGCTTCATACTTCCCAGGGAAAGTTGAGGATGGGCACCATATAATTGAGCCAAGTGATTGTTACGGATGAATCTAGATTCAATTTTTTTACTCTTGATTTGCTTTGACCTAGAACATAAGGATCTTGCTTGAAATAGTTTTAATTAGCAAAAATGGGGGGAAATATGTAAATGTTTAGCTATTTTAAATAACTTTTTCATTTCTGTGGTTGGCTCCAATTTGGAGTTAGCTTTATATTACAGTAACCAGTCTGTGTAACTTTGTCTGTGCGTGTCCCCTTACCATCACCTGTATTCATAGTCCTCTTTTTTTTAAAAAAAAAAAAGGCTTTTAGGGTCTTTCATGAAATCTATCACATCGAAACTAAAACTTATCCAATTGCTATTAGACATAAGAGAAATTATCCATGTTGGAGATGTCATTCACAACTCTCGAAGTCTAAAAGAGTTGGTGACAGAAGGCACTGCTAACTAATGCCTGCTCTTTGGAGCTGGATTTGTTGGCTAACAAAGGAGAAGGGAAAGGTAGCTCTGATGTGCTTTTTGTGTGTTTGTTTTTTATTCACAGCTGACTGATAGTTCTATGAGAAAACAGTTCCAAAATGCAAAACATAGGAGGAGCAAGGATATCTAGCGGATGCCCTCAGAACTAGTCAGAACAAGAGGCAAGAGGAGTTGAGCAAGCTGCACTTTAATGAGTGTGTGGTGCTTCTATAAAACCATAGGTCTCCATGTAGTCATTTGTCTACCTTATGGCCAGCCTGCAACCACCATTAGTTTTACTTCAAAGACACTAAGAGCAGAAGAGGCCATTACAGTCATCTGTGACCTCCTCCACTGCCTGCAAACAACTGATTCCCCAATAAGATTCTATGTTGTAGGAGAATTACTTTTCCTGACCTGTCAAATGTATGATATTTAAAATGGAAAAGATGACTAAGATGCTTGCCTTCATATTGTTCAGGTAATGATACAGATATGGATGTTGAAATGATGGATGAACAGAACAGGACCTTAGACATAAATGTACAGTACTCCGAAGAAGCAGAAGTTCACAATTTCAGTGAAAGGCCATGTTCTCCTTCAGGTAATAGTTAACCGCTCAACACTCTTGTAGACCTTAAAATTATGCAATCCTGTAAAAGTCCAAATTCTATGTTGTGTCCTTAAAATGGTTTGCAAGAAAATTTTAGGAAACAGCCTTCTGCATTGATTTTCCTACTGCCTGGTTGAGCATCACTGTTTGTTGCTAAAAGTGTCCAGTGTCTTGGGCATGACACACACATAATATACTTCTCCTCATTTAGCATACACTATTGGAAAGTTGGTGTTTCATAGGCACACCATAAGAAGTGGTTAAAATACTAGTACACAATCCGTAGTGTTCTCTGATTTGAGTAAGTCAACACCTGACTTAGCTGGTAATTTAGATAAACAACAGTGTAATAGTCTGTCATGACTGGAACAAAGCTGAGCACCTTAAAATATTGCTTGTTTTGCAAATTTCCTTAACTGTTTTGATTAATCTTAATTTGTACTATTACTCTCTGTTGTTCACACAATGGTAACTAGTAATTGTGCCAGAGTGGCTGTTTGTTTTTAAAGTTAAAGTTTCTGAGTTAAAGAAAGTTCTGGAAGGTATAGCAATCAATAGACATAAGAACGTAAGAATGGCCATACTGGGTCAGACCAAAGGACCATCTAGCCCAGTATTCTGTCTGCCAACAGTGGCCAACACCAGGTGCCCCAGAGGAGGTGGATGGAAGACAATGATCAAGCGATTTGTCTTGTGCCATCCATCTCCAGCCTCTGACAAACAGAGGCCAGGGACACCATTTCTGTCCCCTGGCTAATAGACTTTTATGGACTTAACCTCCATGAAATTGTCTGGTTTTTTCTAGACCAGAAAGAGATTAAAATAAGACACATTCAAGCTGTGCATAGTGATCACAGAATTTTGCTATGAGAAAACACGGTCAGACATGTTTATCAGGTGCTGTGTTTTCTGGCTTGGAAAGGTTGGGTCAAGGTAAAGATCATTGTTGACTCTACCTGCAAAGAGTTTGAAATGAGTTAATAAAAATGCCAGCCTGTAACATATGAACCACTTACAGGTCCAATCAGATACATGGGCTGTAATAAAATATTTTCCCTTAAGGGTGCTACTCATGTAATTTTAGATCATAACCATATATGGGGAATAATATCTTCTCACCTAAGCATTGCTATATCCTTTTTATGTTATGAATCACGTTCACCACAGTTTTTGTTTTATATTCTAGAAGTTTCTGAACAACCTACTTATGAACCAAAGAAGGCTAGAAGTTATCAGATTGAGCTTGCCCAGCCTGCTATCAGTGGGAAAAATACAATCATATGTGCTCCTACTGGTGAGGACCTGTTTGTTTACAGTGTGAATTTATTTTTTGAGAAGTGCTCTTTATTTTGCTGTGTGGTGTTAGAGGGGAGGATTGGGGGTGTGGGAACAGCCCTAGCTCCATCCCTTCCACCCTAGGCCCTGCCTCGTCCCCCTCCATGGAGCCAAACCCTGTCTGATCCCAGCCCAATCCTTCCTGGCCACCTGAAGGGCCGTGCCTGCTGTGCCACAGCCCCAGCTTTCCCTGGCAACTGTGGAGTGTAGGCATTGCCTTCCCTTGCTTACCTGAGCTGCCACCCCTGTGTGGGCCAGAGAACCTGGGAAGGGGGGTGAGAATAGATGCTACAACTTTGTTTAGAACAAAGATTTGTCAATTTTTCCCATCAACCTTTTATTTAAAAGCAAACTACCCATTAAGTTTAATCCACAGAGGAGCCCCAAGGACTCTCCATTATGATCATGCGGAGATAAGAGATGAGGATCTGCAGCCTGTGATGTGTAGAGGGGTCAGACTAGATGATCATGATGGTCCCTTCTGATCCCTGAGTCTGTGGCATTTTACAGCCAAACTAAAATCCCTCTAATTTGTACTTTGATGCTATGAATGTTCCCGCTGAAATTTCCAAACTAGTCTTTTATGGGCTAAGTAAATTTTCCGTAGTGTCTGTATAGTGTACTGTTTACTACTTTTCACAGAGAAAAGTGTAAAATTGAGACTTTGGAAATTTATCTTGAGATTCTGCTGTGGATTTTCTGTCTAAATAAAGAGCTGCAGTCTCTACAAGCACCAGGCCTCAGGGACACTTTCATGTCAGCTCAGGGACAGGTCAATGTTAAATTCTTAGTTTAATCACAAAACAGCAGTCTCCCTTCTGCCAAGAGAAGCCGACTGAGCAGTCAACTTTCATTGGCTACTTCCCTCCTCAGGTGTTGCCCATTTGACTCACCAATTTCGATCATCACAGGCCTGGAGCAGGGGAACTTTGGGTGGGTTGGACTGGAAGAGGGGCTGTAGAGAGAGAAGCTAAGGAGTGTAGGAAGGGTGAGCAGCATTGTGCAGGGAGACTGGTAGGTTAAGATACCTTGTCAGTAGACCGTGACCACATTCAGAGCTGATTGAAGTCAATGTAAAGACTCACATGGACAAGCACTAGATCATCTTCTCCCTGTAGTGAATCTCGTATAATCTTGCGAGGTCTGGCTGAGGGACTGGATACTTCAACCTCACTTACACCTACAGTCATGGAGAATCATGGTGCCCCTCCCTAATTTCTGTTCACTGGACTGTTGGGAAAGAGTGCAATTGAGGAAGAAAGTTGTGGAAGGAGATAGGCCCATGGAGCAAGCCAGACTCCATACTGGGAGTTGTGTAAGCAGGACTGAGAGAGGGTCACATGGGAAGAGTGCAGCACTGTAGGGTTCAGGGAGAGAAGGTGGGTTTCGAGGGGGGAAAGTGACCGCTGGGGAGCTGTGTGGGACACATCAGAGCTCATGCAGCTTGGATAGTGTAACAGGCCCATGTGTTGGGAAGTATTTGTGTGTTCTTTGTGCACTAATTCCAACATTTTTAATGTTCACAGCATAACTGTGTATGCAGCAATACACAAAATAGTTACACAAAGGTTGGTATTCTGGTTTAATGGAAAAAGTTGAAAAACAAAGACCTTAAACAGCTGTAATCTGATGAGGAACATCTCTTGATTTTTACCCTTTTTTTGGTGGGGAGTGTTTCTTACTATTTTAATGTTTGTTTTGATACATGCGCTGAGCTAGAGAAACACATTTTTCATGCATTGGGGGCGCATTATGGGGTATAAGCCAAAACAATTGTGGCAGGTAATTAAAGAGGTATCCATAACATTATTTAGAATGTTTCATTTCACTTCAGTTTCTTATGAAATTGTGATGATTGCTTCCAGGTTAATCATCAACAATCAGGATTTGCGAAACAGAAGAGGACAGAACTTGTAGGGAATTTGCATCCCTTTGAACAAATAAAGTCAGTATCCTCTGAACAGAGCTATCAGTCTCTCTTTAATCCATTGCTTTGTCAAAGGACTGTCATTACATATGGCAGATAAACTGACTTATGTTATCTTGGTATCAAACAGATTTGGTAGTACAGAATAGAAAGTGATGCTAAGTATTCTGCATCCCCAGCTCCATTCTATTCTCCATTCCAGCAGTGAGCTTAATGTAAGGTTTGTCTGTATGGAGCCCTAAATGGTTACAGCTGCGTTTTCAGTTTGGTGGCTTTATGGGAAACAGTGACTAGCAAACATTAACTGAGAACCTGTGGGAAAATTCCTCCTGTTACTAATTCTATGCTTTCATGTTTGATGCCTAATAGGATCTGGGAAAACCTTTGTGTCACTTCTGATCTGTGACAATCATCTCCGAAACTTGTCCCAGGATCAGAAAGGGAAGATCGTCTTTCTAGCAACTAAAGTTCCAGTATATGAACAACAGAAAAAAGTATTTACGCAGCACTTTGAAAGAACTAGGTGGGTACAAGTAGACACATGTGGTCTTCAAGTTTCTGCACTTCCTAGTATCAAACAGTAGAAACCATAGATTCCATTACATCCTCAAAATTCCTTCTTTTGTTGCACCATTTCAGGACTGTCGCTCAGTACAGTTCTGGTAAAAAGTGTGACTTAACTCCGAAGATGAAAATACACCCAATCAAAAGGTGACCAAACTGTCCTTGAGATGTAATTGAAGACTGCCCCTGAAAAGCAGTTACTTAGGTACAACAATATAGAGCCCTTCTATGGACTTTCATTTAGGTTTACAGGAGCTAATTGACATGCATCTGCATGTAAGCTCCTCTGTGCTAAGTTCAGGAAATGCTTTCTCTTTTTTTTCTAGCTCAGATCTTTGGCTTTCAGACACATAGCGAGTGGGAGAGGTTTTCTAAATATAATCCACTTCATTGACACAACATGATGGCTGAATGACACTGTTGATAACAAAATGCATGGTCCTACACTATGCGTTTCAGTTGGGGAAGTTGCAGGGGATCAGTAGATCTGAAAATGTGGTCCCCTATTTAGACGTGACTCTCATTGACATTAATGGGCTTTGTACCAAACCTTAAGGTTATGTCTAGACTGGCATGATTGGCAGTCTAGATTGGCACGGACGCTTTTGTGCAAAAGCACTTTTTGCGGAAAAGCGTCCGTGCCAATCTAGACACGGTTTTGCGCAAGAAAGCCCCAATTGCCATTTTTGTGATCGGGGCTTTTTTGCGCAAAACAATACTGTGGTGTCTACACTGGCCCTCTTGCGCAAGAGGGTTTTTGCCCGAATGGGAGCAGCATAGTATTTCCGCAAGAACACTGACAATCTTACATGAGATCGTCAGTGTTCTTGTGGAAATTCAAGCGGCCAGTGTAGACAGCTGGCAAGTTTTTCCGCAAAAGCAACTGCTTTTGTTGAAAAATTTGCCAGTCTAGACGCAGCCTATGTGTCTAAGTTGAAGATTTTTGGCCTGAATGCATCTGTCTTATCAAATGTCACTACAGGTTGAAATTCTCTAAACAGGGACTCTCTGGTCCAACATCATCCATTGGTCCAGCACAGGTGTTGCAGAATCAGAGTCCCGGTGGAAGGCCAGCAGCAGGGAACTCTGTGGAGCCAGCAGGGCAGCAAGCTACTCATAGCTAGTTATTGGTGGGGTTGCCCAGTGGGGCCAGGAGCCCTGGTGTGTGGCTGCCTGGTGTGGTTGGCAGAGCAGTGAAGCCTGCAGCAGGTGGGGAACCAGCCAGGAGGCCAGTGGGCTGGGCCAGAGGGTGAGGGTGAAGGCGGAGAGAGGGAAAGCAGAAATGGCCTCCCCTGGTCTTAAAAAAAATGGCTTATCCGGGACTGGTCAGATCCCAAGGATGCTGGACCAGGGAGGTCCAACCTGAACCTTACTTGATACCCTATGAAAACTTGTCCCATCTTCTTTGCTTTTCCTTCTGTACAGTTACACTAATGTAACTCATATTAATGTCATGACACGTGTCTTTTTCTTTTCCAGGTACAAAGTTGCAGGGATTTCTGGGGAAACGGCTGGGGATGTCTCTTCAGCAAGGGTTATTGAAGGGAATGATATCATTGTCTTGACGCCTCAGATCCTTGTGAATAGTCTCAAAGATGGGACCATTCCCTCCCTTGCCATTTTCACATTGATTATATTTGATGAATGCCACAACACCACTGGCAATCACCCCTATAATGTGCTAATGACCAGCTACTTGAACCTTAAATATGATTCAGCTGCAAAACAGCTGCCTCAGGTAAGGAACAACCCATTGGTGGGATTGTTTGGAAAAGAAAATGCTCCAGTTTAACCAGAACTGCTTCAGGTTTTGTTAACTCTATGCCTTTCATCTTTTTCCAGTTTTCCTACAAACCCCATCTTGCTGATCCTGAGACTTCACATATTGACATTGTTTCCTTTTGAGGCTTCTGGCTAGACCACTTTCCAAACAGCTGTCTCCTTTTAGTCAGCAAGATGTGACCTAATCCTTTTAACCACAGACTGGAGTGTTAGGAAGGGAAGGAGGAAAACCTGTGTTACAAAATATAATCTTTGTAACACTGTAATAATTATTCGTAATAATAATATAATTATTTGTTATAATAATATTGTGACGTAGTGGGGGTACCTGGCTGGTTTCTATGCTGCTGGCTCTGGGGGAACCCCCACTGGCTGCTGTGGGTACCACGACCCAGCAAAACAGGATGAGTCACTATGCAAACCAGTGGCCAGACACCCCCCATGGAGAGGAACAAAGGAAGGTGGAATGCTGCCTTGGCTGGGGGGCAGGGCTGGAGGTGAGGGAGTTGGTTGCTGGCTGTCGGAGGGCATGGATGAGACAACCTAGGGAGAGGAGCTGGAGTTTAGGGGCCCAGTCTCCCCCATCTCAAGGGGGCCTGAGGCATCCTAGCCCAGTTCCTGTGACCAGATTACATCTGTGCTGCGCTGTGCTGGAGGAGCAGTAAACCACCCTCAATTCCACTGGCTGGTGCAGTCTGTTTGCGCCATTTCGGGGTGCAGGAGACGGGGGACCCCAACGCGCCGTCACAAATATAACCTTCCAGGAAGGCAGCACAGAATTTGGTCACAATGATTCAGTTGTCACTTGTATTTTTAGGAGCTATAAAATATTATTGGGCTCAGTGTTGTCTTTAAGCAAAATCAACTACAGATGAGCTAGAATCAAAGTTTCTCCGAGCACTGATGCAGGAGCAGCAAGAACCTCTGGATCTTGAGAAGGATGTTGGGGATGGGGGAGAATATAATATAGTGGGTCTTGGTGCCTTTTTTTTTCATAATATCAATGCCTGGGCTCTTGATTTCTCCTGTTTTGCCCTCCTCTTTACAAAGAGGAAGATCAGTCAGGGGACTGTCATGTTACTGGCTGCTGCTTTCTAATGACATGAAAGTGACTATTTTGTATGTGAATATGTGCTCAGATTGTTGGCTTAACCGCCTCTGTCGGAGTGGGCAGTGCCAAGACGACCGAGGAGACGATAGAATACATCTGTACGCTGTGTGCCTGCCTCGACATACAAGTCATATCTACTGTCAGAGAGAACACTGACGAACTGGAGAAGATTGTATACAAGCCCCAAAAATGTAACTGTTTCAATATGAATACATGATTGCTAAGGTCCTGGGTCGATACCGTGTCTAAAAATGGGGGTGCTGCATCCCCATTTGGTACAGCACTTAAGTCAAACTCAGAATTCAGCTGCACATGCATGAGTCCTGTTAACTACAATGTGACTTACCCCCATGCTTAAAATAATGGATGTTCTGAAGAGCTGTCCGGAAATAGGGATGTTTTCCTGAATTGGAACAAAAGTTCTAGTGGGCCTGCTGGTGTCTCACTTACTTTCAATTTACAGCAATTTATCTTCGTTTAGATCAGGGGAGTTACACAAGTCCAGCAAAGCATTTGCCCCCCAGGTTTAATTTTAAGCACAAGTAGTCCCAAGGACTGCTCACATGTTTGTGCTTTGCTGAATCAGGCCTGAAAGTAAGAGAGAACTAAACTTGATCTGCCAGTCTTGTGTTTCTTGCGAGTCTTTCAAGTTGGAAAGCATAGTGCTGAAACATTGAATGTCATTTGAAATCCCCTTTGCTGTGTCCTGTGTTCTTGAGAAGTTTTTCAGTCAGAAATCCACTTTCATGTAACTTTGTAAAGGTAAATGTTGGTGTGTTGTTATATTTGATATATGAAGGGAGGGGAAACAAATATTAACCTGTCAGGAATTCTAGTGTGTCTCAGAATTTCTTAGAGAGAACCTCTAGCTGCAGAATTTAGATCCAAATCTTGAGCCCTCCTGTTTGGACGCAGGTTTTGGTTTGGGGCTGTTTCTATTAAACATGACTGTGATATGTAAAAGATTTAAAGCTTGGAGCATATAACCGTGTTGGAGTAATTCTACATCCCATTTAATTTGTTTGCCTGTAAGGTGTGTGGAAAAGGAATGTATACAGTGTTGGTCTGGAATTTTTTTTTTATAAATGGAATGGATTTCTTTGACATTCATGAAGAATTGAGTCAGTTATGAAATTTGAAAATAGAGACTTTTAACTATGAAACCAGTTCAGTATAGGTATTGTTTGTAAATTAATTGTGTTAGCCAGTACAGGCAGTCCCCGAGTTACATGGATCCGACTTATGTCGGATCCCTACATACGAACGGGGCTTTTCTCGCTGCGGAGGACACGGGCGGCGGGACCGCCCAGACGCGCTGCAGTCCCGCCACCCGCATCCTCCGCGGCGAGAAAAGCTGCTCTGCGTCTCCCTGGTCTGCTGGGGGGAGGGGGGTGCAGCTAGTGCGTGCCTCCCCCCCCCCCCCCCCCCCCAGCAGACCAGGCTTTTCTCGCCGACGCCTGGGATGTAGAGCAGCTGGGACGCTGCCGGGTTGGTCCCACAGCGCCACTCCTTGGCGCTACTGGACCAACCCGGCAGCACCCCAGCTGCTCTGCCCCAGGCGTCCCCAAGTCAGCTGCTGCTGAAACTGAACAGCGACTGAGTATAGGAAGCCTGAGGCAGAGTTGCTCTGCCCCGGGCTCCTTGGAATCAGCCGCTGATCAGTTTCAGCAGCAGCTGACTTGGGGACACCTGGGGTAGAGGAGCTGGGGTGCTGCCGGGTTGGTTCCCGCAGCCCCGAGGTGTGGCGCTGCAGGGACCTACCCGGCAGCGCCCCAGCTGCTCTGTCCCAGGCCTCCAGATTCAGCCGCTGTTGAAACTGATCAGCGGCTTATTTCAGGAAGCCAAGGGCAGAGCAACTCTGCCTCGGGCTTCCTGTAGTCAGCCGCTGGTCAGTTTCAGCAGCAGCTGAATCTGGACGCCAGTTCCGACTTACATACAAATTCAACTTAAGAACAAACCTACAGTCCCTATCTTGTACGTAACCCGGGGACTGCCTGTATTTTGTGGGACGGCTCGTTTGTACAAAAGCATGACTGTTAAATGCCAAGATAAAACCTTCCTAGGTGATTGCTAAGAGCAGGCAAAGGAGAGCATACAAGGAGCCTTCCCCAGTGAACATGGGCTAAGTAAGGGCTAGACAAAATGGCAGTCTGGGAGCTTCTCTGAGTGCGGGAGCCCTGAGGGCATTTCAAAGAAGGCTGCACTGTGGATCCATGGATCCCACAGACTTGACCCATGGATCTGGCTGGCTGCTGCTCTGCTTTCTGAAGCCCTTTTAGGAAGTGTGCTTTTCTGAGAGACTGTCTCCCAAAGCTCACTAAAAGGCTGTTTGACTCCACTGTGCTCCCAACATGCACACAGTCGAGCTGCTAGGAAACACTGCTGTGTGTCTTGTAACCGAGCCTTTCCTGAGAGTTGCATGAAATGAAATAAAGGAAGACGAATAGACCAAAACACACAAACTGTTGGTTAGATGGGAACTTCCTAGAGCTCTGTTTTCCCTATCATTTCCTAGCTTTGCTTTTTGCAGCTGCATTTGCAATCTACTGTTCTTCTGTTCAGGGATAACAGTATAGTATGAACATTAAATGTGTGATGACCAAAATCAGCTTTCTCTGCTGATTTTTGCGAGTAGCACTTTGCCTGTATAGCTCTAGGGATCTTTTTTTTTTTTTTTCCTGCATGTACAGTAAAACAAATCTTTGTTATCCGGCACTCTATTAACCAGAACACTTTGTTAACCGGCATTGCCCCCAGCCACAATACTGTCACATCTTCAGGCGCACAGGCCTGACTTGGTTTACCATGATTGGCTTAACAATTTTTTATTTAAGAAGTACTAATCATCTTTATCAAAATAGAAATGTGAGATCAACTGCCTCACACTGCAAAAATACCAATATTAAAAACTTGAGTTTTACTATTATTGTCCATTGGTTTTTCCTAGGTTGATAGGATCCTCAGATAATTGGAATGCCTTAATCCCCGAGCGTGTTGGTTAACACAGGTTTTACTGTATAACTCTGATGATAAAGGCATTTGTAGTTGCATATCTAGGTTAGACTCGACCCTTCCAAAGATCAAAGACACAACTACAAAGTATGTTAGCAAAGAACAGCCATGCCCACTATTCTTCCATCTAGGGTCCACATAACCATTTGTCTTGTTTGATAGAGGGCCTAGAAATGTTTTAGTTAATCAGCTTTAGGTTGTGATCTGTTGCTGATCGCTTTGTGGTTCTTTCCCTCTACTCTAGCTATCAGACATGTTGGGAACCGTCCCAAAAACCGCTTTATGGACATTATCTCAGTCCTGATGTCTGAGACCGAGGCCCTGGCAAGAAAGGTTTACCCGATAGGTAAGATTACGCAGAATGTCCAGGAGGGGGGGAGAACTGGGGATTCATTCTTTGACTATATCCATAATAGGCTCCTCTCACTGCATCAATATTCATTCCTTCAGTTTCCTTTCACCTTTTTATCCTACCTTTTCCTTCCGTTTTCTTTTATAATATCTCTTAGATGAAATAGGTCTTACGTGGAAAGGGAGCTTGTCATTCAAGCTGTTTTAATTTGTAATGTCACCGTCATTTGACATGCTATGAAACCACATTGCCTCGTGTGTGGAATAGCACATGAAACTGTCAAATAATGTTAAGTAAAAATACCAGAGCTTTCTTTCAAGTGTGGTGTGTGTTGTTATTCCTACAAAGACGGTTCTGTTGTGTGATATTTCTCCAGATATTTCCTATATAGCAAGCCTATGCTAAAGAATCACATGAGGCCTTGGGCATAGCTTACCTTGATTGTTGCAGCATCTTCCTTTCCTGTCTCTGCACTTCTCTCCTTCCTAGTCTATCTAAAACTGCAACAGAAATTTATCTTCCTCTCTTACAATCCTTGAGTTGGGTCACTAGCTTGGCCTCTTTGTCCTTTGAGATTCTCTGTGGCACTATCCTGCCTACATTTTGCTTCATGGGTTGTTTGTCCTTACTGTTCCCTTGGACTCCTCTTCCCAGTCACTCATGTAAGGGGTTTGGAGACAGGTGCTCATATAGTGTATTGAATCCCGTGACGCCCCATGTGAAGATACATTTTACAGATGGGGAGTTGTGGCACAGAGGCACTGTCAGGGAATAAGACAGGGTTGTGTAGCAAAGAAGGTTGTCTGTGGAACTGTCACAGAGTGTGGGGGAGTCACCGGGCTCTGCACCCCCATCTGCAGCCAGATGTGACTCTGAGCCAGCAAATAGAATGGCAGGTTTATTTGTTTGCAGTGGCACAGCACAGACTTGTTATTGGAAACAGGAGCATTCCGTACAATCCATCTTGAGGATGGGGGGGCCCAAAGCCAGGGCTCTGGGCCACTGCCCCCCCAAGCCAGTTAAGCTCCCATCTCCCTAAGCCAGCCGAAAAACCAATTCATACACCCAGTAGCTCATCACCCAGCTCTCTAGGCAGCCCCCACTGCTTGCTTAGTTCTGCTTTCCGGACAAAGTGTCACATAACTGAATCCTCTACCTAGCTCAGGTGTCAGGATGGCCTAGGCCGTTCCCTACGTGCCTTCCCTCAGGAGTCCTCACCGAAAGCTAGCTCTCGCTCTCGCTCTCACACTCACACACCCCATAACAAAGTAAACAGTGAATGCAAAACCATACTGAACACAATCCCCACTACATCACAGAAGCCCAGCCCAATTTTTGCAGAATTTGGAAGGTGTGAGATGAATAAGGCAGGGGGTTGCAGGGGTAGAGGGTGAATTCATGTTTAAGGCAGTTGAATGCCACCCTAGAGAACTGGATTCTACGCCTGCCTCTGCCAGAGTTCCTGTTGTATGCTTATACTTTTCCCACATTTTTGAATTGTGTTCTCCTCCTTGTCTGGTGGGTGCCCAGCTGGAGTCATCTGGGTATGATTTACAGAAGTGCTGAATGCTCACAACAGCAAATGAAGTTGAGGAGAGTTCTGTTCTGAACATAAAATTCCACAAAATGCTAAGCATTCTGAAAAACGAGATGATAGGAGTCTTAGGCAACATCTATGCTTAAGTGCAGCTGTACTCTCCCAGGGACAAAATAAACTACTTCCAATGGTGCTTCTTGTTGCTAAACTTCTGTTTGGAGTATGGTTGTTTTTTCACAGCCTTGAATGACACAAGTTTTACCAGCAAAAGTGCCAGTGTGTACACAGCCTTCAATTAGGAAACCAAAATAAGTGGCTGTTTGTGACCTTAATCTCTCTCTGACTCAGTTCCCCATGTGTAAAATTGGGAGAACACAGTCCCTATTCCTCACAGGAGAGTTGCAAAGTTAAACTGTGAAGCAATGGGATACTACAGTGATAACTCAATAGAAAAAAATCCAAAAGGAAATTGAGGCTTGGTCTATACTAGCAGCTTATGTTGGTACAGATTGAACCTCTCTAGTTTGGTGCTCTCTGGTACAGCAACATCTATGATCTGGTATGATTCGTATGCCCACTTATCATGGGTGTGGTCAAGTTTCTCTGGGTTCCGAGTTTGTTTACGCTCAGCCGCCAGTCCTGGCTCTCACTGTTCTGTGCTGTTACTTAGCTCCAATTTACCCCTAAATGCCTTCTAAGAGCCCAGTAAGCAGTGGAAAAGTCACTATTGACCTCCTGTGGTCCAGAAAATTCTCTGGTCCAGTACCAGTCAGGTCCCAAGGGTGCTGGATTAATGAGGTTTAACTTGTATAACCACATCGCTCAGGGATTGGGAAAGTCCACATTATGACACAGGCCACACACTGAACAATGGGGATAAAATGCAATATAGACTGTTCCTTCAATGCACAGGATAGATAGTGTTCACCAAGTGAGGGAAGGGTCCTGTGGAGAAAATAGGGAGTGAGATGTAATTAAAGTCTCTGCCATAGGGCGTACACACGAAGGAACTGAATTAATGTTGCTAAGGTTTAATTCTGGCATTTCCTAACTTTTGAGTGCTTGATTTGGAAACTTTTTATGTTCTTTTAATACATACGTTCAGTGTCCTGGATCCTGTTCTGGCTGTTGTAGTTGATGACTGAATAAGATGCATTGATGTTGTTTCTGCTCCAGATGCTTTGTCGCACATTAAAACTAAAAGTTTTGGAACGCAGTGCTATGAACAGTGGATTGTTGACACTCAGAAGAAGTGCAGAATGTTGCAACTGCCAGATAAGGAGGAAGAGAGCAGGATTTGTAGAGCTCTTTTTATTTACACTGAACACTTACGGGTGAGTGAATGCCTTTCCCTTTTGCATGTCGTGTTCACAGCATTGCGGATGTCTCCAACTAAAGTAGACTAGGACTCTACCTGTTGCCCAGATTTCTGGGTGCTCTCTTTGTAGGTGGGATGATACGATGGGCCAGACTTAATTTGCGCATTCTTTCATACAAAACATTTTGCAAAGTTAGGATCTGTGGGTCAAATGGCCGGAATGCATTCTAATAAATGTAATGTGGAATGATCAAATAGTACTTTGTTTTCTTAAGGGCTTCATAATACGCAGAAATTAAACATTGGTGATAGAACTTGAAATGTTTTGCAGATAAACCTTCCTTAAGGCATAGGAATATAAATTACAGAGCAATTACTAACAGTAGCATCAGTCCTGCAAAGGCTTATGTCAATGCTGGACTTCTAGCACCTCAGTAACCGCATTGAAACACATGTAAATCTTGTAGGATCAGGACCAATATTTGTAGCTATATCAGCACTCAGATGTAGAGCAGTGTCTTGGATATTTACTTAAAGCCATACTGGTCAGGAATCACTACTTGTAACCACTGTTTTCCTGTGCTACTGTAGAAATAACAAGCATTTCACTTTCTTCCTCTCTACTGATTTAAAAATATTGCATGCCTCTCTCTAAACAGAAATACAACGATACTCTCATCATCAATGAAGATGCAAGGACTTGTGATGCACTGGTGTACTTGACTGAATTTTTCAATGACATCAGAAGTGGAGGGTTTGATGAGACAGATCAACAGTTAACAGCGAACTTTGAAGGTACTTCATGCAGCCCCTCTGAGAAGTGCAAGTACCGGGAGGGGGTTGGGAGGTTGTTTATGATGGTCCAACTTGCTTCCCCTCCTGCGGGGTGTCCCTGCTTAGAGGTTCTGACTGTTGGGGTCTAGACTCTCAAGCCAGTTGTTGGCTTGAAACCAGCTTTGCCTTCCCTCTATTGTCCAGTGCAGGAAAAGACTTTTTAAAGTTAATGGAAAGTCTGAGATTCCCTGTGCACCTGGTGGACAAATGGCCTGGCTTATCAGTGGGGACTGAACTTGGGACCTTCTGTGCTAAGACCAGGAACGTCTATCCCTTAAGCTAAAAGAAGAAATAAACTTGCTGTCAGCTATTGCAGAGTCTGTCTCCTATGTGGGCCCGTCACTCTCACTTTCTTGCTGTGTTATGTGAGAGCTGCGGGGGAGGGGGCAATCTCCAGTGCTAGCAAAGGAGGGAGGAGTAGGGATGGGACATGTGCTGCACTCCATGCTAGTTGGGCTTGTACTTCCCCAGCTCTCCTGGCAATATTACAGCAATGCCTCCAGGAGCTGGGATGCTCACCCCCTTCTTGAGCTGCGGTTTAATGCCACAGGGTAGCCTGTGCATTGAATTTGGAGAACAGCTGAGTAAGAAATGAAGCGTTCAGAATCCGGCTCTGATCCTGCAGCTCTGCAGACTAATTCCTGTTGAGATCTGTGTGTCAGATGCGGGATCTGTCTGCACAGAGACAATAGGAGGATAGCCCCGCTCCAAGGTTGTAGATTGATGCTTACTGGTAGCTGGTTAGCCAGGGCTTGGTGAGGTTGGAGCAGCCTTCTGCCCGCAATGGTCTGGTTAAACATATTGGCTGTGTCTAGACTGCATCCCTTTTCCGTAAATCCCCCCGCTTCATTGGCGTAAACATGGCTGCCGCTTTTTTCCGTCTCGGAGCTTTGCCGGAAAAAAGCGCCCGTCTAGACGGGGATCTTGTGGAAAATAAAGCCTTTTCTGAAAGATCCCTTATTCCTTATTTTAAGAGGAATAAGGGATCTTTCGGAAAAGGCTTTATTTTCCGAAAGATCCACGTCTAGACTGGCGCTTTTTTCCGGCAAAGCTCCAAGATGGAAAAAAGCAGCAGCCATGTTCATGCAAATGAAGCGGGGGGGATTTAAATCCCCGCTTCATTTGCAATTGCGATGTGTCTAATTTGCATCCCTTTTACGGAAAAGGGATGGTCTAGACACAGCCATTCTGGTTAAACAGAATTTTACATCCCTGCCTTGGAGCATGTCTACATGGCAAACCAGGGTACTTGACATTCACAGCCTGGTAGAGCCAGCAGAACCAATATTAGTCTTTAAAAGAGCCAATTTTTAAAAGCAGTTTTTGATTCAGATGCCTGCTCAGAGGGTATGCTGCTGTGATTTCAGATTCAGAATGCAAGTGATTCAGAAATGGCTCGATAGGGACTCGCTTAAATGTGTACACTTTTTGGGTGGTTTTTTTTAGGAAGGCAGTCGAGAATCTTTGAAGAAGTTCAGTGCAAGGGACAGTCCCTTGACACTCGGCAGCTAGATGTGGGTCTGAATGCCATTCGCTGGAACAGAGGATGCTCGCTGTGATCTGAGGAGATCCGTGTTTTCTTCCAGCTAAACAACAGGAACTGAAAGCAGCCTCAGAAGACGAGCTGAGTGAGAATCCCAAACTGGAGGAGCTCACCTTCATCCTGGATGAAGAATATCGCCTAAATCCAGAGACCCGAACGATTCTCTTTGTTAAAACCAGAGCTCTAGTGGCTGTAAGGCCTTCTCTCCTCAACACTACGAAAAGAGGCAGCTAGAAAATAAATCCGGGGGGAGCATGCTTAGCCTGTTTTTCTTGCCAGACAAAATGCTGTTAATTAAGTTTTCTTTACCCATCTTGAGATCTGTTTAACTGGTGGGGGCCATTAGGAGAGGATCCCCTTGTCACAGCCTAATGTGACACTATTTTAATGTAATTTAGATGGAACGTGAGTATGTGACGCCAGGCGTTACAGCTAATGGCTGCTGCTCTTCAGACTGGCTGCAGAGGAAGGCTTTAGTTTAGGCCTACCAGTATGGCTACAGGGAAACCATATTGATACACATGGGCTGCACTTATTGCACATGCCAGGGGCTCTTTGTATCCCTTTCTGTGGCCAAGAGCTTGGAGAGCGTTACTAACAGGTGTCTTTCTTTCCAGGCTTTGAAGAAATGGATTGATGAAAATCCTGCCCTCAGCTACCTGAAACCAGATACATTAACGGGGCGTAGCAAACGAAATGAGCAGACAGGTATGGGAGTTTGCACTGAGGGAAGGGAATTGTATGTTCCCAAATCACATTATTGCATCATCTTGGTATTCACTTTCCATATTCCAGGACAAGTCAACGAGTAACTCCCCAAGCTAATACTACAATTCCTGCATCAATACTAGGGAGGGATCTAAAATGTATAGGAGACTTTAACACCCAGATGGGACTCCTGCTTTTCCTGCCAGAATCTGTGGTTAAAGTGCTAAGTGCATTAGCAACAATATTTTGCTCTGCAATTCTGCTAGATAAAAAAAATAAAAATCCTTCATCCTCTCTCTTAATTCTAGCAATGCAATGGGTGTTCTCTGTTCAGAGGTAAACAAACATTTAAAAATGTGACTGTACCAAACAGAATAAATCTGACAGTTTGCCAACCTCTGAGTGCTTCCCCTGATCCAGGGAACAAGGATCTCATTAAAACAAATCTGTTAAGGACAGCTTCAAATACTTGTGGAAGTGTAAAAGAACGTTGCTTGCTCAAGCAATTCAGTGTGACGCTTTCACAAGAATCTCCCCATTAGATATGGTATGGCACGGCTTTCGAGTAATTTAGGAGTAAGCTTTATATCTTGATTGGTGGTGTTTTTTCTCCAGAGTCTTCATAGCAGACAGACTGACTTTTGCTACTGACTGCAAGGGTAATGTAGATATTATTTGATTTCAGTATCTCTCAGTGCATTGTATTCTAACTTTGCATTGTAGGCATGACACTCTCCAATCAAAAGGGTGTACTGGACTCATTCAGATCCAACGGAGACAGTAAGATACTAATAGCTACAGCGGTTGCCGATGAAGGGATTGATATTGCTCAGTGCAACCTGGTCCTCCTTTATGAATACTCTGGCAATGTCACCAAAATGATCCAAGTCCGAGGTATGAGACACTGGAACTTAAAACTATTCTGTGAACATGGTATAGGTTTAGAAAATACCCCAGTCAGCCCCTCTGGTTGGCAGTCATCTTTACTTAGTGTATTTATCTTACTCTTATTTCTCAATATTACTTTGTGTTTCTAGATGAACGTAGGTTCAAGACAAGTCTTGATGTAAGTTTGTCATAGGATAGAGTCGTCATTTATAAAGTGGTGTGTATGTGTAAGTAAATTATACACATCACATAATGCACGCCACATATGATAGTGCTCCACTTTCAAGGAACATCACTTAAGCACGCATTTGTGCATGCAGATATGCACAGAATAATAATATAACCCCACATGCAATTCGAGGTGTTGCAAAATATGCCCCCATAGAGAAATCAGAAGAAATTCCATTCTGCTTGCATAGTTATTTGGCCCTTGTACTCAGTGCTGTGCACAGAGGCACAATCTGTCCTTAAACTTGTATATAACAGAGTGCCATCAGGTGTATTGTTGGAAGCATGGCTTGAATCTGGGACTCATGGACTTAAAAAATGAGTGTCAACTGCCTGAGCTAAAAGAATGTCGTGCTCATAAAATGAGTCATTCAACCTCTAAAGGGGGCTAGAGGACCTTACTCTAACTGTGGAAACAAGCAGCAGTCCTGTGGCACCTTAGAGACTAACAAATACATCATGAGCTTTTGTGGGTAAAACCCACTTCATCAGATGAGCTAGCCTTTATATGTGGGTTACACTTTCAGCTACAAAAGGGGAAAATGGTGCTAAATTACCCACCTTTCTTTAACAATCCTCTGCAGTATTTAATTTTGTCACCAGAGCTATGAAATTCAATACTGCTGTGAAATGGTTATTCTATTAATTGTAATTGATCTTTCATTGAGTGAGCTCCTGGCATGTGGCATTTGTATCAGACACTCAGGGCATGTCTACACAGCAGGGCCAAAGCTGAAATAAGCTATGCAACTTAGGCTACGCAATTAACGTAGCTGAAGTTGAAATTGCTTATTTCAGCTTTTGGAACTGTCCACGCAACAGGAGCTCCAAGGTGGAACACTCTTCCTCCGACTTCCCTTACTCCTCGGGGTTACAGGAGTTGGAGTAAGAAGCCATCCAATGTCGAAATAACTGCTTGTAGTGTAGATGCAGGCTATATTATTTAGGAATAATACCAATTATTCCGAAATAACACGGTTGTATAGACGTACCCTGAGGGTCCTGGTTTTAGTATTTATTTTTGTATTAAATAATTACTTCAAAATTAGAGGTTTAAAGTGTTAAAGGAAAAAGATTTCACTTGCTGCTAGTGCTGTTGTAAATACCTGCAAAAGAAGTTGGGTATATTAGCTCCACTTAAAATTAGTTTTGGAACTTGAGCTGAATGTGGGAAATAGCTGGTTCTAACAAAGCCCCTTTGTAAAATTATAGGATAACATGGCAAATCCTATATAGTAGTAATAGTCTGTATCATCATAGAGCCACAGACCAGTTGAGATCAGGGCTTCATTATGCTGGGTATTGAGAAAATACACAGTGAAGAGATAAACCTTCCTCTAATGGTATTTCCTCTTGTCACAATCAGTTTTCAGTTGCTAAATTTGTATTGGTTTTGGTGGTAACCCAACAATAGGACAGAAGAACATTCCTCACTTAGCCTTACAGATTTTTCTAAAAGAAACCAGTGAGACAAAAGGCCCAGGTTGCTGGCTATAACATATGACTGAATCACCCTTAAAGGTTTCGTGCATCAGTGTGTAACACTGAAGAGAGAACACGCACAAAATAAGGTGTGATCTTTGTAACTTCAAAATTTCATGGAGTAAGTGTGGTTGTGTTGAAGATGCTAGTTTAGACAGAGGGCCTGGCCTAATGAACTTGAACTGGGAGCCTTTTCTAAGCATGCTTCAATGTGGGGATAGGTAAGGGACACAAGAAGAGCCCTGCAGAAGTGTAACGCTCCCAGTGTCACCATGCCCACTGAGACACCTGCTCTGTGACACAGCCTGTCTGCTGTTTTGCTCTGTTCTCTGTAGATGGTTCTAAAAGGGCTAATTGTCACCCGCAGGCCGTGGAAGGGCAAAAGACAGCAAATGCATCCTTGTGACCAGCAAAAGCGAAGTGGTTGAGAATGAGAGAAACAATATTTATCGGGAGGAGATGATGAACCAAGCCATTGAGCAGTTGCAGGAGTGGGATGAGGATCGGTTTGCAAGGAAGGTAGGTCCACTCGCATTCTGTATTGATTCTGTCACGTGAGAGACAGACCCTAACCTGGGCCGTGTCACAGGGCTATCTCAGCTGCACCGAGGATTCACTCGGGATAAAATTCTCCCTATGAACAGAGCACAAGGTCTGTGTGCCAGGTAAGGCCTTGTGCTCAACCAGTGCACCAGGAAGGGATAAATACCCCCAGTATGTGCTAATCCATTGTGTAGTATTTCTGGGTGCTGTTTCACCCCAATGGTAGCTGCAGATCACCAGATCAAAGTGGGTATTAGAGCCATCTATTTGCACTTTTATGGACTATTGCATTAGTGCACAATTGGACACTTATGTGGCAGGTGTTCAATATGGTAAATGATCATTTCTTCTTGGAGCTGTGAGTGGGCTTAATAGCACTGAAACAATTTCTAACTATTGATGACAGAAACCAGATAAAGCCCAATTAGTTTTTGTGTCCACATTGGGTTATCTGATTTATGTTCTGGACTATTCCAGACTTGCTCTGAGTTTACAGTAGCAATGTCCTGTTTCAGTTGCAGTGGCCTCTGGCTACTGAGTGCACAGCTCCCTGAAGCAGTGGATTCTGGGGAGACTTAAAAGGATCGTTGGTGAGCAGCTTGGGACTGTAGAAGGATGCCTCTTTGAATAATTTGCTTGATTATGTCAGGTCCCCTCAATCCACCCAAGTACTGGAATGGTGGTTAGGCTCACTGTAAGCCAGTCTAATCCTGACAATATTTGACCTGGGCGTTACAAATATGCTGGGAGTATCATCCACTGCTTAGAACAGAAAGTCCCCACTGTGGAGATCACCCTCCTTCACAGATTGTGCCAGTAGCAGCCTCGGGGCAAGACTCTTGACACCAGCTAATCAGCAAAGCTCCATCGATTTCCACACCAAAATTCACTTTGGCTCCCACAGTATTTCAGCTACCACAGAGGTGAGAAGCAGCAGCTGTCTAGTACTGTCAGTGAAGTAACATCACTTTACAGCTGCTGAGGAGCGGAGCTTGGAGATCGCATTGCATTGTGATGTCACATCCCTGAGGCTCTGTTAAGATCTGCAAAAACCTTAATCTCTCCTCAACAGGCTCAAAAGTGATTTGTCCCCAAGCCCCCCCTGCTCCCAAGGTTTTCAGTCACCAGCCGAGACAGGTGCGGGCTTCGTATTTCTGCTAGAAAGAGACTTTGTTCAAGAACTGGGTGTCAGGTTGCCCGTCACACATGTATCTTCTACTTCTATATCCATTCATGTGTGTGGGGATAACTGGGGTTAGCAATTCTGCAGAGAACAGGGGTGGTTCCTTTGGCCAGAGTTATTAAGCTTGAGAGACTGAGTCTCATTTTCATCAGGAGCAGTAGAGAGGACCTAGAATTCCACCATGACCTCCATTTTCGAGACCAGACCTATAGCTGGTGTAAATCAGCATAGCTCCATTGACTTCACTAGAGCTACACAGATCAACATCAGTTGAGCATTTATCCCTCTGTTTCTTGGGTCATAATATCCATGTGTTCCTATGGCTTTGCTTTTTAGATAAGTAACCTACAAAACAAGGAAAAGGCAATGCGAGACTGCAGGAAGAGAGAGAAAAAACAAAAGCCGCTGGGTGGCAATAGGGAATTGCTCTGTGGGAAGTGCAAAACTTATGTTTGCAATACAGAGGACATCAGGGTTATAGCGGTAAGTGTACGTCTTCGGAAGCTGTGAATGTTATGCTTTGCAAGTAGTTTACCAGCTGTGTCTTACCAGTCCCATTTTAGTGTTACAGTGGGGGGTGGAAGTTAAAATATCAGATGGATGCAGAAGGGGACATAAATCGGATCTAGTACTAAAATTCCTCTAGTCTACCCTGTTACTGGTGGCCAGCACCATATGTTTCAATGAAAGGTGGAAGAATCAGTGTAGCATACAGTTTCATGGAACAAGGACCTGTAGGAGACATTTTTTCCTAAGCCCAATGTGTTAGTGTTTACCTCATGCACAAACAGTGGTTTATATCCTGTTTGTATGCTACTGAATGTAACTGGAGGTTCACTTCCCACATCCAGGTTAAAAAATCCTGCTAAGCTTTTTGCTGAAGATTAGTATTGAATTGATGATTTCTAGGTGTTATTTATAGGGGGATAAAAGTTAAACTCATTACCTTTCCGTTTCATTGGCTATCCCCTCGGTCCTATATTGTGACAGAGGCTATATAGGAGCGCACAATTTACTATGTCTACTATTCAATATTTTATATAGCTCGTGTCCTTTCTTTCATCTCTGCACTAACAGCAGTGATCTTCTCAAGCACTCCTAGGGAAGTCTCTCCAGACCTAATAATTTTCATTACCCAGATCTGAACCCCTTTTCTCTGGTGTGCATCTCCTGAGATGCAGGGAGCAGAAGAGAGCACACTGTTCCCAGGCAGGACGTATTACAGGGGGTCCCCGCTATAAGTTGCCCTGGCATACATCCGTTCCACACTAAAGTTGTTGACATTTGTAGGAACTGATGTGTTATAAGTCTTCCCATTCCCCCCTATACGTCCTGTGAAACACTCCCCCCAATTTGCTTAAATGGAAGTCAGCTGTGGGAAAAAATTGCCTGCTTTAAGTTGTTTTGCTATAAGTCCCAAGTTTTTTGGAACATATCTTGGACTTACAGCGAGGAGCCCCTGTATTGTTTTATAGAGCAGCGTTATTCTCTTTAGGATTTATTCTCTCTCTCATTGCTTAGGCAGTGCCCAGAGATTGCCAGCTTCCTACATGTACAAAACCAAACATCCCTGTCCTGTCCCCTCTCTGAGGCCCCACTCCCCGGCCTACTCTCACTTGCTCATTTTTACCAGGCTGGCTCAGGTTAAGATGTAGGCAGCGCCAAATTTAAAAATAAGCTCTTTAGATTCTGAATAAACTGCCCAGTTTGCATAGCTCATTCTGACAGAAGCGTTCTGTCTGGATGCACCCAACCTCTTACTGAGACTTCACCAAAGCTTGCACATTACATCTGGTTTTACAAGTTTCATGAGAGAAAGGGAATGAGTGACCTTATCTTACTTTTGTAAGGGAATTTTCTTTCCCATCGTTGCTATTGTAACTCAAGCTGTTTTGTATAGAATAAGGCCTTGTGGTTTAAACACAGTGACAGAGGTAGAATTCCCTTGGGTGTCCAACATTAGTTGGCACTTTGAAAATGCCAGTCACATGGGTAGAATACTTGTCCCAATGCTGCTGCCAAGTAGGCTATGAGGGTAAAACTTAAAGGTTTTTTTAATGAAAGGAACTCCCGTATGAAGGCAGACAAATGGAAATTTTTTAAACGCTAATAAATTTCTGGTATTAAGCTGCATCTAATAATTTGTACTGTCACTTTAGGAGTCTCACCACACAGTTGTAGATGCCCAGTTTAAGGAACGCTTTATAACGAAGCCTCACAAACGGCCAAAACGATATGGTCAATTTGAGAAGAAATGTAAAATGCACTGCCAGGATGCCAAGTGCCAGCATGACTGGGGAATCACAGTGAAGTACATGGAATTCGATGACTGTCCAGTGATCAAAATCGAAAGCTTTGTGGTGAGAGACATCACAACTGGAAAACTCTCAAATTTCCGGAGATGGAAAGATGTCGATTTTGCAATGAAGGAATTTGACACTAATGAAATGTTAGTTATTCTGTGCTAAACAGGACATCTGATTCCCTGCCATCACACAGTGTGAACTATTTCAAGATACACACAGGACTCTTCCTAACTACCTACCTTATTTGCTGAATGGGTAAACAGCAGACTTGCTTAAAGAGGTTTCTGTTCTCTCTCATTGGTAACTCAAAGTTTAAGGTGGATGAAGACTAATAATGCTCTACTCATTATTGTGCTTCATACAATAAGTGATAGATGTTTTGTCCATAATTAGTTAAAAGTACAAACAAGCAGCTTTTTTGGTCAAGCTTACCATCTAATTACCTAATGAGTCTGGCATTCTTAAATAAGAAGGAGTAAACACTTTGTCACCTCCTATAGACAAGAGTGAGCACTTCCTACTTTGTATTCTGGCTGCATGCTTTGTTAAGTCTTCTCCTTTACAAAACAGTTTATGGAAAAACCAGTTTCCTGTGTAATCAAACTGCCAATGGTTAAACATTTAGCTATTTGCATGTATTTTGCACTGATTCGCTTTGTTGCCCTTTTTGCAGACCATGGAGCCAGAACACATTACATATTAAATTCAATTATCTTGCTTCAGAACTGCTTGTGTGGTTTGCCTCCAGCCTTCATTTATGCTAGGTTGTAGAACTGTTTGCAGACAAAATATAAAGTAAATTGTTTAATCGTCTGTTTCCATTGCTACATCATTATTTTCCTGCTCTAGGGTTTCAGAAAGTTCCCATTTATAAGAGCCCATGTGGTCACTCTACTTACCTCTGTTAAACTGCAATTAGAAACTGTACTACAGTAAAGCACACTATGGAACTTTTTGTGCATGCTACCCTTCCATAAAGACAAGCACAAAGATTTTCTAATTCAAATAAGCAGGAGGTCAGAGGAAGTGATCACAACAATTTCTCATCGTGCTTTGAGTCTGATTCCCTCCCCTCCATCCTCTTTAATCAGACTTACTAGGAATGTTAAATTGTTATCTATATAATACTCATAATGGCAGGTTAAGAGAAATTAAGAACCAAAATGCATCTTTAAAGAGCCACAAACAATATTCCTTTTGCACTATTAGCATGAAAACTACTGCAGTAGTTACTACTTACCTGTAATTTTTGGTAGATAGGATGTTTATCACTGTGAAAAACCATAAACTGTACTTCTCAAATATACTCAGGCCTTCCTCAGGAAGATAAAAGGAAAGTCCAATGCTTTGATCAAACTTTTTTGAAAATAGATTTAATCTCTTAGAAATTTGTCCCTCAATGGTCCACTGTCACAACAGAAATTTAATGCTTAGAGAAGATATTCTTAAAGGAAGAGCATTCACAGTGTAGTTAGAGCCAAGCAATTTACTAATTTCAGCATTAGCCCCTCTCAGGGGATTCTGATCAAATCCTATTTAAATAGAGGAAATAAGGGGGGGGTTAAACATCCGTGCCAGTTTTCAGGAAACTGAAATGAGTACAGTGCTGTGTCTGGCTGATGACAGGTGTCAGTCAAACACACCTTGTATACAAATTGTTTGGGCAGTGTGTACAGCTCCTTCTGCATCAACCCATACTAGAATAGTTAATCTAGCCACCATACCAAAAAAAGTACTTAATTGGGAATAATTAATGATTGTGTCATAAAACTGAAAGCGTTCTACCTGTGTAAACAAGCCCCCCCCCCCCCCGGGTTATACAGTCCACAAGGAGACAACTGATTTTGTGGTTTAGACTTTTAAGTTCCACAAGTATTCAATGTTCTCTTGTGGCCATCAGAGGCAGGTTTCTAACTGGGCATTTGCTTGCTGTTGCTTTAATTAGGATGCCATTTTACGGATCATGTAGTTCAGGATGCCCCCATTGCGGAAGTACGTGAGCTCCACATCAGTGTCAAATCTCATGGTGGCTTGGAAAGTTTTGCCAGTATCCAGCTGTGGGGATTAGAGAGAGAACAGCAGTGTCAGTTCTGCTATCTGAATGACTGAATTCTGTAAGTATTCCCAGTGCAACAGGATCTGCTAGTGAAATGCAGGTTATTTCCCACATTCCACTATAAGCCACTCTTGCTTTAGCACTGACAAACATCAACAACCAGCAATGTGCAGAAGTGGCAGAGTCACTTCAGTGGTCTACCTAGTGCAGTATCTTAGCTGCCTGGAGTTGGAGCCAGATATGAAACCTCAGTAACTTGGCTAGGAATAAATCCCCACATACAATTTCTACCACATTCTAGTCATTAAGGGTTTACGTATGCCTGGAAGCACAAAAGCTTGTGTCCCTTCAAATGGTTCTTAACTGTGCTTTATTATCTAAATACAACTATTTACTGAAGCCAAGAATTTAGAAACAATGTGGTAAAAACAGTCATTCCATTCACTTTTTTTGCAGCCTCATTTTCTTGCTTGTTACTGGCAACAAAGGGGGACAAGAAAAAAGATCAGTTATGAAAGGGTTAATTTTTAATCACGGTTTCTATACTAAAAGCCGTCCCTTTCCAGGAAGTGCACGCATTTTGAGAGAGCTACATTAAGAATTGATATTTGTAGTTCTTAGCTTACAGTACTTTAAGCAGTCTCTTTACCCACAACTCCTTAAACATAACTAGATTTACTAATTTGAACACAGTGCAAAGGCAAAATGGTGGGGACCATCTAAAAACATACTCCCCATCATCTGTTTGGACCTAGCATATGCTTACAGTTGAGTTGTATGTTGCTACTACAGTGCGCTGAGTGTTGCTCAACCCATATGCATTGCATACTTTGTACAAGTCAAACTTAAGATTCAGTGGACTACATCAGTGTTGATTAGCTGCATGAAAGAGTTGCTGGATTTCCTCCTTTGCCACAATCTCTGTACAAAGGTGTCACCCACTCAACAAAATTTACAAATAGCAGGGGCTGGACCAACAATACTGGAAGGTTAGACTAAAGACGTGAAAGGTTAACTGGTGGGGGCCGGAGCAGCTCCTGCCCATGGGGGCCTGCCGTTAACAGGAGGTTGCTCCACAGGCTGAAACAGCCTCTGTCCATAACAGGCCTGGGTGCCCCGCAGGTAGGAATTGCTCCGGCCTGGCTGAAGCAGCTCCTGACTATTATGACAGGGGGAGCTGGGATCATCAGGCCCCCTGCCAGCTCCCCCTTTAACCAATTTAAACAGGATTTTACATCCCTGGGGAAGAAGGACATGGGGCTGCTAATTCAATGGTGCTTTTGAAAATCCAACCTTTGTGATTCTGATTACCTTGATCTGGACATTCATCCCTGGTGCAAGTTCTTCAGGAATGACAATTGTGTAACGTTCCCGTCCTGTGAGACCTAGACGCTCAGCATCCTCTCCAGGCAAGTACTGCAGGGGAATCACTCCCATTCCTACCAGGTTACTGCGGTGGATGCGTTCATAGCTCTCGGCCAGGACAGCTTTGATTCCCTGGGAAATGCAGAGTCTGCATTAGAACAGTCTCTCTACAGGCGGGCAGGAAAGTTCTCCTTATTAGCAGACAGTGGAGCCACAGGCAGAGAGAAAAAAAAATTGGCATGTTGTCTTTTAGGGTACGTCTAGACTACAGGCTTCTGTCGACAGAAGTTTTGTTGACAGATACTGTCGACAAAGCTTCTGTCAACAGCGTCTAGACTACATTCAGTTCTGTCGACAAAGCAAGCTGCTGTGTAGACGCAAAGGACAGTTTACATGCAGTAACACCTTCTGTCGACAGAAGGCGTTATGCCTCGTAAAATGAGGTTTACCAGCGTCGACAAAACTGAAGTCAGCAGAAGTGTAGACGCAGGTATAGTTTTGTCGACAAAAGTGGACTTTTGTCGACAAAACCATGTAGTCTAGACACACCCAAGCAGGCTCAGAAGGCAGCTGTTCTGTGGATAAATGTTTGTTTATATTATGCTTGTGTGTCCCTTACTATTGATTTCATAGAGCACAGCAATCCCAAATAACACCCCATTTAAATAGAAACTTGTATTCAAACCCAGCCTTGTGGGAAATGAACCAACAGCCCAACCTACTCCATTGTCGCAAAGGACAAGTTCCCGTTTATGGCAGCGGGATCAGAACTCTTTCCAGTAATGCACCAGGTGCATTTCAATAGAATATAGGTGCCCCCTCGCCACCACCAGCCTCTGGCTGTGAGGTGCCAGACACCCAGGGAACAGAGTCCTTGGACCACAGGATGTTCAGTCCACATAAAAGAGTGACCATTACAAGCTCTACCCCTTTTTTGTTGGAAGGGTCCTGTGCAAACCAGCCTCTGAGTACAAAGCAATTGTACTCAAGTTTAGGAGAACAGTGTGCACCTCCTGTTGAGTACAACCTATTGCTGTTGGTTGGCATGACTTGTGGGTGGGCTTGGACTGCTCAGCTGTACACTATTGCTTCTGAAATAGCAAGTCCTGTTTAAGAGCATGAAAAACTTAGCTATTCACTGGGTAAGAATAAATTTCCTTAGGAGGGATAACCGGCTTCCCAAGCACAGAGCTCTGCCTATGGGCTATACAATGGCTCCTAGCAAGGACTCTGGTGTGCACATGGCACCTGCTTCCCTCTGCTGGTTATTAACACTTGGAGGGAGTCAGACACACGCTTTGGAATATTCCCTCAATTTACACTCTTCACCCTCCAGGGGGCGTCTGGGCACAGGCTGCTCTGCCTTGTTGTGAACCCTCAGGCTGCTTCTAGCATCTCCCCTCCCCACCTTCATTTATTACAGAGCCACTCACCAGTAGAAAAGGGCCCTTCGCTGCCCAGTCCCGGGAGCTTCCAGAGCCATACTCCTTACCCGTCAGCACAATCAGGGGGTGGCCTTCCTGCTTGTACCTCTCAGCAGCATCAAACACGTCCAGCTGGAAGGAAGCGCAGACATATTAGGTTCTTGTGGTGTAGGAAGTGAAGAGCCCTACTGCTCCCATGTCTACCAGGAAGGTGCCCTAAGACCTTCACACACTTTCTTCCATAATCACAAACGTACAAAACTGCCGTTCGGCAGAGAGCCTATGACACAAGGGAAGTGTGCGTTGGTCAGAATGGGGGTGATACCGATGTAGTTCAAGACCACTCGAAATAGCTCTTTCAAGTCACTTAATACAGTGTCCAATCCCAACATAGCTACCTCTTCCTATACCTACAGGATCACTTGTGCACCCCACCCTGCTTTATACTGGGTGGTCTCTCGCCACAGGTGCTACGGTCAGAGCTGAAATAGCCAATAGTAATGGAAGAGGTATTTTGTATGTGGGAATGACAGCAGGCAAGGACTGCATCTCTACACACATGCCATTAGATTTCTCTCTCGAGTTCTGTCTGTCTTTAATGATCTCTAGCAACACACAGGCTACGTCTACATATTAGCATCCCTTTTCCAGAAAGGGATGCTAATGAGACGAGTCGCAATTGCAAATCCGTGGGGGATTTAAATATCCCCCACGGCATTTGCATTTACATGGCTGCCGCTTTTTTCCGGCTTGGGGATAAGCTGGAGAAAAGCGCCAGTCTAGACGCAATTCTACGGAAAATAAGCCCTTTTCCAGAGGATTTCTTATTTCTACTTGAAATTAGGAATAAGAAATCCTCTGGAAAAGGGCTTATTTTCCGGAGAATCATGTCTAGACTGGCGCTTTTCTCTGGCTTATCCCCAAGCCGGAAAAAAGCGGCAGCCATGTAAATGCAAATGTTGCGGGGGATATTTAAATCCCCTGCGGATTTGCAAATGCGACTCGTCTCATTAGCATCCCTTTTCCGGAAAGGGATGCCAATGTAGACGTAGCCACATTGAGCTAGCTATAGCTACATAACTTCTTTGTATATTGATACAAGAGACCTCAGAGTTATGAACGGATTGGTGAGTTACACCTCATTTGGAATCAGAAGCATGCCATCAGGAAGCAGTAAAGATTAAAAACCAAAATTCAGTACAGCCTTAGCCAACACTACTGAAACAATAAAAGGGAAAGTTACCGCTTTGACAAGCGTGGAAACAGTTTCCTTCCTTTGTTTCATTTAAAAATAGGATGGTTAAAAGCAGCATTTTTCTCCTCCAAAGTCAAGTTTAAGAGTAAGAAGTCAATGTTTAGTTGTAAATTTTTCTAAGAACATTGAGTTGTTCAGAGTTACAAAGAACTTCCATTCCAAAGTGTTCATAACTCAGATTCCAGTGCATACATATTGCTACATACAACGTACAGACCATCAATATAGATGTGTTCTCTAGAAAGCTCATATTTTAGAGAGCCAGAGTCTCAAGCTGGTGTAAGTCAACATAGCTCCAGTGTAGTCGCTGGAGTTACATCAGCTGATGCTAGCTAAGGATCTGAGCCAAGGACCTTAAACCAAAAATAACTATTGCAGGTTAAGTCACTCTGCCCAGGTAGGCAGCCCCAGTGTGGATCAAGCAGTGTACTCACTGTTTCTCCAGATGGGAAGTGGATGGTCTGGGGTGCCTGCTTATTGATGAATTTGTTTAACAAGCGAATGTTTGCAAATGTCCCTCTGACCATGACAGCATCGTTACCTCTGCGGGAGCCATAAGAGTTGAACTCCCTGGGAGTCAAGCTATTAGAAAAAAAGACACTGGTGTTTATTTTTAAGCTGAAGTGGCTGCATAAATCCAACGTGCAGCAGCATCTATGATGCTCGAACCAGCCATCTTGTCAATGTTGTTTGTCTGAAAGCTCTATCCTAGCACTCACGGGGTCCCCAGATCTTCATTACTTCTATATCAACACCTCTCTCGCCAGCCCCTGGAACATGGACCTAGGCAAAGAGGCTACCAATGCACTATTACCCAAGCACCATGCACCACAGATGCTATAACAACAGAAGCCAGGTTGTGGTTAGCTTCCAGAACCACTAGCACTCTCCTCAGATCAGCTGCTACTTAATCACCATCATTGATCACTTCCATTGCTATAGCAGCTGGGTCTCCAACCAGTGCCCCTTATTCCAGGCACTGTTTGAATCAGTAGAACAGAGACTGTTCTTGGGCTCTTTGGGGCAAGAACTTTGAGGGAGGAGGGAGGTAAGGCAGGTCTAGGTGGGAATATTAAGTTATACATGACCCCTTCCAACGGAGCCAGTAACAGACGCAGAGCACAGAGCTGGGTTGTTTGAACTGGGATACAGCCAAAGTGCGACTTGAACACATTACATTAGTTTTGCAACTTGTGCATGGGACTTTAGACTTTTAGCCCAATTGACATCAATGGGACTTGTGCCCATGATGCAAGAATGATTTGCATTCAGTAACCTCTGGTGCATTAAAACCTGTTGAAAGGCTTGTGTTATAAAACATATTTTTAAAAAAAAATCATTGTGTGTAAATTTCAGAAACAAAGAAGGACTAGGGACTGACACGATGTGCGAAACAGAATGGAGAGCCCAGCTTGAGACACAATTTCAACACTAACCCAAAGGCTGGCAGACAAAACCACAGACCTCTCAGAGAACAGCAAGGCAAGAGGGCAGTGTGCTCAAGCCTGTGCCAGCTGCACTGACCAAGAAGGAAGATCTGAACTCGAGCTTCCATAGTCCAAGGTGTCCTGGTTTGACCAATGGAGTCCCATACAAGAGAGGAAATGAGTTTAGGGTTAAAGTTTGGTACTAATGAAAATTCTGCAAGTTTTGCTGTTGACACCAATGGAACCAAGATTTGGCTGGATTATCTGGAAGAGAAATGGTTGATGCAGCTCTTACTGTAAGAGAAGCAAAAATGTCAAGGGAGGACATAAGGTGAGCATTGCTCCCTTGCCACATGATCCTTGGAAGGCAGCTGCTCCTGAGAACAGAAGGAGCCAGCTCTTTCTGAAGAGGTTCTGATCAGTACAAGGCATTGAAAACATCAGGGAAAGATGGCAAATTAATTTCAACCTTCTTACTTGTACAGCACAATCACTGAACCCCAGTGTGAGAGGGGGAAGGAGCACAACATAGGATGTGTAGGAAGGGGGGAAATATAAAGCACGTAACTTGACTTACCCTCTGCTGGTTAAATAGCGAGCAGCGGGGCTATTCCTTGCTATATTCCCAGCTGGAGAGATGTGGTCAGTTGTTACAGAATCTCCCAAATTTAAGAGCACATAGGCATCAACTATGGATTTAGGAGGCTGAAGCTCCAACGTCTACCGAAAAGACAAAATGAAAAAAAATAGTGACCAAGAATTTGCTGAGTTAGTTGAAAAGAGCAAGAGGCACTCTATAAGGTTACTAAACTGACCAGTCCAAAAAAAAAAAAAAAATCCGCCCATTCTCCAATCAAATCGCCACCCTCTGAATATTCATTACCTGTGTTGCAGGATTTTTGTTTTTTTGGAGGCTTTTTTAATCTTGGCTATTTGGGGGGAGGAGGGAGATCCCCTGGGGGACTATGAGAGCAGAATTCAGCCTGGTGGAAGTCTGAAATAACTTATCACATCTGTGGATTACTCCAGCTATACATCATTTTAACAGAACTGGGCCCTGAATTCAGTGTAACTGCCCTGGAAGTGACCAGGAAATTCTTTGGAAAGAAAAAAAAAGTGCCTTACCAGGTTCTCAAAGAAAGGAGGTGATTTAATATATGTAGATTTAAGATCCCAAGTATACAGTTTATCCGATGGAGCAGCTAAAGCATTCCAGGATTTATTTACTGTCTGAAAAACAGAAACTCGCATTACATTTTCAAAAGAATTTAAGTGACTTGGAAGTCTAAGTGACTTTTAAAAATGGGTCTCAAGCTTTTGAAAGTGTTCCCCTCCCCCCACAGTGCTTTCTTACATATCTGCTGGAAAATCTTCCTAGTATGCCATTGTGTGATTCTGTGCTATCATCTAAGTACTGAAACAACCTTCACTTCATTACAAATCGAACCTCGGTCAGACAGCTGGCCATATGTCCGGAGAATACTCTAATATTCTACGGCACTTTTCATCCAAGCATCTCAAAGCACATTCCGCAAATTCGTGAATTAAGCCTGAATACCCCTAGGAAGGCATGAAAGTACGGCAAACACATGTTTTCTTGTTTGGATATTAACATACAATGTATCTGTGCCAGCCAGAAATCCCTACAGAGATGGTAATCTCCCTTAAACAGTGTTGTCTCTCTCATCCAGCATTCTATCAGCTACAGGATTACACGAAGCAAAGCACCCTGGAACAATGCAACCACCATTTAATCTACAGGAATTTGCCAGCTATACGTCCTACTTTTAAAATTACTACTTTTAACAGGAGCATGGTAAGTGGGAAAAATATACTTCATTATCTAAATACCATCAGAAGCTATTCTTGCTGAAGTACACCCGTCAGTTAATGTGATAAACTAAGTAATTGATTCACCTCTATTTTCTGGTAGACTTCTTTAAACATCCCTGGAATGACGTATTGATGCTCAACCGCCTGGATCTCGTCTCTTGTTGGCCAGATGTCTTTTAGGAAAATTTTCTTTCCTTCTGCATTTACTCCTGTGAGAGAGCACACACCATGTGGTAACAAACATGCCCCTTGAAAAAGTGACCCAGTTTCTGTGTGCTATGTTTGTACCCCTTGTTCTCTACTGTACTCCACCCTTGGAGACTATGCTGCCTTTTTTTTCCAGCCTGGGCTAGCCTGGTAGGTGGAATCTTTGACCCAGTGGAGTGGGGTCACCTGCAGCTGTTGATGACAGTCAGGGTGAACTCTCATTAGTATTTTCTAGGTGGTCTGCCAGGAGATGCTGTGTAAAGCAAGCGTCTGCCTTGCCTAAGACTGCTGAGGCCCAACGCCCAATATTCCCAAGAAGGCATTCTCTAGATTCAGGAGATTGGTGCTATTAACACCCCTTTCTCGTGTGCACATAGTGGCCGATATCTACTTGCCTTTTATCTCACCTCGTTGAGCTCCTCACTAACCAACAAGTAAGAGATGTTTCTGCTGGACTCTGACACTCTTCACTGAGTATCAGTTAAATTTACTTTAAAACATTGGGGGATACGGGAGAAATCCCAGCAGTTTCTTACCTAAAGGTTCTTTCTCAAAGTCAATCCTTACAGTCCCTGCAATAGCATAGGCTATTACCAGTGGCGGGGAGGCCAGGTAGTTGGCACGAGTATTGGGATGGATGCGACCCTCAAAATTCCTGTTTCCGGACAACACGCCCACGGCAATGAGGTCTCCCTGCAAGACAGCGGTAGAGACAAGTCAACAAAAAGGCCTTTGGGCTCAAATGCATTGGGAATGGCTTTACAGGTGAGCTCAGAGGAAAGAGCGATGGAACAAGGCAGCTAGCAAACAGCGCTACACAGCTCAGAGCTGCATACGACAGAGCAGTTTATGTAGTTAAACAGCAAGAGCATGGTTGAATGATGGCACATGGTCTGGGTGGCCGTGACTGGCACTGACCAGAAATCATCAGGGCCTGCATTTGGCTAAGACCTCTAATACATTAAGGAAAGGGCTCTGGTGAATCATCAGCACCGCATTTTCTCTGTCCTGTATTGTCCGGAAGGTCAGATTAGAGGCTTGGACCATCTTTTTCTTCTGTGTTGGTGCAGCGCTTAGTACAATGGTCTGTAACCAGGGCTCCTAAGTGCTACTGTACTCCAAATAACAATCAAAATGGTTCTTTCTGGCACGGATATCTGGGATTGTTCTGAAAGCACATAAGTGGCCCTTGGAGGTCTTCCATCCAAACCCTGAGCCCACCCAACAGATGTGAGCCTGCAAGAGAGCTGGCTACAGACCACCACTGAATGAACTGCTGTCATTACAGTATTGCTGAATCAGAGATTCAACGTTTGGGCTGCATCCGAAGCAACACCAGCTGAGACTGCTCCACTGCCTTTTGTGGCCTGATGTTGCTTGGTATTCCCAGCAGGGAATACACAGAGGCTTATTTTGGCAGGGGAAAAAAATGTTTTACACACAGAAGTCCTCCCATAAGCTTCTTAAATATGCAAGTCAAAGACACCAAAACTACAAACAAACAAGCTCCTCAACCAAACCATCGTGAAACTGGTTAACACTAAAGGCTGCACAAAGTGGCTAAGAGATGACTTCAGAATTCCAGGGCAAAACTGCATTTTGAACAGAAAAGCACAGTAAAATAGCAAGATTACACGTAGCCCTCAGCTATTCTGAAGATTTTCCCTTCCCCCGGGGCAAGCAGAAAACCTTCTTTGTCTCTTCAAAACATGGGTCTCACTAGTCCACCCATCCCCCGTTAATATCCTTAGGTTAACAGAAAATGCAGGTAAGAAACAACAGTTTTGATCCTGCTATTGAAATTCTGAGCTTTAGCTGAGAAGAGATTGCCAGTCACACGAAAATGTCTGGTTCTGGCACAGACAGATTCCTGGGAGGAGATATTTTTAGAGACCCAGCCTCTTTTCACCTCTGATCGATTCAGGAATTTAAGCTAGAGGCCACATTCAGTCCTGGTACAGACTAGATCCAACAACCCTAAAGTTAATGGATTTGCACCCTCTTACAATGGGGTTGTATTTGGTCTGCAGTTTCTAAAGGTCAATGGGAAGACTCCGTTTTCAAAAGGTGAGTAGTGATTTTGGGTGTCCTATTTCAAGGGCCTGCTTTTCCAAGGACAGGCACACAGCACCCCGAGAAGTGAAATCAGCCCCCTTTTAAAATGGGATCTTAAGTTGACCAGCCAAAAACAAGCATCCAAACCCACTAGTCATGTTTGAAAATGTAGGCTTCTATCTCCTCAAATCCAGCTATACAGCCCCATTAAAAGGGTGTTACAAGAAGGAGGGAGAAAAATTGTTCTCCTTGGCCTCTGAGGATAGGACAAGAAGCAATGGGCTTAAACTGCAGCAAGGGAGGTTTAGGCTGGACATTAGGAAAAACTTCCTGTCGGGGTGGTGAAACACTGGAATAAATTGCCTAAGGAGGTTTTGAAATCTCCATCTCTGGAAATATTTAAGAGCAGGTTAAACAGACATCTATCAGGGATGGTCTAGACGGTGCTGGGTCCTGCCAAGAAGGTAAGGGACTGGACTCTATGACGTCTCGAGGTCCCTTCCAGTCCTAGTGTTCTATGATTTATAAACACAGGCATTTGGATGGGGGATGTTATTCCAGGGGTTGCTCTCTGTTACCTTTCTAGACCCCCGTCCATTCTTTAATTAGATAGAAATCTATTCTGGATTAAAATATGGACATCCCAACTAACGGGCATTTTCCCAGACACAAAAACATGCCTTTTATAAAGCTGCCTTCTACATCAACTTCAACGATGACGCTAGAACTTTCTACACATTCAGGTATGGCTAGACGACATGCCTCTGTCGCCAGAGGCATGTAAAATAGGCTACCCGACATAGTCAATGAAGCCGGGATTTAAATATCCCCGGCTTCATTAAAATAAAAATGGCTGCCGCGCTGAGCCGGCTCTGCTGATCATCAGCACAGCGCGAGTCAAGACGCAGAGCGGTCGACAAGGGAAGCCTCTGTCGACTGCTCCTGTAAACCATAGTGACAGAGGCATGTAGACTAGACATACCCTCAGCGACTGGTCGCCTCCTCGGCAGACAGAGCTGCCCATTCCCCACTGCCACCTGGAGGGCTGCTTGTGGAGATCAACATCCCAAGGGCTTTCTACTGCTGCACCACAGGACGCTTTAAGTAGGATCACCTGCTCTTGCTGCAGTGCACCGTTGTGTGTGCAGGGAAGGTGTTCTCAGCTGTGTTAGAATCACAGCCCTCTCCTGCACAGCCCCTTGCCAGCAAAGCCTACCTCAATCTCTTGACCGAGTGAAATAAATAAGCAATTTTGTCTCTGAAAGACCGTCCAGCATTACCTGCTACAGAAGATTTAATAGCAGCTAAGTACCTGAGTGATGGCTTCTACTACAGGATCTGGAAGAGGTCCGCTGTTCCCAATGCAGGTCATGCACCCATAACCCACCACATCAAACCTAGAGACAGTATTAAATACATTAGCTCTCATAAGATGGGTATTGATTACTTCTTGATAACGCAAACAACCTGGCAATCAAGTTGTAACACATTTCCTCCCCGTGGGAACAACACAAACTATTCAATATTTTTTTCTGCTCAGGAAAATGTCTATGATAGTGGTGTGTGTTTTTATGCGGTTTCTAAAAAAGTGTATACATAAGTGCACGATTGGTGCACCTAATTTGCACGCAAAATTGCAACAAGTACAATATGTTGCATTCAGTCATTAGTGCATGAGACTGTAACAATGCATAATGCAGAGCATGTTTGTCATCAGCCAAGACACAGAACAAACTCCTGAACTGTAAGTCTTAAGCGCGATACTATTTTAGAATACTTATGTAAAGAAATAAACCATTCCCTTGCCCAACAATAAGTCTTTAGTGCAATCAAAGGCTCCAAAAGGCCAGCTTCTCAGCTGGTACAGGTTGCACCTCCCAAAACCAGAATTCTCTGGTCCAACAACCCAGACCACGGATGTTCCTTGATCAGAGAACCCTGGTAGACTAGTGACAGGGGGGAATCCAGGAGGGGCTGGGTTGAAGCAGCAGGAAAGAGCAGGGCGGGAGCTGGCAGCAGCCCCCAGCATCTCTTGACAGCCTGCAGCACTGGGACTGGGTCGGAGCAGCCCGCAGCTGTGCAGGATCAGGCCAGCGACAGCCCATGGCAGCACAAGGCTGAGACTAGAGCCCTGGGCAGCCCGCAGCAGTGGGCTCAGAGCCTGCGGGCTGCCGCAGGGCAAGGCCCTGTACTCTTGGCAGCCTATGGCAGCGGGACCGGGGCTGGTGGTAGCCCCAGCAACCCACAGCAGCGTGGGCCGGAGCTCCAGACAGCCTGTGGAAGCAAAGCTAGAGCCCGTAGGCTGTCACAGGGCTGGGACCGGAGCCTGAGCCCTCGGCAGCCCGAGCAGGGCCAGAGCCAGCCCCAGCAACCTGCACTGCTGGAGCCCGGCAGGCAGTCCAGTCTGGGCAGGGCAGCAGCAGCGGGACTAGCAACCTCGCTGGCAGCCCGGCAGGGGCTGGAGATAGTCTCCTCCCTTCCCCACAGCTGGCAGAGTCGGGGGCTGGGGCAGCAGACCTTCTCTAGTCTGGCAAATTCCCTGGTGTGAGACTGATCCGGCATCCTCAGGATCTGACAAGAGATGTCCAGCCTGTGTCAGAGTCAGCTGAGTAAATGACAGTGCCTGGCTTACACAAAGATGTGGCCTCAGCTACGCCTTTCAAACCGTGGACTGCAAGTTCTCCAAGGACCATGGGAAACAGGCATCAATGAGCCCTGAGAATAAAAAGCAAACCCCTCTTACCCTAGCTGAGCAAGGTATGGCATGACTCCACTCTCCCTCAGGTAGTAAGTGACCACCCCGCTGCCTGGGGACAAGCTGGTTTTAATGTATGGCTTCACAGTCAGGCCAGCGTCAACAGCTTTCTTCGCAAGCAACCCTGCAAAACACAAAGAACACCTCTGATTGTCCTGGGCCATTGCACAGGCCACCTACAATGGAAAATCAAAATCCCAGACACGGCTGACATCCCACTTGAATAGGCTGAAACAGAAGGGATTTGATTTCTGGCACTGGACTGGTTTGAATCAGCAACACATGCGTAAGCTCCACGGACTTGGAGTGCTTTGACGAACTGTGGTACTGCTCTGCCTGCTTTCATTTCCAGTGGAAAGCTGTGTGCAGCTACAGACAAAGGCACATTCATATGCTTGGCAGGGTATCATCATAAGATCAGGTGCTTGATCAATAGAAGAGCTACTTCCATGCATTAGACAAGTGAAGCGGTGCCATAAAACATTCCACATGAGATGATCTGGTGAACTAGGGCTGACCTAACTACTGGTGTAAGTTCATCTGGCCTTTTGATTTAAGCCAACAATCTCCCAATGTGTATCCAATTTAAGCACATTATCTAATTGCCTTCCGAGTGTGAACCCTTCCAAGCAGTTCACATTCCATCTCTTAGGAGATCCACAATCCTTCTCCTGGGCATATTGAACTGTTTGTGGCTGGGCAGATTCAGTGCTCGTGGTATAGACTCAACAGATTCGGAGACTGAAGCCCACCGTTTGGTCACGGAACAGGTACAGCAGTTGCAGCAGCCCTGAAAGCTGTATCCCAGTGCCCGCCTCTATGTCTCCGGGGCAAGAGGACAGATCAGCGTCTCTAAAATCTATGCCCTTCTTGATGAGGCTGCTAACCAGTGGTGGCTAGTTTTTGCCGGCTGCAGTTCTTGGGCTGAATGATGCGAATCGACCCCCAAGTCATAACATTTAATGGACAAAATGTCAGGCCCAAGTGCCTAAAATTTGACTCCTAAATACAAAATAGCTCCACTTACATGAGCACTCAGTATCCAGAGACACCAATGGGAGCTGCAGGTGTTTGGTGACTGAAAATTGGGCTACACTGAGGTGCCCAGATAAGACTCTAAAAGCTTAGGTAGTTTTAAAGCCATTTAGGCATTTCAGTGCTGAGGACAGCAATGCCTAACTGATTTAGAAGCCTAAATTTTATCTGCAAAAGGCATTGAGGCATGAGTCTAAATTTACCCGATACTTAAATTCCTTTGGAAAGTGAGATTTAGGGTACATCTACACTGCACCCTTAGCTTGAAATAAGCGATGCAATTTGAGCTATGCAAATTGCGTAGCTTATTTTGAGTTAATTTTAAAATAGCGTATTTCATAATCTGGCGCAAGCTAAATGGCGCCAAATTTTGAAATAAACCGCTATTGTGAAATGTCCCTTCTTCATCAAGTAGTGTCCCCGAGGGTGCTCCACTCGAGGTGACGGGCTCGTCCCGGCGCCGCAAACCGGAGGAATATTCCTTAACAGTAGCCCCCCTACTGGACCGCGTATGCGCGTCTGCCTCTTCGCGCCTCTCTGCTGAGCCCAGTCCGGTCCTGTCAGTTTCTCTCCAACCATCCGCAGCTGCAGACGGACTTAGATAAGGCTCCCTTCTCCTCTCTGAGGAAATAATGGGTGTCCCGTCAAGATGCAGAATAGCTATTTCAGGATACTGGAAGAATCCTGAAATAGCGCCACAGTGTAGATGTAGCCTAAGGCATTGAGATATTTAGGCATTGCTGAGCTCAGTATCTTTAAAAACCTGGGCCTAAGAGCCTAACATTAGACACCCAAGTTTGAAAATGGCACATATGTAAACACACCCAGTAAAGGGTTAAAAAAACATTATTAAGGTTGCAAGTCAAGCAAGCAATCAAAAGTTAGGCAGTGACAGAATTGAGGTTGCTCGGGCAACTCATAAGTTGGCTCCTTTGTGCATAGGTCTGATGATATAATCTGTATAACTGCAGGATCACATACTATTTTCCATACGACTCTTGCTTATTCCAGGAGCACCATCCATCCCCTGCATTGAATGAAACTGCTATTCAGTATTTTGTTTTCTCCTGATTGTGCAACGTGTGGCCCCCACACCTTATTCACTGCAAACTCATTTCCTCATGGGCTCTTCTAGGGCACTCATCAATGTAATATCTGAGTTGTCTTCACACACCCCTAGATGCAGGAGAGGTATTATCTCTATTGTAAAAATGGGGACATAGAGGCAGAAAGGTATGAAGGTCAAAGTCATCCACCAATTTTGGGTGCCCACTTTGAGAGGCTAGGACCTGATTTTCCAACATACTTATTATTGCAGAACACTTTATATGTTCAAAGTACAGCTCCCATTGATTCAACTGCAGCCATTAAATGCTCAGCACTGCTATAAATCAGATCCAGGGCCTCAAGCCAGGAATGAACACCAGTTAGGGTGTGTCTACACAGCACAGTTATTTCAAAATAACAATGTGAGCACCTGCACAGCAATTCCATTATTTTGAAATAATTTCAAAATAATGGACGGTTTATTCCGACTTCTGTAAACCTCATTCCACGAGGAATAACACCACTTCTGAAACTGCTATTTCGAAATAGCTGTAGTGCGGACGTGCCACGGCTGCTATTTCAAAATAACTCCCACCCAGGGCCATTCCAAGTAATTACTCCCTAGTGCTTCTTGGAGCTCTAAATCGAGGTAGTACATCCGCATTAGGGGAGTCTGCCTCGGACTAATTTCAAGGTTTCCCTGTAGTGTAGACGTGCTATTTCAAATAAGCTATTTTGGAGATTTTCTTCTGGAATAGCTTATTCCGAAATAAGTGTGCAGTGTAGACATACTCTTAGTGACCATCTGTAAAGAGTTTGGTTCAATTGACTTGCCAAGCATCACAGGTGCTCTGTGGCAAAGGCAGGCATAGAATCCAGTTCTCAAAGGTGACAGTCAATTGCCTAAAGCATGAGACCATCCTGTTTCTTCCTGCAGCCCCTTGTCTCATTCACTACACACATTCCACACCTGTGTAACAACTAAGTGCCAAGTTTCAAGACATTCTCTTTTATTACACAGCCTGTTCCCTCTGCAGGCTCAGTACATCCTGTGCATGGAATGAGGCAGGGATCCTAGGAGCGAGGGAGAACATTTGACAACGTAATTAACGACTATCAGAATGAGAGCCAAATTAAGGTTGCTTGGGCTGAACTGTTTCAGTAAAAGCTCTTCCCCAGAACAGCAGCCGGTGGCAGACATCTAGTGTGGAAAATTTCAGCCCAAGCTCTTAAAATCTGGCAAGTTATAAGCAACTGAAAAGAGGGTCTTAAAATGAGCAACCTTAACTACAGGCATTGCTACCTGCTCGGCCAGTAATATTTGCAATTGTTTTCGATTTGGAAAACAAATAGAAGCACCACCTGGGTGCTGTATAATGTGCCAAATGCAATACTAGTGTGAATGTGCATCTTTAGTCCTGAACAACTGTGCAACTGCCCTCCCATCCCCAGATGATTGGCAGGAGCAGGGCAGTGGGGGAGGGGGTATACCTACCACCAGGCCTTGGAGCAGCTACCAGGCATGTCCAAAGTCCGGCCCGGGGGCCAATTGCGGCCCGTGTTCCGGTTTAATACGGCCCCACAGGTAATTTGGCAATATCTATCTTTTATGGCCCCCAACGAATCCATATGTATTGAGATGAATACATTGTAAAATCTCAGTTAATGTCAGTTGGTCTAAATCAGTTATAAATATATTTGGACACAACATGTATACTTGGTGTTATGTTCCTGTTCATATTTTTTGAACTTAAAAGTTGACAGACAACCTTTATTACCAATAATATGTAATGTACTTTACAATGTTCCTGACATATATTTCAGCTTCCTGGATTTTTTTTTCATCTGGCCTTCAGATATGAAAGGCAGAGTGATTTAACACCTGTTTAGATTTGTCATCCATGTGACGAAATGAAAAGTATGCCATTTGCAGTAAACTTTGCATAAAATAGTTAATTTGCATTTAATTTTAATGGTTCAAAGAATGTCAGGCAAAATGGTCGGCCCTCACGCATGTTCACTTCATCAAATCTGGCCCTCTTTGAAAAAAGTTTGGACACCCCTGAGCTACACAGATTACTCCCACCTGCCTGCTTCCCCTCTCCCCACATCCAACAAGGTTCTGACCTAGAATGTCTTTTCACAGCTCCTGTTACAGAGGCACTGCACAGCCTTTGGAGTGGAGCTAGAACAGGTGCAAAGCGAGGCCATTCCCCCACCTCCCACTGACCTACAGGTTTTCTGGCATATGCACAAACATGGCTGCCAGCCAAAATTTGGCACAGAGATGGAAAGAAAAGGAAACAAGAAACCGAAACCAGGAACACGAGCGAGCAGTTCTTCCCTTTTCCTCCAGGGCATGAACGGAAGGGTGAGCATCAGACAGAAGCATCCCGTGTCTACCAAAGAGCTTCACTGTTGCTATCAGAGCACTAGGTCTGTAACAAGGAACCGTAGGGATGGAGCAATTACAAAGAAAGATAATGCTGTTCTTGGGGCTGTGTACAATGCAAATTCCCACACGCACATGGGCCCTTGCCTCCAAGCTAAAATCCATTACAAAATCACCGACTTGAATAGCAGCAAGTCTGGTACATACGTCTAGCCTACTGTGTGGACAAAGCAATTTGATACCACCCTGGCTAAGCACTGTATCAAATGCCTCACCTAAAGACCAGAGGCAGGCAATAACTAGTGCAAAGTGAGATTTACTGGAACTTACCACACTTAGACTTGTCAGCAGGAGGGAAAAAACCATGTGAGTATCATCCAGAGATTTCAGGTATCAGCCCAAATATTGGTCTCTGGATTCCTCTTGTTACCGCGTGACTGTGGCATAAAGGGATGTGTTGCTCTCATCTGAGGAAGTGGGTTTTGCCCAGGAAAGCTCGCGATACTAGATATTTATCTTTTTGTTAGTCTCTAAGGTGCTACAGGACTAGTTGTTTTTTTTCTGATGTGATTCCATTGATGTCAACGGGGCTTGCTTTTATGAGGCAGACTGAAAACTAGAGAAATTGTTGTAGGCCAATGACCAGACACACTTACCAGCTCCTAACATAACAGAGGGGTTGCTGGTATTCGTGCAGCTAGTAATGGCAGCAATCACTACCGAACCGTGGGTGAGCTCAAAGTTCCCGCCATTGTGAACAAACTTCACACGGTCACTGTGACGGTCTGGGGCGATCTGGAACCCTTTGAACCCTTGCTAGAAAGGGAGACAAAGCAGAACAAAGGTAGACGAGGGTTAGTGCAAGTATGTGAACGGGCAAAGGGGGACAGAACGGTACCACCAAACAGCGGTGCTTTACAAAGCAAAGCATTTGGTGACACTCTGCTATAGCCCCCCCCAGGCCACAGGAGAGGAGGACAAAAGAGCTTCAGAACGAGATGCAGCAACACTTGATGTTAGTTCCAGGGGCCTGCTTCAGTTCCCAGCATTCACCCAACATGGCGGCTGTCACATTTGCATAATGGCGGCCAACCCTATCCTCTCATCCCATGGTGAGGAGCTGGCAGCTGCCTCTTGCGGTGGAACAGAGGATGGTATTTTACAGAACTCCTTGGGCCTGCACAGAGGCATCTGCAATCTCATGTTTCTTGGATCCCACATCAGGTTGTACAGCAGCGTGCAAACCACACACCAGCTACGGAGAGAGAATGAGGCTTCTCTCCAGCCTTCACTGAGAGCCAGAGGTCCCAGGTTTAGTTCCGCCTATCGACATTACAAGCACACAGAATCAGGATCTAAAAAGCCACCCCACGTCCCTAGCCGAGTCACTCAAGTCAGGCGTGGGCCTCTGGCCGGACTACCCAAGATTTCACACCATTGGCACTGAATGGTGTGACCTTCGTGACAAGGTCTAACTGACTAGACAAAGGACAGTCTTCAAAAAATGGAGAGAAGCAGCTTATCAATACTACACACTAGGATAGAAAACCTGGATGGCACAGCAAACGTAGGTTTAGCTAGATTTGAAAACTACTGAATTCTCATAGGTCCTTCACAGGGCGTGTGCCTGAACTGTGAAGTTTAGCTCTGGATTCAAGTCTAAAATTCCCCAGAATTTAGGGGGTTTTTAGAGCTGGGACCTAATCAAAATCCTATACTCAGTTCTATTAACTGCTGTCTAACTGTATGGACTGCAAGAGGCATTTAGGGTTCATTTTAAATTTTAGTTGGGCAAAAAGCACCTCAGGAAATCTGCAGTGAGCCTCAGACTGGTATGCCATTATCAGGGTGAGTCACTGCTTCAATACTGCAAAGGCTTCACTAATGGATTGGGGCAAACCCACAGACCACCTGTGTCCCATGGCCCATAACTTGAGAACCACCATACTTATTCCTTAGTGTTAGCTTCTAGGCTACAGTTGAAAATAACTTGGAAACACCCAAGGTTATTTATACATAAAGTGCACTGAACTGTTTGCCATCAGTCTCTCTAGTGACTAAGCACTAGAGACAGTTTCCTGAAGACGAACATATTTCTGTTTGCAATGCTTTGTGCCTTACCTTGGCTCCCAGGCAGGTCTCAAAGTCCTCCTTCATCTCTGACACACCTACTTTGTCCTGAGGTCTTTTGGGCCCACTGCAGCAAGGCACGACGGTGTGCAGATCCAGCTCCACAATCTGTTTGCCAGGAGGAAAAATACAGGTCACTAAGCTGCTATCATGGAACGAGCTAAATCACACACGATACATTGCTCTAAAGGGTCCCAGTTTAGCCATGCGCCACACAAGGAGTCCCACTGACTAATGTGCTTAAGCACCTTGCTGAATCAGGGCCTTAAATGGTCTCCTGACAACATGAGGCCATTTGAAGGGAGTCAGATACTGTTACCCCCCAAGGAAAAAGTTTTAATAGCCACCTCTAGTCCCCATTTTCAAAGGTGACAAACACAGGAGCTCAAGTTGAAATAAAGCCAATGGGATAAATGTGTTAAGTCACTTCTGGAAACAGATCTGAGGTGGCTTGTAAATTTTACCCCCAGCCTCACAATCGAGACAAGTCCTATTGCTAGCACCAAGACGCATTCTGCGGAATACTAGCAAAGGGGTAATAACAAGACCACACAAGCAGCCTCCTGCTCACCATTTTGCAGGCCACTAGGGACTAGCAACTAGGGATTGTTAGATAGCGTGAAATTGAATAGTCATTTAACCTCATATAATTTTAGTGGTTACACGACTATTCGATAGTCCCAGAGAGTGGGGCCAGCAGCCAGTGCACTCTTAGCCCCACTCCCCGGGAGCCCCCTACCATCCCATGCTGCTGCCTCTATCAGAAACAGCAGCATGGGATGGGAAGCAGGAGTCAGTCCCAGCTCCCCATGCAGACCAGCTCTCATCTGCTGCCTCTGACACAGAGGCAAGAGCGTGGGGTGGCAGCAGCCCCTATTCATGGGGGGCCTGAGTTCCCCACAGACAGAGACTGCTCTGCAGCAGCCTCCCCTGCCCGCCCCCTTTCTGCCTCGAATAGAGGCAGCAAGAGTGGTGGGAAGAGGGGAAGGGTGAGGCAGGCGGCTCCAGGGAGCCAGCATGTGCAGAGAGCCGGCTTAAACATGTATCGGCTCCTGCCTGCCCCCCTTGTGCTGCTGCCTCTGACAGGCAGGCAGCTCCATGGGAGCAGATATGTGCGAGCAGCTGGCTTGAATGCTGGCTTCCCTCATGTATTGGTTCCTGCCTGCCTCTCCTCACCCTCCACGCTGCTGCCTCTTTATCAGAGGCAGCAGTGTGGGAGTGGGGGGGCAGGTGGCTCCACAGGATCCATTGCTCATGGGGAGCCAGCTTAAAATCCGGCTCCTCAGGGTCACTGGCTCCCACTGGCCTCTCCCTCAACTGCCTTTGGTAAAGATAAGCTCAGGCTTATTGGTTATCTGTGCAGTCGTCTACATGTCGACATCCCTAAAGTCAAGTAGACTGAGATTGCTGGACACATTCCAAGCCCTGAGATTGGGTGTGAGCTGTTACAAGAAGCTGCCTATACAGTCATGGAGTGGCCTGCCAACTACAGTACGCCAGGGCATGGTTTGGGCGTGGGATTAAATAAACTGGAGTCATGTTAAAGAAATTTTCACACAGCAACAAAAAAATTTTCAAAAAGAGAACAACAAAAATAAATACAATTCAAGGGAGGTGAGCAGAGGGTCAGGAGAGAAGTAATGGAAAAATTTAATGATGATCAAGACTTTACCTGGGTAAAATCTGGATCCTGGGAGGAGTTACTGAAATCTCGAAACATCCCCACAGCCACAAGATAGTCCTTTATGTGCTTAATTTTTTCTTCGTCGCGGCCTAAAGTGAAATCCAGTCATAGCTAAAGAACAACCAGTCAAGATACAGAAATTTGGGCATTTTAATTATGCAGACCAGGACATTGAATGGGGTAGGTTGCATCCACATCTACTTCATGTTTAACTAGAAAAGCAGGAGAAAAGTCACTGGATCTTTGATGAGCCCAATCCCAGTTTACTGGAACTATTATTTGCATCCTAAGGTTGATGTTGAACTCTTGACAAGAAATTTTCATATGCTGGAGTTCATAAGGGCTTAGCCCCGAAACACATGGTAACTCATAGATACCATGTAAAAAGGGACCCTTTCCCAGGGTTAAGGTTTAGAAAGGCACTGGGACCAAATGCACGGCACCAGAGGTGTGATTTGATCTCTCATTTCAGTGAGATTCTGGAGTTAACCCCACTCAGGTCAATGGCGTTATACCAAAGTCAGGCCCTGTACCACTGTCAGGGCCCAGGTGTATACTCTGGATCTTCAAGTTCTGGTCTCTTTTTGCACTTACCCGTTTGAATCAGGTATCTGATGCTGACTTCATCGACTGGGAAGAAGGCTGCAGTTGCTCCATATTCTGGGCACATATTGGCAATGGTGGCTCGATCAGCAATGGACAGCTGGGCTACGCCAGGCCCAAAGAACTCCACAAACTTACCCACAACCCCGACTTGACGCAGATGCTGTAACACAGGAACCAACACAGGTGCTCAGCTCTGTTCCTCACCTCAGAATGTGAACGGCATACGTCATTCACAGGCAAAGCTTTCTCCCAGTCCTGGGCCACCTGGGATCAGGGTTTGGTTTGGCGTGTAACAAAGCATCAAAGCTCAATGCCAAACGTGCCATCCATGCGTGATTCTGCTACCACTGCAGGCAATGGCAAAAAATCCTCGGGAGCATCCACGGGAGTAGGTTTGGATCCCAAACCTGTCCATGACCGCAAGGGCTGTAAGAGCTCTTGCAGTTGCAGCTCTTCCTATCCCATCAAATCAGGAGCAGGGTTAAATGTTGATTCCACAATCTGGGGTGAGGCTTAGCAGCAGACAAGAGGGAAGGAGCTGCAGAGCTAATGTGGCCCAAGCCCAGTGTGGCTGGGTCATAAAGGATGAAATTAAGATGACCGCTCCAGAGACAGGCCACTGTACACAGCCACACTAAGATTACACACGAATGCCAGGCTGTAGCCCATTACAAGAAATCCCCCATACTCATGGAAAAGCAGCAGGGGTGCATGTTACCTTGGTAACGGTAAGCACGATGTCTGTGGACGTTACCAAGGGTTGAGGGTTTCCCACCATCTTGTAGCCAATCACTTCAGGAAGTACCATGCTGATTGGCTGGCCCAGCATCACGGCTTCTGCTTCAATGCCACCAACCCCTGAATCCAATTGTCATGACAAAAGCACAATTTTTTTTTTTTTAGATGAGGCAATGAATGCTGGAAGTTAATTGACCAGTGAAATAATATTATGGCAAATAAGGGAAAAGGAGTTACCAGACAGCAGGTCTTAGACTGTGCTGTTAATAGGGGATATTTCTTAGATAGCCTCTCTTCTCACATTGTCCAAAGCTTTTGTTTAAGAAGAAAGTTTCTAGCCACCAACTTACTTTCATTTGGAAACTGAAAAATCACTAACTCAACTGTGTTTAACCACAAGGGGCTGGTTGGTCAGAACAGATCAGGACAAATTGGGCTCAATTGTGTGTTAACGAGTCTTGAGTAAATTCTGACAGCAGAAGAGTTTTCCCATGCCTGCTGAGCATGCCTGAACCTCTTCTACACTGACCAGTCAGCATTTTATTATTTGTAGTACCATACCACTAGGCACAGATCGGGACCCATTGCACTAGGCACTGTACAAATACAAAGCAAAAAGATGGCTCCGACCTCAAGAAGCTTAAAATCTAAGCACAAGCCAACAGTCAACAGATGGATACAGTTAGATGGGAGAAGTACAAGGAAACAACTTGATAATATTAGTGATAAGCATTGGTCACAGTCTACCAGCAGCATGACCGACGGTCAAGCAGTCAGCTAGCTTGACTGTCTTGCAACTCTATTTGGGGTAGTTTCCTTGTGAAGACGAGGCCGTGGTTATAAAGAATCTTCCCAACACAATGATTATTTATTCTGTGTATTAAGCTAGCTCTAGAAACTAGGGATGTCAATGTATAGTCAGTTACATGATTAACCAATAAGAGGCAGCAAGGGGAGAGGGGAGAAGCAGAAGCCAATATGTATGGAGAGCCAGCTCTGCCATGAGCTCTGGCTTCCGTGGAGCCAGCTGCCTTCCTCCCTCCCTCCGCTGCTGCCTCTGGCAGCAGCGCAGGGGATGAGGGTAGAAGGCGGGAGCTGGTACACACGGGAAATGGCTTTCAAACAGGCTCCCAGCACTTATCAGCTCCCATGGAGCCGCCTGCCCCTATACTGCTGCCTCTATCTTTTAAGCCGGCTCCCTGCGAGCCCCAGCTCCTGCCTGCTCCCTGCCCTGTGTGTAAACATGTAACTGCTAAAATTTCCAGCAGTTACAAGTTTACACAAATACTCGATCGTTAACATTCCTACTAGAAACCCCAGTCACTGACCAGGTGCTGTACAAAACCACAGAACAAGAAGATGGTCTCAAAAAAGTTAAAATCCAAGTAACATGAGCTGTTGCAGTCCTATATTACCAAGGCTGCAGATTCAGAAATTCCTTATACAGACTGTAATCTATATAGCACTACGTAAAGTAGACACATATACTATGACTTACACTGTGTGCGACTGAAAACTTTATCCATGCGTTTGTAAGCTATCAACATTATTGTAAGCTCTCTGAGACCAAGACACTTTGTTCTGTGTTTATACAGCACCTTGCTCGCTGGTTGATGGACTCCTAGTTAACAAAGGGATTTGTAGGTGTTTTCAAAATAATGTAAGTATCATTGTGGTATTCCCCAGGTATTCTTTATACTAGGAATAAAGATGACTGCAAAATGCTTTGGTTAGACTATCTACTTACACAGATGAAATGTCAAACCTTCACTGTCTACCACTGGCGAGGAACATATTTCAGTGTTATTCTGGCAAGCTGTGTCCAAGTAAAGAACATCTGGTACAAGAATACTGGCAAAGAGTGATCAAACCTTGTCTTGATATACTTCATCTCCTTGACACATTTCATCCCCTCTCGCCAGCGTTTGGCATTGAATCAGAGTTTCTGATCCAGCACTGTATTTATAGTTACAGTCACAGGGTAAACTTCTTCAAAAGCATCCAAGTGATTTTAGGCTCTTTGGTGTCTCTGAAAACCAGTGAAGCTTTCAATAGAACTTTGGCTCCCAAGTCATTTAGATGCCCTTGAAAATTGTCCTCCATGTGTCCTCACTAATGCTGCCACCCATGGAGATTTTAAATCCTCAGTAAAAAATATTTAAAAATAAAAGCACAAGCAAATCCTCTATGACTGGACATGTGATTTGTTGTTGGCTATTACTTGTACAATCAATGGGTATGGAACAGGAGATCGGGTTACAAAATCCTGGTTTATCGGGCCAGCTGAATTGGACACAAAAAAGGGAGTCTGTTGTACTAAATCAGTCCTTGTATTTTATAGGTGGTTTGACAGGAACAAGAGCCATAACCTAACCAACCAGTTCACGAAACTTTAAGTTACAAAATTTGAGTGCACTTACCCCAGCCTAGTACTCCCAGACCATCAATCATTGTAGTGTGCGAATCGGTGCCTACCAGGCTGTCGGGATAATAGTACCCATTCTGATCAAACACCACTCTCGCCAAGTATTCTAAATTCACTTGGTGGACAATTCCTGATCCGGGAGGAATAATTCTCATGTTGTGGAAAGCTTGGGAACCCCACTGAAACACAGTAAGAGCCCCACATATTAAATATACAGTGGATTAGAGTTTGTTAATCCTATCTTGATACACATAACGAAAATAAATTCTTCCCATACCTTTAAGAATTCAAATCTTTCTTTGTTCCTTTCAAACTCCAGCTCCTGATTCTTCTGCAAACTGTCTGATCTGCAAGTGAAATAAATGAACAGAGGTAAAAGTCCCCAAGTGAATTTAGTATGCGGACGTACGTGTGCACATGGAAGAACAGCACTTGTATCTCATTATGACCATCAGTTTTATATGCTTCAAGCAACTGCAGCAGGGAGCTACAGGCAAATCATGAAAAGTGCTTAACAAGTCTTAAGAGTAATACCTCATGCTTGTGTCTACACTGGCAAGTTATTCTGGAAAATCAGCCACTTTTCCGGAAAAACTTGCCAGCTGTCTACACTGGCCGCTTGAATTTCCGCAAAAGCACTGACGATCTAATGTAAAATCATCAGTGCTTTTCCGGAAAAACTAAGCTGCTCCCGTTCGGGCAAAAGTCTTTTTCCGGAAAACTGTTCCGGAAAAGGGCCAGTGTAGACAGCACAGTAGTGTTTTCCGCAAAAAAGCCCCGATCGTCATTTTCGCGTCTAGATTGGCCACGGACGCTTTTCCGCAAAAAGTGCTTTTCCGGAAAAGCGTCCTGACAATCTAGACGCGCTTTTCCGAAAATGCTTTTAACGGAAAACTTGTCCGTTAAAAGCATTTCCGGAAAATCATGCCAGTGTAGATGTAGCCCATGTGGGGCACAAAAGTTAATCCCATAGGGTATGTCTACACTACAACGTTAATTCGAACTAACTTAGTTCGAATTAGTTAATTCAAACTAAGCTAATTCGAACTAACGGATCCAGACTAAAAAACTAGTTCGAATTAGTGTTTTGCTAATTCGAACTAGCATGTCCACATTAAGTGGCTTAAGGATGGCCGGAAGCAGTGCCGGCAGGGCATCAGAGGAGGACTTAGAGCGTGGAGATGCTGTCTCAGGCTAGCCGAGGGCTGTGCTTAAAGGGTCCCGACCCCCACCCCAGACAGACAGTTCTCAGGGGTGCCCCGCTTGCAAAGCAGTCCTGGCTTGGATTGCCCGGAGTACCCACACTGGACACATCACACCACTCGGCCATCAGCCCGGCTGCACTTGCCACAGGCTGCCATCTGGGGAGAGGGGGCAATTGGGGGGCTGCAGGAGAGCTTCCACCCCCAAAAGCCCGCAGAGCCAGCCCAGTCCTCCCCATCGGGGGCTCGTGCCCCATTCCTCCCTCACCTCCTTCCACTTACTCTTCCCTAGCCCCTCTTCTTGATGTACAAAATAAAGATAACGTGTCTTCCAAAATGGAATTTGTCTTTATTGAACAAAACTGGGGGAGACTGGGAAAAGGAGGTGGGAGAGGGGAAGAGAGAGGCTGGGAGAGGGGAGGGCAACTAAAATAATCAGGAGTTGGGAATAGGTCCCATATGAAGAGAGGCTAAACGGACTGGGACTGTTCAGCTTAGAAAAGAGGAGACAGAGGGGGGACAGGATAGAGGTCTCTAAAAGCATGAGTGGGGTGGAGAGGGTGCATACAGAAAAGTTCTTCATTAGTTCCCATAAAGTAGGACTAGAGGACACCAAAGGAAAGGAATGTGTAGCAGGCTTCAAAGTAGTAACAGAAAGTTGTTCTTCACAAAGCAAAGAGTCAACCTGTGGAACTCCTTGCTGCAGGAGGCTGTGAAGGCTAGAACTAGAACAGAGTTAAAAGGGAAGTGAGATCAAGTCATGGAGGCTGGGTCCATGGAATGGTATTAGCCAGGGGGTAGGAGTGGTGTCCCTGCCTGAAGTTTGTGGAAGGCTGGAGAGGGATGGCACGAGACAAATGGCTTGGTCGCTGTCTTCGGTCCATTCCCTCCAGGGTCCCTAGGGTTGGTCGCTGTCGGCAGACAGGCTACTGGGCTAGATGGACCTTTGGTCTGACCCAGTACGGCCATTGTAAGCTCAGGGCTCAGGGTCGGGGGTCTCAGTGGACCCCCTTGATTCTCTTGCACACCTGCTCCTGGGTGGCCAGGCTGGCAGCTCTCCTGCCCTAAACGGCCACTTTCCTGTGCCTAGTGCGGAGATCGTGGACGAGGTCCACGATGTCTGCACTAGCCCAGGCGGGTGCCCGACTCTTGTGGTCCCGGGCAAGCTCCCGGGAGCCGCCAGCCTGGTCCCGGGAAGCGGGGGAAGGCTGGAGGCATCGGGTGGGTGGCTCGATCCGTGCCAGGTGCAGGGTCTGCTGGCTTTGTGCTGGCAGGCTTTCACCTGGCACGGGCACCGTAGCCAGCCCGTGCCCCTTTAAGTGCTCCGGGCCCGGGAGGGGGGCAGACGAGTTTCCCTGGTGTTGGCCAGAGTGGCCACCAGGGAAACCTGGGGAGGGCTAGCCTCCCACTAGTTCGAATTAAGGGGCTACACACCCCTTAATTCGAACTAGCTAGTTCGAACTAGGCTTAATCCTCGTAAAATGAGGTTTTCCTAGTTCGAACTAAGCGCTCTGCTAGTTCGAATTAAATTAAATTAAACCCCTCAGCCTCTCCTCATAAGTCATATGCTCCAGCACCCTAATCATTTTGGTTGCCCTCCGCCGGACTCTCTTCAATGCGTCCACATCCTTTTTGTAGCGGGAGGCCCAGAATTGGACACAATACTCCAGATGTGGCCTCACCAGAGCTGAATAAAGGGGAATAATCACATCTCTGGATCTGCTGGCAATGCTCCTCCTAATGCACCCTAATATGCATTAGCCTTCTCGGCTCCAAGGGCACACTGTGGACTCATATCCAGCTTCTCATCCACTGTAACTCCCAGGTCCTTTCCTCAGAACTACGACTTAGCTGGTTGGTCCCCAGCCTGTAACAATGCTTGGGATTCTTCTGTCCGAAGTGCAGGACTCTGCACTTGTCCTTGTTGAACCTGGATTGTCTGTGTACTGCCATATTGGTCTCAAGATCTAATCAACTGCCATATTTGGGGTTGGAAACAAATTTTCCCCCAGGTGAGACTGGCAGATACCCTGGGAGCCGGGGAATTGCTTTGTGTGCTGCATGAAACATGAGTTTAAACAAGTGTAAAGGGTGAAATCTCTACAACTTTTAAGTCTTTAAAAACATGATCTGAGAATGTCAGTAACTCAGCCACAGGTTGGGGGGGGGGGTCTGTTTCAGATGTGGGTGAGGTGCTGCGGCCTGCCATTTGCAGGTTAGACTAGGTGATTACTATTGTCCCTTCTGACCTTACAGTCTATGAGTGCTCTTTCATTGTATGATTCCCCCCCCCACACACACACACTTTTGTATTGTTTTCATGTAAGTGGACAGCTTCAGTATTTATTTCCCAGAGAACATTCCACGTATAGAACAAGTTCCTGAGTAAGGCAACTGGAGTACTGGAGGAGTTTGGAAAGCAGAAGAAAACCAAGAGAGGACATGAGAAAGCAGGACAATGGCATGAGGTACAGCTAAGAAGCACAGGAAGATGGGTGGATTTCTAAGATCCTGATGCTGCAATGCTGTGCAGATGGCCCTCTGTGCCAAGTCCCATTGATTTCCATGAGGCTCTATGCAGGAGCAAAGTAGCTCACTTACAGGACTAGTTTTCCACTTCCCCCTTCTTTCCGTTCCTCCTCTTCCCCCCGGCATAAAACCAACACTTTGCACTTTGTCACCAAGGCAGCAGCAAGCTAGCAACCCCGTTCTCAGACCTGTGCCAAGACAGCCCAGTGTAGTAAATGGTTTGACTTAAGCAGTCTTGAGCCTCTGTAATGCTGGTGACAAATCTGAAGTTTGCATAGCACAGTGTAGCACCACTGACTTCAGTAGGCCTATGCTAATTAACACCAGCTGACCCTGGCTTCCTAGCAAGCATGAAAAACAAGACATGCTTTATTTCCTTACCTCCTGTTAAAATCCACCTGGATGGAATGATCAATCACTAGATCAGCCGGGCATATGGGATTAATTTTTTCAGGATCTCCACCCAGTTTTTTCACAGCATCACGCATTGCGGCAAAGTCAACCACTGCTGGTACGCCACTGAAATGAGAGATGAAACAAACTGAAGTGATTTAAAAGCAGAGCCCAGGTCCTCAGGTGCAGCATAGCCTGCGGATGCCGCACTGCCAGCAGATTCTGACTCAGAAGCCAACATTGGAATCGCTACTCCAGTGCAGCAGGGTAGCAGAAAGAACAAAGCCACATTTGGATTCATCAGGGCAGAACACTGGGGTGGAAACTCAGAAGGGAGAGTTATTGTGCAACTTAGGCACTGGACTAGGAGCCCTGCTGAGGCCTGGCTTGCACCTCCCCCAGGAGCGAACCTCACTGAGCTATTACTACATTTAAAGTGCAGAGCTGCAGCAGCGGTAGCGAGCTCCCCCCTTATCAACTAATCGAGTAGTCAATGCAAATTCCATCGACTACTCAATTAGCTAATTAATCTTTACTTAAAATCCCCAGTTCGGGAATCAACCTAACACCCTCAGCCATGAAGACTGAAGCAAAGACTTTGTTTAGCTTCTCCGCAATGACCTTATCGTCTTTGAGTGCTCCTTTGGCAGCTCAATCGTCCAGTGGCCCCACTGGTGGTTTAGCAGGCTTCCTGCTTCTGATGTACTTAGAAAACATTTTGCTATTACTTTCTGAGTTTTTGGCCAGCTGTTCTTCAAACCCCTTATTATATTTTTACACTTATTTGACAGCGTTTATGCTCCTTTCTATTTTCCTCGCTATGATTTATCTACCACTTTTTAAATGATGCCTTTTTTTCTCTCTCTGCCACAGTGGCACCATTGACTGTTAAGCCAGGATGGCACTTTTGGGGTTCTCTTAGGGTATGTCTACACCACAGTTTCCACTATACTACAAGCAGTTATTTTGACATGTCAAAATACTGTTGAGCTGGGGACTTTTTACTCCAACTCCTGTAATCCTCATTTTCTGAGGAGCAAGGGAAGTCAGAGGAAGAGTGCTCATTCTCAGACTTCCTGCTGTGTAAACAGCACCAAAAGCCAAAATAAGCTATTTCGACTTAAGCTACGCAAGTGACATGGCTGAAGTTGCGTAGCTTATTTCGGCTTTAGCCCTGCTGTGTAGAGATGCCCTGTTTTTTAATTTGGGGTATACATTTAAGTTGGGCCTCTATTATGGTGTCTTTGAAAAGTCTCCATGAAACTTGCAGGGATTTTACTTTTGTGACAGTACCTTTTAATTTCTCATAGACTCATAGACTTTAAGGTCAGAAGGGACCATTATGATCATCTAGTCTGGCCCCCTGCACAGTGCAGGCCACAAAATCTCACCCACCCCCTCCTAGAATAATCCTCTCACCTATATCTCAGATATTGAAGCCTTCAAATACTTTGAAGACCCCAAGATGCAGAGAATGCTCTAGCTGTGATCTGTACCCCATGCTACAGAGGAAGGCGAAAAACCTCCAGGGCCTCTGCCAATCTACCCTGGAGGAAAATTCCTTCCCAACCCCAAATATGGCGATCAGCTAAACCCTGAGCATGTGGGCAAGACTCACCAGCCAGACACTCAGAAAGTTCTCTATAGTAACTCTTCTCAACCCTCCATTGACCTATTTCCCACTGATAATGAAAGGTCAATTAGTTACCAAGATCATGTTATCTCATCAAACCATCCCCTTCATAAACCCATCGGCTACGTCTACACTGGCCCCTCTTCCGGAAGGGGCATGTAAATTTCACTAGTCGTCGTAGGGAAATCCGCGGGGGATTTAAATATCCCCCGCGGCATTTAAATAAAAATGTCCGCCGCTTTTTTCCGGCTTTTAAAAAAGCCGGAAAAGAGCGTCTAGACTGGCCCCGATCCTCCGGAAAAAGTGCCCTTTTCCGGAGGCTCTTATTCTTACTTTGAAGTAAGAATAAGAGCCTCCGGAAAAGGGCACTTTTTCCGGAGGATCGGGGCCAGTCTAGACGCTCTTTTCCGGCTTTTTTAAAAGCCGGAAAAAAGCGGCGGACATTTTTATTTAAATGCCGCGGGGGATATTTAAATCCCCCGCGGATTTCCCTACGACGACTAGTGAAATTTACATGCCCCTTCCGGAAGAGGGGCCAGTGTAGACGTAGCCATCTAGTTTAATCTTGAAGCCAGAGAGATCTTTTGCCCCCACTACTTCCCTTGGAAGGCCGTTCCAGAACCTCACTCCTCTAATGGTTAGAAACCTTCGTCTAATCTCAAGTCTAAACTTCCTACTAGCCAGCTTATATCCATTTGTTCTTGTGTCCACACTGGTATTAAGCTTAAATAATTCCTCTCCCTCCCTGGTATTTATCCCTCTAATATATTTAAAGAGTGCAATCATATCTCCCCTCAGCCTTCTTTTGGTTAAGGTAAACAAGCCAAGCTTCCTGAGTCTCCTTTCATAAGACAGGTTTTCCATTCCTCGGATCATCCTAGTGGCCCTTTTTTGTACCTGTTCCAGTTCTAATTAACTAACCTCCTCATTTTTGTGTAGTTCCCCTTTCTGAAATTAAATGCCACAGCATTGGGCTGCTGAGGTGTTTTTCCCACCAGAGGAATATTAACTTTTATTACATTATGGTCACTATTTCCAAGCGGTCCAGTTATATTTACCTCTTGGACCAAATCTTGTGCTCCACTTAGAACTAAATCAAGAATTGCCTCTCCCCTTGTGGGTTCCAGAACCAGCAGCTCCAAGAAGCCATCATTTAAGGTGTTAAGAAACTATCTCTGAATCCTGTCCTGAGGTGACGTGCACCCAGTCAATATAGGGATAGCTGAAATCCCCCACTATTATTGAGTTTTTTATTTCGATAGCCTCTCTAATCTCCCTTAGGGTTTGATAGTCCCTATCACTGTCCTGATCAGGTAGTCGGTAATATATCCGTACAGCTACCGTCCTAATATTGGAATATGGAATTACTATCCATAGAGATTCTATGGAACATTCTGGTTTATTTAAGATTTTTTACTTACTTTGATTCTACATTCTCTTTCATGTATAGTGCCACTCCCCAGCATGACCTGTTCTGTCCTTCCAATATATTTTGTACCCTGGTATGACTGTGCCCCATTGATTCTCCTCATTCCACCATGTTTCTGCCTATTACATCAATATCCTCTTTAAATATGAGGCACTCTAGTTCACCCATCTAATTATTTAGACTTCTAGCATTTGTGTACAAGCACTTTAAAAATGTGTCACTATTTAGCTGTCTGTCATTTCCTGATGTGCCTGAACAGCACCCTTTATTGGGGGACCTGTAGGAGTGACAGCAGGATACATCCATTTCAGTAGCCAGAGGCATTCAGAGAACGCATGGGGCTGAAAAACAGGAACCCTCAAAAAGCTAACCCACACCAGCAATTTACTCACTGTGGGGCCCTGCGTCAGAACCCAGATTTTCAGTGCAACTCAGGTCCCATTTAGGCCGCTACTCAAGGGCTAATCTTGATAAGAAAGCCCAGCACTCCCATTGGGATGGGAAGGGACAGATTTTAGAAGAACTCAGCAGCTACCCTGACCACTTGTTTAGGTGTCAAAATGGGAACTGAGCTGGTTAGAAAGTACAGATCACCCTCTCTGTGCTTCATTGTTTCCATCCATAAAACGGTTACCATCCCTCAGGATGTGAGACAGCTAGGACCCTAATGCTGTTCACAATACAGGGTATGGCGATTTTGCCACTGACTTCAAAATGCAAGCCAGACCAAGCACTCAGTCCCTGTAGTGCATTGTAGAGAATGCAGGGCAATACATTATTCACTAGGGTGAGACATGGAATCACTCTGTTGTCCAGTAATGTGGAGAATTCTAAAGCTGTACTCTATTGCCTCTTACCACGTGAGTCCAGGGTTTAAAAAACAGTGGATTTTGGAGGAGGTTGTGGAATCCCCATCTCTGGAGATATTTAAGAGTCGGTTAGATACATGTCTATTAGGGATGGTCTAGACAGTATTTGGTCCTGCCATGAGGGCAGAGGACTGGACTCGATGACCTCTCCAGGTCCCTTCCAGTCCTAGTATTCTGCGAGTCTACTTTTATAATAACCCCTTATTTTGTAACATTGTATATTACTCTTTCTGCCCCATTCCCAATTATCCTGTTTCTTTCCAATTATCGGTCGTTGTGTTTCTGCAGGTTTTAAATATTATATTGTAGAAGTCAACTTTTTAAATGAAAAATACTACAGGAGTGTTCTCCGTTAGATGTGAGCAAGGGTCAGGTTGGGGGGAAAGATGGTGGTACCACTCTCTAGGTTCCACCCACAGGAGGCACCCAAATGAGACACCATTCACAGGACATGGGCAGATGCTCAAAATATGATCATGGGGCTCTCTGAGCTCTATTAGGCTTCTTGAAATGAGCTGCTTCTCCATGGGGCTTGAATGTGTCCACAGGCTCTATTAGGTCCTTAGGCTTGGATCCTCCTTGATTGGGGAGTCACAAAAGGGTGGGGGCGTCTCTCAAATGCACCAGAAGGAGATATCTCTCACCATAAATGGTGGGCATCTGAGTCTTCCTCTCTCTCTCTCATTTTTACATGATGGATTTAAATAATAAACAAAATGTGATGTTTAAGTTATTGGTCATAGGACATTTGAATTAATGGGACACTTACAGCTATTGCTGTCTTTGCATTTCTCTCTTCACTGAGTTTGGTCAAATGGACAGACAGTATGTTTAAAATAACGTGACACCGTATCCACCTTCCATTCCCCTCTGTTTTGCCCATGCAAATGGTTGTGGTTTTTACAATCCCATTTTCCTAGTTTATGGAGGCTTTCGACTCACGTTAAATCCTGCAAAATAACTCGGGCAGGATTAAATGGCACTTCGACATTCTTGTGCTGCACCACTTTCCAGCTGAGGATATTCTCAACATCTTCCTTCTTCACTAGGAACTCGTCACAGTTGCGGATGGCTGCCTCCAGGAGGACCCTGATAGAAAACGGCAAACGTTCTGGGGGAAAGAGACAGAAAGCAGATTGGTTTTCATCTTTTATAGGAAGTTTCCAGATACAGGTTGAACCTCTCTAGTCCAGCATGGTTTTAATTAGCCAATGTCCACTTATCATGGGTGTGTCCAAGTTGCCCACAGTCCCATAAAGTTTGTGTACAGCCACCAGTCCTGGCTCTCAGTGTCCTGTGCTGTTATTTAGCTCTAATTTACCCCTAAATGTCCTTTAACAGCCCAGTGAGCAGTGCAAGTGTTGGTAATGCTGATAGACAATACTGACCTCCTGTGGTTCGGCAAATTCTCTGCTTTGGCACCAGTCAGGTCCTGAGGGTGCTGGACTAAAGAGGTTCAACCTGTATCTAAATGTGGTTGTGTTCTCTCAGCTTCTGGGTAGTGAAGTTTTGGCTCCATGGAAGCCAATGGGAGACTTGACACTGACTATAAACAGGGCCGGGCCAGGATTTCATACAGCATCTTTACTGGGGGCATACATCCTGCAATCACACACTTCTCTCAAGTTCATCCCTTTAGCAAGGCAGCATGGAGGAAATATGTCCGTCTATTGATTTGGCTACACCTTCATGCCCAGTCAGGAGATACATGACGCCCATCGGAAGCACTCTCAACTAACAAATAAAATGACCAAAGTTGCAGTCCAAGTTTAGAAAAATAACATCCCCATAACAGGAAGTTAAATAAGCCAAGAGGCTCAAATGCAAAAAACGGGATTACAAATTGATCTTTAAGGGCTGGCTTTTCATTTGTACCCATGTTTCTGTGCCCACAAATCGAGTGTCATCTAGAGCTGCAAGGCCTTCCCACAGTTACTTTCAATGCCCACCACAGTCTGAGTAGGTAAAAATGGAGCACACGCACGCATCAGCTCCCTCTGCATGCTGCCAACGTACCATATCTCACATCTCCCAATTTGTTCAGATTGAAGAACTTCTTTGCAGGCTGGGTGGGGTCTAGCGGCTCCGCAATCCATGCAAATGGGTTGCTCATGATTGAAGCCCCTGCGTGTCACTGAAAACACAAAAGAAAATCATATCAGTGGCCCCAGAGGTGAATTCTGCATCAGATGACACGGATACTTCACAGTTTACATTAGACACACACAATTCCCTTCTGCAGTCTTTATGGTAGGAATGTTCTGAAGATTATAAACAAACCCAGGTGACTTCCACAGGACTGAAATGCCTGTATTTGAAGCACCATGACTATTTCCAGACAGGCTTTGTGCCTCTCCACCTGGCTAATCACATAGAGGTTGCATTTCTTCAACAAAAACTGCCCAAGTTTGAACGGATAGGTGCCTCTACCAGGCAGGCCAACAAAAACATCTATATTGAGGACAGGAAGAGCCTACTAAAAAGATTACTCCCCCAAGCTTCAAAGGTGCTAAGCACCCACATTTTTTATTGACTTTAAAGGAACTTGTGGGTGTTTCCCTCCTCCAGGAGGAAGAAAGAGGAATAAAAAAAATTTAGCCAGAGTGTAAAGAATTTTTCAATTTAACACCCATCACAAATGGGTCTAATACGGTGATCTAGAAGACAGAACATTTGATTGAGATGTAGAAGACCTGGATTCTATTCCCAGCATTGCCTCTTGGATGACATTAAGCAAGTTATTTTACGGCTGTATGCCTCAGTTTCCGCTCTACAAAATGGTGGTAATGATACTCACTTCTTTTGTACAGCACAAGATCTAGATACCATTAATACCACTATTAAAAATAAATAATAATACAGGGCCATGTTATGCATACGTCAATTACACTAGTGAGATTACTATCAAAATAGTCCAGTTGATTTCACTGGGACTAACCAGCTCAATTTAGGGTTCACAATCTGTCCTGCTGTGTTTTCAGACTATTCAGACATCAGTCACACCTCATTGCACTTTAATGCTTACAATTAAAACTAAGTACATGGGTGGAAAGGAGAGGCACAGAGGGATTTTAGTTTGGTTAGTGAGGCAGGGAAAGGCTTGTAGAAGTCAATGATTTATGGTTATAAGGCACTACAAATAAGCTACAATGGCCCGAGACAGGCTTATGAGCAGGCAAAGGCATCTAGGAGAGAGACTGCTCTGTTTACTTACAGTAGCAATGCCTTTTGCATGTACTGTTTTATGCAGAAGAGAGAAACCACCACAAACTGCAACTGACTACACTGCACACTTTCGCCTCTGGGAATGCTCACAAGAGACTTCATATATACAAAACTGAATAAAGTATTAACCCTCTTCACTTTGCAGGCCCTAAACAGTAAATATAAAAATATCACATCCATATTATTTCCAACTGCTGCATAAACCGAATTGTTTTCCCTACATTTTCGTAACATCAGAGCAAGGACCACTGGAATTCTTGTCTGCACATAATTCCCTTAGGCACCAACCAGGTTTTAACTCATTTCATTCTCAACCTGACTTGGATTATCTTCATGTTACTTTACAAAGTGACTGGCTCTCTCAGCCTTACAGCTATAAGCTACTCGCACAGTAATTTATTGACAGCAGCATTCCCGGGGGTTTCGTTCTGTGAATGTTTTGAACCATCAGGGTTTTCTTTCTTCCTCCATTTCTTAGAGCCTCTGGGATTGTGCATGACACCAACAGAACACATCTGCTTCCTCCCTGCTAGTCTAGTCAGTCAGGCCCACAGATGAATTTTATACCATCTTCCAAACTCAGCTCTGTGCTTCATTGCACGCTTAGTATTTGCAAGATGATTTAATGCAGCAGGAGATACAGAACACTGGGAAGTTTCCTGGCTGATAAAGCAAGTGACCACTGCTTTGCAGTAGCCATAAAACCGGTCTTCATTGTACCCATTTAGCACACCCTAATAGTTTTAATTTCAACTGTAACAGCCAGTCATATGTCCATGTCTATCATGCTGGTTGTTCCCTGTGAACAGTGGCTATAAACCAAGTGATGCTGGACAAAGTTCAAGCCAACCATCCATCTAGATGAAGCTGCAGGGGGAATGAGACTTGTCAGAAGCCAATGAATTTGCATGGATTTGTAAGTCATCAAATTCTCTGGAAACAGATTAACTTTCTATCACAGTACAGTGTTTATTGCTTTGTTGCCTGCCTTGAAAAGGGACCGTTCCAGGATGAGCATGCCATGGAGCTGGTATCAATGGCTTTCCAGGATTCGTGCCACATGGACGGTCACAAGCATTTCATCGCTGGGACAAGTCCATGGGCAGCAGAGCTCTTGACATTTTCAATGAACTGCAAGACTCCTAGCCGATCACACGCTAACCAAATCGATCCTGCTTTCACCCAACCACATCAAAGTGGTTTGCAAAATTAAAACAAGATTATATCCCAGATAGAGGCTTTTTAAAAAATAAAATAAAAGCATGGCAGTCTGTGCTCATCAGCTGTCAGGAACTCCCGATCAAGTTGCACAGTTTACAAATAAAGAGGTTTTCTCACAGCCAACCATGTAAACAGGCAAACTGGAGTCTTTCCGGCTTATGCATTACCATCCCCCCCCCCCCCCACACACAAACACATTCTGTGGGCTGAACTCTGCATGGGGGCCTTATTGTGCTGGAGCAGCCCGTCACCCCTGGGTACAAGTTAACCATGACCCGAAAACATCACCCCTTAAAAGTGATTTTTACAGAGTAACTGGCTCCCCATTAACAACCCTACTTTTAGGTAATCTCCTCTGTAGCTTGTAGCTCTCATACAGTACTAGGTATGTTAAATGTACAGTAATCAGCTAATCAAATAGTCGATGTCTATCCAGTCCCTGGCCTCATTAAGGACTTGGATAACAGTAGAGACTATGCTCATACAACGTGCAGAGGACACCAAGTTGGGAGGAGCTACGAGTAATTTAGGGTACAGGTTTAAAACACAAAACGACATGGACAAATTGGAGAACTGGTCTGAACACAACGAGATGAAATTCAACAGAGAGAAGCGCAAAGTACTTCATTTAGAAAGGAAAAATGAATGACACAATGGGGAATAACTGGCTAGGCAGTACTACTGCTGCACGGGATCAGGGGTTAGAGTGGACCAAACACTTATACGAGTCATCAATGTGATGCCAATGCAAAAAGGCAAACATGACTGTGGGTGTCTGCACGCAATTGGCGTGTGCAAGACGCAGGAGATAATTGTATTGCTCTACTTAGTATTGGGGAGGCACCCGATGGGAGTTGTGTGTCCAATTCTGGGCACCACAATTTAGGAATGATGCAAAAGACTCCAGAGGGCAGCCACAAAAATGATAAAAGGGTTAGAAAACCTGACCTCTGAAGATGTTTAGTCTTGAGAAAAGAAAGCTGAGTGAGGCAACTGACAGCAGTCGGGCCATTATAAAGAGGACAGTGATCAATTGTTTTCCATGTCCATGAAGGTAGGACACGTAGTAATGGGCTTAATCTGCAGTAAGGCAGATCTAGGTTCGATAGGGAAAACTTTGTTAGTTGTTAGAGTAGTTAAACCTCAGAATAGGTTTCCAAGGGAGGTTGTGGAAGTTTTTAAGAACACCATTCAGCTTGGGTCTAAATGTTCTCCACTGGGGACTTTTCTTGTGCCCACGTCTCCTGAGCAATGATTTAGGGCAGGGGTAGGAAATAATTTTTAATGGGGGCCACGCCAAGGTTTTGGTAAGCAGTCAAGTGCCACACTTCTGTGGAGGGGGCACAGGGTCTGGGACAGTCAGTGGAGTAGAAGGGAGTTTGGCTGAAGAAGGAGGTTGTGATCTGGGGCAAGAGCTTAGGGTGTTGGGTCCAGGAGGGGTTATGGGTGCAGGAAAGGATTCTGGCCTGGGGGAGAGGGTTTAAGAGGGGGTGCAGGTTCTGGGAGGGAGTTGTGACCTGGAGGAGGTAGGGAGAGGGGAGAGAGAGGGTTTGGGTGGTGGCCTGGGGCAGGTAGTTGGGAAGAAAGGGCAGGGTGGGGGGGCAGAAGCTCTGGCTGAGAAGCTCTTACCTAGGTGGCTCCCAGGCAGCAGCTCTGCAGGAACTCTGCCTGTGTGCTGGGTGGGCTACTCCATGCAGCTCTGCTCCAGCACAGGGAGAGGGGAGTGAGGAGGCTTCATTCACTGCTCCTGCCTTCAGCAAAAATTCTCATCTCCTATTGGCTGGAAACTGGCAAATGGGAGCTTAGGGATTTTGCTAGAGGGCAGGGACATCGCAAAGATTTCTCGCTGCCCAGTTTGCAGAGCAATTAGCAGCCTGATGTTTAAAGTGGATGCAGCTGCTCTTTAGTAAAGAGTGCGGGTGAGGTGGCTGCAGGCCGGATCTGGAGGCTTAGCCTCCTCTTGCCCATGCCTGATTTAGGGGGAAGAGAGGGAAGCAGAAGCCCCTTCCCCAGGGTTGTCAGCAAGATTTGGACTCTTCTCTGAAGCTACAAATGCCAGAGGAACAGGTGGCCTGTGAGTACCCCCCACCCAGGGGCAGGGGGCTTTCAGCTTCAGCCCTGGGATGGAAAGCAGCAGGCTCTGGCCATGGGCTTCGGTATCAGGCCGCAGCCACGTGCTCACCACCCCCACATTGTCGTTGGACCTCACTAGCTACCTCTATATTCAGGACTTTATTTGTCCTGCAGTTTGCAGGGGGAGAGCCTTTGCCTGAAAAGTAGCATTTGTATGTTTGTTGAGATCACTTTTCACTGCCTCCCAGCTAGCTAGCAGGTCTGATGCTGTGAAAAGTGATGTTAACAAACATGCAAGTATCACTGTTCACAGCAGCAGCTATACTAGCTAGCAAGTCTAATAAAAAAGGCACCACAAATGGCAACAAAAGACAAGAATGCACAAAGCATCTTATCGGTGTTTCTATTCTGTGTAGGCCCAGTAAAGAATAAAGACAACTGTACATTTTTTTATTATTAAATTTGCAAAAAAGAAAACTAAGTTACAACAATTTGGATGTGAATATGGGCACATTTATTTGTTTTTCCTAGAATTACGCACTTTAAGAAAAATTGCCAGTGGTTGCACTGAGGGCACTAAACATTTTGTTGCGAGAACCCCAAAGTTTACTTGGCCCTGCCACAGCACAGGGGTCTGGACTTGGTTTCTTGAGATCTCTTCCATCCTGATGATTCTATGTTTTTTTCTGATCAGGTGTCTTATGTTTTGTTGCATTTTAAATGACAATAGGAATCCCTCAAACATTTGAATGGAAGTCAGTTTCTGAGCATTTCTCCACACACATCTAAATTATTGCCGGCTTGTTTCACATGAGCTATCAGAACAGGATTCAGATGGCAGAAAAAATCTCCGTCACTAACGCGCCATACTAGAGTCAAACTATCCCTTCAAGGCAGAAGGTTTTGAATCATATTACCAACTCCCAAGGCCACCTAAAATTAAAGTTGTTCAAAATGTTACAGCGCACGCACGCACATTCAAAAGCTTTACTCATCTCTGTTGCAGGCTGTCCCTCCTCTGCATTTAATCTACAAGGAATTGGAGCAGAATGCCAGACATCTAAATTAAAGCTCTCTCCAGACAATATTGGACATTTTCTGCAGACTTTCATCTCACCAATTCCCTCTTCTGGCATGAATAACCAGTGTACACAACTCCCGGGCGCAACCGGACCCTATGCATACAGCTCCCTTTCCAAAAGTGAAGACGGGCACAGAAGAGGGAATTGGTGACACGAAAATCTGCAGAAAATGTTTAAAAGTAGAATCTCTTTCACAGGCTCTCACAATCTGATTTGCATATGCTCCTTTGGGCTCGTATCTATTTGGGCTCTAATCTTTACCGAAGTTCAGCGATTCACACTCAGCTGGTCTGCAACAGGCACCCTCTCTAATTCAGTAAACCCTGACTAAAAAAAGATACAGAAGCAAGGAGTTTTCTGTGCAGCTGAATTTCAGTGGCGTTTGGGTACCTACGTTCCTTCCCTTGAGAATACCTGTGTTAATGTGCCATCCACTGATTTAACCAAACTTGGGATTAGCCAAAGGAAGACTGATGTCGTCTTTGTCAATCATAAAATATATCAGTATGTAAGTATTTTACGTAAGAGTCCCTATATTGTATAGAATCTATGATACAAACACAGCTACATTAATTTGAAAAAGGACAATGCACGGGGCACAACTATTTTAGATTTACACTTAATTGCTTTAAATATGCAAGGCAAAACAGGACAGTTACACAGCCCCTGCATAGACACTACCTAGAATCAAATTTAAAGATATCTTGGGAAACTTCAGTGCCTATGATGTTTTCTCTAATTTTTTTGCATTCATGGGAAGAATATTTTTATGTGCACCAAGGCATGCGTGTACTAGGAATGTTAAATTTCGATTAATCAGCTAATTGAGAGTTGATGGAATTTCTACTGACTACTCGATTAGTTGAGAAGGGGGAGCCATGCCTCAGCCTTTTAATGTAGTGAGAGCCGCCCACAGCTCTTACTACATTTAAAAGGCAGAAGAGCAGCAGGGAACTGCGGTGCTTCAGCCTTTGAAGTATAGCAAGAACCCCATCGGGCTCTTGTATATTTCAAAAGCAGAAACACAGCAGTTGGAACCGGCATGAACAGGGACTGCTTCAGTCTCTGCTCGCGCTGTTTCCCCCCTATGCCTCTGCCCCCCGTAGAGAAACGGTGCTGGGGGAAACTGGCTTTTCAGCTGGCTCCCCCCAGTACCAGCTCCTGCTCCCCCTCTTGCTGCCTCTCTCTGACAGAGGCAGCAAGTAGGGGGGAGGGAAGCGACTAGTCAGATAAGCATATGCTTGTTGACTAGTTGTTTATATCCCTAGTGTGTACGTGCCCCACTAGAAGAAACCAGGGATGTTCAACTGAGGATAATAAGCTAATTCAGTGGTTAATGGAATTTCCATGGACTACCTGTCAGCCGACGGTCAGGGCAGCGTGTGCGTGTGTATTACACCCAAGTCTTCAACTGCTGAGACACAAAGTCTCGTTGCAGTGTGCAGCCTAGGAGGCTGGAGGGCGCCCCGAAAAATAGTTTAACGTCTGTGACTTTACTGCTAGGACCGGGATCCCGTCGCAGAGGGCAGCCAACAGGCTCTCAGACGCCCCGAGTTTATAGGAAGAGCTTATTACACCTTAGATTTCAGCTGCTAGAATTCGTAATTCCTTCGCAGCGGGCAGCCTTGGGGAAAGACTGAAAGGTGCCCCAGTGGATTGTGTCACCTGGGTGTGACACAAATCCAAACGCCCAAGCTCTCCCTATATCTGTCCCTAATGACCGGCTGAAGTTCTTTTAAATTGTGCTTGGTTCTATTACAGCAACTGAAGGAGTCAGGTTAAAACTTAAACAGTTACAGGTTTATTTGAGGAAGCTTATAAATCATATGGTTGCAATGGCTATTGTTCTATTTCTTAACTACTAGCAAAATATAGATCTTAAAAATGGTTACAAAGAAGATAAAGATAGAAAAATAGAAATAATGGTACCAAGTAACAGCTTACTCTTTCTATGTGTACACTTAAGACAGAGGACCACATCCAGGTACAATTTTTACCCCCTTCTGTGCCTCTCGACTCCAGCATGTCAGGCCAGGGCCGGTCCCTCAATTCCTAGGAAAGACGAAAATACGAGGTGGGCGTCCCCATAGAACCTCGGGAGGTCAAACACCTAACCCGACCAGCAGGTAGAGGGTAGAATGACACTCAAAAGAGAGTGTCCTGCTGTACCACCTTTATACTCATGGGGTCACGTATTTCTCTTTCTTGTCTATCATGCCAAATGGGGCTGGTCTGTCTTTTGTGAGACCAGTTCTTACAAGGGAGTTGTGAACTTAATTTACACTTGTAAGAGAGATAACTAAATTGGAAGTACTGGGCATTCTTTTCTCAGTGGGGGATTCCTCTCCCAGGGACTGTGTGTTCGTATCAACATGGGCGCCAGCCGGGCACACTCGCATATCCTGATCTTGCATCAAAGCAGATCAAAGCTTAATGGCTATGCTGATTGCCTTAATCGCTCTCTCTCTCCACATATCTGTTTTTTCAGCTTCTCAGGATCAGATGAGCCAGCATAGACTATGCTGATTTTACTGCTCTTTCTCTGCCCTGCATACAGACATCTCAGAGGGCAAGCAAGATTGTTTGAGATGGGGGGGCTGTCTGGCTACACTACCTGATGAGGTGATGGGGTAGGGTGCTCGCTAAGCAGTCCTGCTCGCTCGCGCTGCCCTGGGAGCTACCCCGTCTTCGGCTCTGCCTTTTAAATGTAGTAAAAACCTGGTGGCTGTTACTACATTTAAAAGGCAGAGCCGTAGCGCTGTTGCACCTCTGCCTCCCCTAACTCCCCACTGTGGAGACGGTGCTGGGAGGAACTGGCTTTTAAGCTGGCTTCCCCCAGCACTGGCTCCTGCTTCCGCTCCCCACTTGCTGCCTCTGATAATGAGGCAGCAAGGGGGAGGGGAAATGCGAGTAGTCGACTATTTAACTATTCTTTTACATCCCTAGTAGAAACACATACTGACAGCTGAGGGCACAATGCTAATCAGCTGGGCAGCACCTAAATTTCTCCTAGGTGGCCCCCCAAGCGCTCAGCTTACTGGGAACACTGGCCTGCAATATCATTTAGAGACAGACAAGCTATGTTCTACAATATATTTTCTACATTTGCATTCTCATATACCTAGAGAAATATGTCAGCCAAGGCCCCATGGTAGACATGACTGTTCAGAGAAACAAAAGCTCGTTCTAGTTACCAATTGCTCTATTTATGTCTCATAAACCCACTATATAAAAAACATTCCCTATTGTGTGTTGCTGTAAATTAATCCATTTAGTAAAGCAGTTTCAACGCAATGTAATACAGAAGCCTTGAAAAACAGAGCAGCTTTCAGAATAGGAAGGAGACAAAGAAAAAGACTGACAATTTGGAAACTGAAACATTTGATTGCACAAAGCAACAGCACAACGGGGACCACCTGCACTTGCAATAAAACATAGGATAAGGACGTAACAGCACTGTATACATGAAAACTTAAGGGATTCACTTTTAATATTAGTGTTTTAAATGAACAGCTCACCACAACAAGAACTGGGCCCCACACTGTCAAGCGGAACATATATTGAACATTTGCTGTAGATATAATTAGTCTTTTTTAATTGATAACATGTCTGATGGAAAATCTTGGATGGGTCCATTAACATCAATGTTATAAATATAATGCATTGCCACTTTGGACTTCATTTTCCATGTACTGTGCAAGCAATTAGGTGGCGATTTCTTATTTTTTTAGTTTTTATACTTCTTCATTTCACCTGATCACTTAGAATATGCAAAGGGACTATTATTCCACACCCCTTTACAGTTCATATTTGTACTTTCCTATGCAAACTGAAAGCGTGAGCAACTAATTCAGGGTAGTCTCAAAAAATCCAGCCACAGAAGTTTAGATAAGCTACCAGACAATGGTATAACTTTCCTGCTAGAAAGGAAGCTCAAGGCGATGAATCCAGTCTTTGATGAGGACAGGTGCATACCTTACGCTTGACAGTGGTTGTCAAGCGTTAGGCATTGTGCATTTTACCCAACTTGTTATCCAACAAGATCAAAGCTAGCAAAGTGACACCGCAAGTCCCGTGGTGAGCCAGTCTCTGGGAATTTGAACATCTGCTTTCCACTCCATCAAGTCACTCCCGTTCCAGGCATATATTTCCATATGCTAATTCACTCACCATTCTTCCTTGCACCTCACACACACATTGATACTATAGAAGTGATGATCCAAAAGGCTTCTATGACTTAGCTTTTGTTTTGCTTGAGGAGTCAGAAATGCAAGACACACCCGCCATGGTCTTTTCAAAGAAAGCCCTTAGACCACAACCTGGTTTTACAGGAGTTAATGAAATCCAAAAGCTAACTTCCCTACCAAGACATAAACATTATAGAAACACTGTAGCTTTGCTTATGTAGGAAGTGTCCTTGTTAAAATTAACACCATTCTGTAACTACTTTTCTTGTTACAGGGAAAGAAGTCACAAGCAAATAACAAACATGCAGGCATTTCTAGAGGTAAATATTCCTAGAGATAACAGGAATGGCAATGTTAAAAATTACCCAGTTGGCAGCAGCAGCTCTGAATTTTGCCCCAAATCCAGGTGCTATATCAACTTGCTACAGCGTCCCTTTCAATGAAGGGACACAAGACGGCCGATTAGTCCATGTTCTATATGAAACAGTTTTAAGCAAGCTTCCCTCTTCATATAAAGTCAAAGTCCACCTGTATGCATATCAATGCTCTGGGGAAGAGGGCACACTTATCTCCTCAGGAGGTAAAGTGCAGCACCAAGTACTTTTGATTTATTTCAGAAAGGGTTGTGGGGTTGGGCCTCAAGACAGGACAGAATAATTCAATAGGAAAGGAGAAAGAATGATCAGGAGAAAATGTAAATCCTTTGCTCCTTTCACTTCTCTCCTTTTCCAGGAGCCAGACCCACCATTGGGTTGCTTTAGCCACGTACCCGCAAGCTCCCCTCAGCTGCTTGGGAGTGGACCAAAGGGAAGCACAGACAGGTAGAGAGCAGCAGTCATACCACCTTTGGAGTTTTGAGCAGAGGAAGCAGAAGGCAAATGCTTAGGTGAGAGCTCCAGGTCCAAACAGCAGCTTTAGGCCTGGAATGGGCAGCGGTTTGGCAGGTTTAGCCCCTGGTGGGCTGCCACCGCTACGTTTACCTGCGCCTCCACAGGTACCAGGGATCGCGGTGCCCATTGGCTGTAGATTGCTGTTCCCAGCCAATAGGAGCAGCAGGAAGCAGCATGGGGTAGGGATCATAGAATTAGAGCTGGAAGAGACATCAGGAGGTCATCAAGTCCAGCCCCCTGCCCAAGGCAGGACCAACCCCAACTAAATCAACCCAGACAGGGCTTTGTCAAGCGGAGACTTAAAAATCTCTAGGGATGGAGATTCCACCACCTCCCTAAGTAACCTATTCCAATACTTCACCACCCTCCCCTAGTGAAATAGTTTTTCCTAATATCGAACCTAGACCTCCCCCACTGTAACTTGAGACCATTGCTCCTTGTTCTGCCATCTGTCACTACTGTGAACAGCCTCTCTCCATCCTCTTTATAACCTCCCTTCAGGAAACTGAAGGCTGCTATCACCCCCGCCCCCCGCCACACTCTCCGCTTCTGCAGACTAAACAAACCCAACTCCCTCAGCCTCTCCTCATAAGTCATATGCTCCAGCCCCCTAATCATTTCGGTTGCCCTCCACTGGACCCTCTCCAATGCATCCACATCCTTTCTATAGTGGGGGCCCCAGAACTGGACACAATACTCCAGGTGTGGCCTCACCAGAGCCGAATAAAGAGGAATAATCACTTCTCTAGATCTGCTGGCAATGCTCTTCCTAATGCAATCTAATATGCCATTTGCCTTCTTGGCTACAAGGGCACACTGTTGACTCTCATCCAGCTTCTCATCCACTGTAATCCCCAGGTCCTTTTCTGCAGAACTACTACTTAACCATTAGGTCCCCAGCCTGCAAAAATGCTTGGGATCTTCCATCCCAAGGGCAGGACTCTGCACTTGTCCTTATCAGATTTCTTTTGGCCCAATCCTCTAATCTATCTAGGTCACTCTGGACCCTATCCCTGCTCGCCAGGGTATCTACCTCTCCCCCTAGCTTAGTGTCATCTGCGAACTTGCTGAGGGTGCAATCCATCCCCTTATCTAGGTCATTAATAAAAATGTTGAACAAAAATGGCTCTAGCACGGATCCTTGGGGCACTCCGCAAGGAACCGACCGCCAACCTGACATCAAGCCGTTGATCACTACCCACTAGGCCTGACAGTCTAGCCAGCTTTCTGTCCATCTTACAGTGCATGTATCCAAGCCAGACTCCCTTGACTTACTGGCAAGAATATTGTGGGAGACAGTATCAAAAGCTTTGCTGGGACCCCTGCGGGCAGCGTCCCCGCCCCCCTCGCTACCTCTGATAGAGGCAGGGGGGCAGGTGGCACCCCAGAGACAATGCTATAGGGAACCAGCTTTTAAGCTGGTTCCCCCCAGCACTGGCTCCTGTCTCCCCCTTGTTGCCTCCCAGAGGCAGCAAAGATGGTGAGGGGCACCACAGAGAGCACGGTTGAGTGGGACTACTTAAGTTCCCACTTGCCCTTTGCAGCACTTCTGCTTTTGAAACGTGTAAGAGCTCTGGAGGGCTCTTGTCCATTTCAAAAGCAGAAGTATCCACAGTGGGAACAGAGACTGAAGCAGCCCCACTCGCACCATTTCCCCACTGTGCCTCTGCCTCCCCTGCCCCCCACGGAGATGCCTCTCTCTGATAGAGGCTGTAGGGGGTGTGGAAGCGATTAGTCAGTAGTCGCTAACATCCCTATTCACAGCCTTTTGCGGTCTCAGGCAGTGGCGTGAAGAGGGTCAGTCCCCACCTGCCCTTTCTCAATGACCTTAAGCAGATTACTGCCTCACAAAAGCCAGCACAAACCCCCCAGAGAAGTCATTTAGTGAAATCCCAGAGCACAGTTCTGCACAGGAGCTATTTGACAAAGACCTCTCTGCTGCTTTTATAGAAACACTCATTTCTCTTGAGCTGTATGCAGTGATTATGAAGGGGTCCACCTTTTGCCCCTACCACAAACCTTATCAAAATATAATAGAGGAATGGATGGCGCAGAACAATGGTCATTAAGGCAGAAGATGACAGAGAGGCCAGCACACTAACCATAATTAGCAACCAAAACTAAAAGCTTTCCTAGGGCTTGTCTTCTCTACTGTGCAGTTGAGAGCATCCCCCGCCACTTTAAGTATGGAGGTGAGTGGCTTTTTCACACTCATGAGCAATGTACATTACATTGACTTAAGTGGTAGTGGAAAAAAAGCGCATTGTGTTTGGGGTTGAAGTTCCCTCTAATCTTTTCCATTCACGTGTGGATTTTTTCCAGAATAAACGTAATGTGCACTGAGACGTGCGAATGTGCACCACTCGTAGAAACAAAACCTAATTGTGGGAGCATTGCTCATCAGCTGGGCAGCATTTGAATTTCTCCTGAGCAGCCACACAAGTGCTCAGCTTACAGGGAACACTGGTTTGGAGGCAGATGGCATTGCCCTGCCTGGTGTGGCTCATTACAAAGCAAAGCTCTCCCTTGGTGACAAGAGCAGTAAGTGGGGGCCGCTTGCTTGAAGGCGCCCTACTGCTATGCAGGCTAGGAAGCTAATCAAGAGGCACAGCAGCTTTGCAGATTTCCCTCTAACCCAGTGTTTCTCAACCTTTTTTTTTTTATAAAGTACCCCTTTATTAAAAAAATGTAAGTTCCCCCAGTACCTACAGTTTTCAGACACATGCTATTTTTTTCTACTATTGCAACACATTTGTTTAAACAACTTAATCGTAGCTAGATGGGCGATGAAATTTTTGGGTGTAAAAAGTACAAAAATAAAGCGCTGTAAAACTTAAAACAAAAATTCCATTTTCTCTAAGTTTCAATTGTGTTGATGTCCCTCCCCAGACTTCCCTCAAGTACCCCTAAGGGTACTCGTACCACTGGCTGAGAAACATTGCTCTAACCCGTACGGTGATTAAGGCAGTGGCTGTCAACCTTCCCAGACTACTGTACCCCTCTCAGGAGTGGAGATTTGTCTTTCACACCCCAAGTTCCAACTCACTTAAAAACTACTTTCTGTCAAAGACAAAGAAAAATCTAAAAGCGTCACAGCGCACTACTCCTGAAAAAGTGCTTACTTTCTTAATTTTGCCATAAAATAAATCAATTGGAATATAAATATTTTACTCACATTTCAGTGTTTAGCGTAGGGATGTGAATGGTTTACCAGTTAGCCTCAACCTTCCCCATTACTGTTAATAAGTGAAGGCAGGAGGAGACCTCCTACTGCAGTGGGCAGCTCTAGTCCTGCAGGGCCTGCCACCGGCAGGGAGTGCTCCAGCCCAGCTGAAGCAGCTCCTGTCCCCACCCACCCATATAATCAGTTAACCATTTAAACTTAATGTTTAAGCAATCAGTTAACTAATTAAATGGGATTTTACATCCCTATTAGAGAGCAGGATGAACAAGTCATTTATGAAATTTTAGTTTGCACTGACTTCGCTAGTGCTTTTTATGTAGCCTGTTGTAAAATCAGGCAGATCTCGCAATGCGTTGATGTAGCCCCTGGAGAACCTCTGTGAACCCCAGGAGTACAAGCACCGCTGGTTGAGAACCACTAGAAGAAAGGACCCAGACGGTAAGAGGTAGGGATTTAACATTAATCAACTAATCGAATAGTCAATTGAAATTTCATCGACTAGTCGATAAGGGCGCTTCAGCTTTGAAATGCACCAAGAGCCCGCCTTGGCTGTTATACATTTCAAAGGCAGAACTTTGCATGGCACTTCCACCTTTGAAATACAGCAAGAGCCCCAGCAGGGGTTCTTATGCATTTCAAAGACTGAAACGCTACATGGAGCCTGGGGCTAGCAGAGTCCCCAGCAGAGTGGGGACTTTAGTACATTTCAAAGGTGGAACACCACCTCTGTGCCCACGCCCCTGCCCCCTCCCACGGAGCTGGAGAAACAGCTTTTAAGCCAGCTCCCCCCAGCACCCCGTCCTCTCCCCCTCCCTTGCTGCCTCTTTCTGATAGAGGCAGGAAGCGGGGGGCAGTGACAGGGAGAAGGCGTCAACTACTGTGTTGAAAAGCTTATCGGGTAGTTGACTACTCGCTTACTTCCCTAGTAAGAGCAGAGCTCCAGCTAGTTCACTAATCTGAGGCCATGCAACATGGGTGCATTTCCAATCCTTCCTCACAATGGGAGCTAAATTCTCTTAATAACACTAGCAGCTTAGCACTCCTGAGCAATTCCACAGGAACAAACCCATGAGAGAACTCAGTGGGTTTCAGCCAAAGAAAGAGTAGAGAGAAATGTTTAAGTGGTGTAATTACATTAAACAGTAGCAGCCATCCTTCACTTGAACAGTGTAGAGAAGAGAATGGGCCCTTATTAGCATCAGAGATGAGGCTGGCTCAGGGACCCTGCTGTACTGACCCATATCACATTGATATATTAGAATTGCAAACCCTTTAAAACAAGGACTCTTCTTTGTATGCCTTGCACAGCTCCGAGCTCCTCACAAGTACTTTATTACTGATGTCAGGCTCTCCCTCACACCAGATCTATTCTGTAAACACAGAGACTGAAGTCTCAGAGTACAATTGCTACTCCACAGATAAATCAGAGAGTAGCGTGAAGCTAACATGAACCACAGCCTCTGAAACAGCCAAAACCTGGATGGGGTTGGGGGGGTCTGTCTCCTAGATGTAGGTCCTCTAGACTCAGAACCCAGGCACACTGTCTCCACTAGGAACATTCCAGGCAGGGTTATATGGGAAGGTGATGGGAGTGTCCGTTCTGTGTCTACACCCTACAGGCTTGACCATCAACAGGAAAGCAGCAAGCAGTGCGCTGTTTTACGGCAGCAAGTCACTGCTGCAGCTGCACCACTGGCAAGGATTATAGGGCTTTCCTACCATTCCATGAAAACCTGCTAGAACTTGAGCAGCTGCACCATTGCTGGTAGTCACTCTTACATGGGCACTAATGTTTGTCACAGCATGATCCCATCACTTGATAAGGCACTAGGCTGGGAATCAGGAGATACAGGTTCTATTCCTCACTCTGTCACTGACCAGATGGGTTGCTAATCTATACCTCCATTTCCCCTCTCACCCTTTGTCTTGGCTTTTCACACTTTGTCTCTCTGAGGAAAAGCTTACACTGGTAATATGTAAACATACAGCTGCTAATAAAACAAAATCATGATCCCCTGTGGAACCTCCCACACTACCGTGGTAAGGAGTGATAAAGCTGAATCGCTTATAACCAACAATAAAGAATGTAAAGCTGTATTTGTTAGTTCACACTTTCCTTTCCCTGATTAAGCATTACTTGTCTCTTCCCCCACCCTCTGTATGGAACCTTGAACTCATGAGAGCAGGTTTATGTGCATTCATGTCACCTAACCACCAGGGATACCAGCACAGCTCTTTTTGCTACTGCAAACATTCTGGCTGCTTCTAGATTGGCATGATTTTCCAGAAATGCTTTTAACGGAAAAGTTTTCCGTTAAAAACATTTTCGGAACACAGCGTCTAGATTGGCATGGACGCTTTTCCGCAAAAGCACTTTTTGCAGAAAAGCATCCGTGCCAATCTAGACGCGCTTTTCTGCAAAAAAGCCCTGATCGCCATTTTCACAATCGGGGCTTTTTTGCGGAAAACAAATTTGAGCTGTCTACACTGGCCCTTTTGCACAAAAGCGACTTTTGCCTGAACAGGAGCAGAATAGTATTTCCACAAGAAGCACTGATTTCTTACAGTAGGAAGTCAGTGCTTTTGCGAAAATTCAAGTGGACAGTGTAGACAGCTGGCAAGTTGTTCCGGAAAAGTGGCTGATTTTCCAGAAAAACTGGCCAGTTTAGACACAGCCGCTGTGTTTGGCCATGATCCTGCTGCCTGGTCCATGCAGGCACCTGCACCTGTACAGGGTCACACTGACTTCATTAGGCACCATATGAGGAGAAAGATCCCTCCATGTGCAGCTTTGCCAAGGTCATTGGGACTGCATACAAATACAGAGGTCTGTTTGCACAGATCAGAGTGTGTGATGAGGACTTTGTGTAGATACAGTGTATGGGCGAGAAAAAAAACTTGCCTGAACTTTCCTCAAGAATGTAGGGGGATTTTAAAAAAATATCTGCATACACACATGCATACAATAATTTACAGAATATTGTATTCTATTGAGAACTGAACCCAGAGTTTAATATACTGGTTTGAAAGTTCCTATATTTGAAAATCCCTACACCAAAAAGGTGGCAGGATCATCCATTAATAACTGGAAGCTCTGCTAATAGGGAGATTCCTTTCACTTGGAACAGGAAGGCAAAACTACACAGTCATCCCCCAGACACACAGAAGTCAACAGTTACTCTGGATTTGCACCAGCAGGGCAAAGGAGAATGGGAGCCTGTGTGATCAGAGCCAGTTAAAGGATTGACGTCCCAGCCATTCCTATTATATGGATTTTCAGGCCTCATCTGGATTTTCCTGGCAAAGGAAGAGACAAGCGAGAGCAGACCACGCAGCACATGCCCTTTGCCTCTGTCGCTGGGAGACACCCCTCCATGGCAGCAGCCTGACTTGCTCCCAAGCTGCCAGGGGGGTTTGACTGCTGACCACAGAGCCCGTGCGACCGGCCCGCCCTCCCGGGGGTGTTTCGTCCTCTCCGGGGGGGCATGAGAAGAAATTCACAGGGCTGAAAGCGACCCCCGGGGAGGGCAGCTCAGAGGCGCTCAGCCAGGCCGCCGGCCGGGAGAGGCGAGGCCTGTGCAGAGCGCAAGGGGGAATGTCCCCAGCACGGCTCTCATCCCCGGCCCTGCGGTGCGACCCCGCTCCCACCCCGGGCCCGGCGCTGCAGATAAGTTGGGGGCAGCCCCGCTGCTCCATTTTACGCCGTTTTCGGAGGGGCAGGGCCAGCGGGAGACCCCCCCAGCGAGCGGGTCCTACCTTCCCCGAGCGGGCTGCAGGCGCCGGGGGCCGGCTGGGGCAGGGCCCGTCCCGCGAGCGGATTCAGCGGCCAGCGGGCACAGGACGCGGCCGCCGGAGCGGGGAGCGCTGGGGCGACCCTGCCTCGCCGCGCGATAGGCTGCGCCGCCCGCCTGTGGCTGCCGGCTCCTCCCCTGCTGCTAGGGCGGAGGGGTGGGAAACGGAGTCAGCTGCTTCCCACGGTGGCCGCTGCCTGACCCGCCCCTGCAGCGCGCTCCTTCGCCCGGGCAGGGCCTGAGCAGCGGGGGAAAGCCAGGCCCCAAACTTTTACCCCTCTCCGGCCTTCCCCCGCTGGGTGGGCGGGAGTCCTACGATTTCCAGGCCAGATCAGTTGCTCAGCCTGTCACCAGAGTGGGGCGGGTCCCCTTACTCAGAGGCCACAATGCTTCCTCCCTGACATTTACTATACACATAGGAAAAAGGGTAGCCGTGTCACCGAGCAGCCTGTGGGATGGTCCGGGGTGCCTGTGGCTGAGAGGCGGACCTATGGGTAAGGCTGCGGTGTGGAGGAGAGACATCTGGCTTTAACATAATACAAAATTTGAGATCCTTATAATCTTCCCCCTACGTCTCTCCTCACTGTAGTTTGTGACACTCCCTGTCAGAACCAGCATCTGAGAAACGCTGCATTGATCTCCTAGGGCAGTATTTCTCAACCTTATTTTTTAATAAAGTACTCCTTTTTTTAAAAAAAAATATAAGTACCCCCAATGCACTCACTCCTCCCTCAGACCTATGCACCCCAGCCCTAACTCTAACCCAATGCACCCACCCTTCCCCCAGAGCCAGGCACCCCTAGCCTCACCCCCCTCCCCGCTCTAACCCAATGCCCCTCTCTTCCCCCAGAGCCAGGCACCAGACGCATGGTAACCCTACCTTTGAAGTGCCCGCTCCTGCCGCCTGGCTCTGCCTCGGCAGCTTGACTGCAGGGAGCAAATGGCCCACCTGCGCCGGGCTCGCTGCATGGGGCTGTGCACCCCCACCCCAGTCTGGCACCCCCCTAGCATAGCATCCGGGGGCAACTGCCCCCCCCGTGCCTCCTCTCTACGCCACTGATGTGGGGGGGTGTCCTTTGGAGCAAAGCTAATTGTGCCACTTAATCACCTTTTAGTTCTTCTCTCAAGTGCCAGGGGAAGGGGCGATGGGGATGCGTTGTACTGAGCTGCTGGAGGGGATAATGTGTATCTCCAGGTTCAGCCGTCCTCTCTGCTAGAGCACACCAGGGAGGCTGCCAGAGAGGAAACGAACTAGGAGAAGCAGCTGTGGAAGTGATTTTTTTGTTCTCCCTGCCCAAACACACCTCCCAACATGGAAATGCCCTGGGTCTCATTGGAGCCACTGCCACCACAGCCGTGCACTTTTCCTACCAGCTGGGGCGCGTGCACAGAACAGCTGTTAAGGTCCAGGCACATGGCTCCGAACATTCAATTTGACAGGCATGTGCCACTGCCCCCTCCCCGATTCCCTTTGCAGGGAAAAATCCTGGACGTTTTTTTGCCAAATTTCACTTGTGTTGACGTACCCCCCAGGCTTCTTTTGCATACCCCTAAAGGTACACGAACCACAGATTGAGAAACACTGTCCTAGGGGTCTCATGTAACACTGGCTGTACATCAGTGGGAGCAATCCCAGAAATGCATGCAGCTAAACAAAAGCAAGTCACAGAGTACTTCTGAGCTAAACAAATGCGAGATTCCAGATGCAAAGGGTCACAGACATTCCATAGGCTTTATGAAAATATGCTTATGAATGTGACATAACTGGAATATGCTTCATGCAAAATTCCCAATGTAAAATATAACTGGAAAAGTTATAATCTTCTGAATATGATTTTCCCATTCCTGAAGTTGAAGTTAGAAATATGAAGCATAAACCTGTTTACTGATTTGGATATGCTAAGTGAGAGCCAGTCGTAGTACTCAAGGAACTTAATGATCCAATACTCAAGACAATGATCTGTGAATAGACTAATTTTTTCCTGTAAGCCAGGGAGGAGGGGCTATCGTTTACCCTTCCACGTGGCCATATCATCTTGTGATCCATCTCCTGTGCTGTATATAAACCCCCAGTTAGTGCTGGGAGCCCATTTACACTGAGGCTATGTCTACACTGCAGGTATTTGTTGGCAGAGAGTATGCTAATGAAGCACTCATTAGCATTTGTCTCACTGCCATTTGCATATTCTCCACCAATGTTTTTTGCGCAAGAGGTTTTTGCACAAAAACAAGCAGTGTAGATATGCTGTTTTGCACAACCCCCCCCCCCCCCCCTTTTGCACAAGATCTATATGCCTCAAATAAGAAGGTATACAGATCTTGGGCAAAAGGATTTTTTTGTGCAAAACGGACCTGTCTACACTGCTTGTTTTTGTGCTGAAACCTCTTGTGCAAAAAGCATCGGCAGAGAATATGCAAATGACAGCGCAACAAATGCCAATGAGCGCTCCATTAGCTCATTAGCTCTGCCGACAAATACCTGCAGTGTAGATGTAGCCTGACACTTTATAGCACTGTAACTTCCTGTGATGGGAAGAGGAAGGGAGGAGTGGGGTTTCTTTTACACCCGTGAGCCAGAAAGTTGCAGTGTAGACTTAGCCTTACATATTGTACTTTTCCACTGACTGTGAGAAATAGTTTCAACTGAACACAAATATTTCCTGTCTTTTGCAAAACCTACATTGGTAGGAGACCAGACAATAGGAGTGGCTGCTGTAGTAAGTTGAGGATCGGTAACATGGAGTCAGCAGGCCTGAATAAAGGCCTGAAGCATGAAAACAGCAACAGGCCTGGAATCTAGTGAGCAAGACTTTGGTTCAGTAACAAGAAAGAGGCCCTATTGATAACTGTGTGATTGTGTATGTTAGGTCGAGCATGGAAGGACATAGGGAGGCACCGAGTACAGTCTGTAAGCCAAAGGGGAGTAGCGGGTATCTTAATAAGAAATGTCTTGGAACAAAAGACTCCCCAAAAACTAATGTACATACCGACCTAGGTTCAGGACTATGTCGAAATTGACAGCATGAAGGATAGTAAGTGAGCCCCCCTTCCATAAAGTGAGGGGTGGTAACTAGGCAACAGAGAGTGGCAACCTGGTACATAAAGAAGTGATGGAAGTTGTTTGTACAAATCTATAAAAGGGCACCGAAAAGCTCCCACCAACCCTGGTTGGGGGCGCGGGTGAGGGTGCTTTATACATTTTTGTAGGCAGGGGCATTATTAATGCTTACAGAATGCACAATGGCTTAGTGTTGAGACTTTTAGGCTACGTCTACACTGGCATGATTTTCCGGAAATGCTTATAACGGAAAATTTTTCCGTTAAAAGCATTTTCGGAAAAAGCGCATCTACATTGGCAGGATGCTTTTCCGGAAAAGCTCTTTTTGCGGAAAAGCATCCGTGGCCAATCTAGACACGCTTTTCTGCAAAAAAGCCCCAATCGTCATTTTCGCGATTGGGGCTTTTTTGCGGAAAAGACTACTGTGTGTCTACACTGGCCCTTTTCTGGAACAGTTTTCCGGAAAAGGACTTTTGCCCGAACGGGAGCAGCATAGTATTTCCGGAAAAGCGGCTGATTTCTTACAGTAGATCGTCAGTGCTTTTCCGGAAATTCAAGGGGCCAGTGTAGACAGCTGTCAAGTTATTCCGGAAAAGCTGCTGATTTTCCGGAATAAGTGGCCAGTGTAGACACAGCCTTAATGTATAGCATTTGGTAACAAACCTGCTGGGGGTAAGTACATTGCCAACACTTGCAGAACGCACAGTGGCTTAGCGTTGAGACTTGCTGCTGATGACTGTTAGTGAATAGCATTTGGCAATAAACCTGCTCGATTGGTTTCATCCTTCCCTCAATCTGTCGTTTCCAGGGGCTCTCAGAGATCTACTGTGTTGACCCCAGTACACGAGGTCTAACACTTTAGATAAAGGGAGCCCACGCACGCAGCTGAAAGTTTATCATCACTGATGGAGCAGAGGACCTGTCAGGAACGAACCAGGACAACCCAGAAATCCTGACTGACAACAGCTGCCAGTCATCGAGACACCCCTGCTTACCACCCAACATGACTGCTGGCAACATGTAAGACTGAACAGGGAGAAGAATTGAGTCCCACCTGGGAGGCTGCCCTGTCTGTGAAAGAAGATTATTAGACAACTGTATGCAACCAGTTTTTAATATATTACACTTAGCTTGCCTGTTCTGTTTTGTTTAATAACCTACATTGTTCTGTGTGGGTATGTCTACATTTGCCCCCTAGTTCGGACTAGGGAGGCAAATGAAGCATACCGAAGTTGCTAATGAAGCGCGGGATTTAAATATCCAAAACCCTTCTCTCGAATTAACTGTTACTCCTCATTGCACGAGGAGTAACAGTTAATTCGAGGGAAGGGTTTTGGATCGGACTACCACGTCTACACACGGCAAGTTAAATCAGGCGACCGGCATTTTAAAATGGCGACCGGCCGCGAATATGCGAATCAAGTGCAGGATATTTAAATCCTGCGCTTCATTAGCAACTTCAGTATGCTTCATTTGCCTCCCTAGTCCGAACTAGGGGGCAAGTGTAGACATACCCTATGGTACTTCTTAGACCACTTAAATCCTGCTTTTTATACATCATAACATCACTTTTGTTAATTAATAACCCTAATGTAAATAATTGTTACTGGGGAGGGGGGATAAGCAACGGCACTTATCTCTCTTGACCCTGCAAAAGGTCAAATAACATGAGCTTACCCTGTATGAAATTATATAGAGTAACTTGTGTGCTGAGACAAGTCCCTTTAGCTGAGCCTTCCCAGAGCTGAGCTGATCTCAGCATGGTTATTATACTGCAGAGGGTTATGAGTCCCATCTCTGTCCCTGCTGGAGGGCCTTGCACAGCGGGCCAGAGTTAGGCACCCTGGAGAGCAGGAAGGTGGTATTTCGGGGGTGGGGGGAATCTCCCCCGAATGGTATTTTGGGGGTGGGGGGAATCTCTGTGACTGAACCCATCACACAAGGGCATACAGCTGTCACTCCTCACACAGACTTCTTTTACAAAGGTAAACAGCTTGGCTAACCACCAGCCCAGCAAACTCACCCAGGATTTGAAGGTACTAGTGCTTGGATAGCAACTGTCACTGACTTGGAGATCAGGGACTTGCACAGGTGTCACTAAAGGCATAACTCAGCCTTCAGACTCTTTCAAGTGACGATGCATGAACTTGTAGAGCGTCTTGGAAAACACATCTTATGTACAAGTGGGTCAAATTCATGGTCATGGAGCCACTACTGTAGAGTCATTTTCTAGAGTCCAGGTGCCTGTTCACACAGAATGTGCAGTGAGACCAAATTAAGGTTGCTCTAGGAACCTTAACATTTTGTTTTCTGATTTTTATGTGGTAGTTTATCATGAGGTCCATATGCTGGCTAATTCCTTTGCCCATGTCCTGTATTCTCAAGCTCTGTGAGGGTGCCTCTAGCACAGAAACAGTAATGGGCCTTATTCTCCATTTTTAAAGGTAGCCTCCTATATTAACTTTTCTTTCTCTCTGAAACTTGCAGATCAAACTCTGCAGTCCTTACGCACACAAATCTTCCACCGACTTCCACCTGAGCTATGAGGATGAGGTGCAGTACAGCCAGCCCCTATGTTTACTAAAATTGTTTTTTATTTGAACATTGCTACGATAACAATGGTGTTTTACCCCCAGACACTATATAACACACATTGGGGCTTCATTTTCCAGACCTTGACACTTGTGCATGACGTTATATGTGATCCAAGTGCCACTGAACTTGATGGAACACCACTCAGGGACAGAGCTGTTGACATATGGAAATCGAAGAGGGATAGCCGTGTTAGTCTGGAACTGAAAATGTTTTAAAAAGCAACTAATAGTCCTGCAGCATTTTAGAGACTGACAAAAAATATAGACACTATCATGAGCTTTTGTGGGCACAACCCTGATTGCAGAATCAGGCCGACAGGGTAATAGCCTTGCATTCTGTGCGTGATTAGTTCACAAAGATTTTTTATACACAGCACGTGTTTTTATAGCTAAATATGTTGTATGCAATATTTTTGAGACCCTTTTTATTTCTCTGTTTTACTGTTTAATCCAACATACCCACATGCT